>NC_136071.1:764313771-764806271 GCF_964261635.1 Lissotriton helveticus | reverse complement strand
CCGGGCCCTCAGGGGCCCTAGCCACTGCTCCTGAACCCAGCCAAGCAAGGGGAGGCTCCCCGGGCACATCGGAACCCCTTCCCGGGCCCTTGGCCGTGCGGCAGGCTGGGAGACAGGGCCCAGGGCCGGAGCACCCGACCCGGGGCCCGCCCGGGCCCCTGGACCCAGCCGGGGCTCCCAAGCCCGGAGGCGCATGGGACGCCTCCCCGGTCCCTCCGGACCCCGTCCCGGGCACCCTGCCACGCAGCAGGACCAAGGACAGAGCCCGGGGTGGGGAGGCCGCCCTCCCCGGGCCCTCAGGGGCCCTAGCCACTGCTCCTGAACCCAGCCAAGCAAGGGGAGGCTCCCCGGGCACATCGGAACCCCTTCCCGGGCCCTTGGCAGTGCGGCAGGCTGGGAGACAGGGCCCAGGGCCGGAGCACCCGACCCGGGGCCCGGCCGGGCCCCTGGACGCAGCCGGGGCTCCCAAGCCCGGAGGTGCATGGGACGCCTCCCCGGTCCCTCCGGACCCCGTCCCGGGCACCCTGCCACGCAGCAGGACCAAGGACAGAGCCCGGGGTGGGGAGGCCGCCCTCCCCGGGCCCTCAGGGGCCCTAGCCACTGCTCCTGAACCCAGCCAAGCAAGGGGAGGCTCCCCGGGCACATCGGAACCCCTTCCCGGGCCCTTGGCAGTGCGGCAGGCTGGGAGACAGGGCCCAGGGCCGGAGCACCCGACCCGGGGCCCGGCCGGGCCCCTGGACCCAGCCGGGGCTCCCAAGCCCGGAGGTGCATGGGACGCCTCCCCGGTCCCTCCGGACCCCGTCCCGGGCACCCTGCCATGCAGCAGGACCAAGGACAGAGCCCGGGGTGGGGAGGCCGCCCTCCCCGGGCCCTCAGGGGCCCTAGCCACTGCTCCTGAACCCAGCCAAGCAAGGGGAGGCTCCCCGGGAACAACGGAACCCATTCCTAGGCCCTTGGCAGTGCGGTAGGCTGGGAGACAGGGACCAGGGCCGGAGCACCCGACCCGGGGCCCGCCCGGGCCCCTGGACCGAGCCGGGGCTCCCAAGCCCGGAGGTGCATGGGACGCCTCCCCGGTCCCTCCGGACCCCGTCCCGGGCACCCTGCCACGCAGCAGGACCAAGGACAGAGCCCGGGGTGGGGAGGCCGCCCTCCCCGGGCCCTCAGGGGCCCTAGCCACTGCTCCTGAACCCAGCCAAGCAAGGGGAGGCTCCCCGGGAACAACGGAACCCATTCCTAGGCCCTTGGCAGTGCGGTAGGCTGGGAGACAGGGACCAGGGCCGGAGCACCCGACCCGGGGCCCGCCCGGGCCCCTGGACCGAGCCGGGGCTCCCAAGCCCGGAGGTGCATGGGACGCCTCCCCGGTCCCTCCGGACCCCGTCCCGGGCACCCTGCCACGCAGCAGGACCAAGGACAGAGCCCGGGGTGGGGAGGCCGCCCTCCCCGGGCCCTCAGGGGCCCTAGCCACTGCTCCTGAACCCAGCCAAGCAAGGGGAGGCTCCCCGGGAACAACGGAACCCATTCCTAGGCCCTTGGCAGTGCGGTAGGCTGGGAGACAGGGACCAGGGCCGGAGCACCCGACCCGGGGCCCGCCCGGGCCCCTGGACCCAGCCGGGGCTCCCAAGCCCGGAGGCGCATGGGACGCCTCCCCGGACCCATGGAGCCCGTCCTGGGCATTGAGCCATGCCGTTGGCCTGGAGATGGGTGCCCCGGACGCCCGGGGGAGGTCTGTCTGGGACACATGGAGCCCGTCCTGGGCATTGAACCATGCCGTTGGCCTGGAGAAGGGAGCCCCGGACGCCCGGGGGAGGACTGCCCGGTACCCGTGGAGCCCTTCCCGGGTACTTTGCAACGCCGTTGGCCTCCTGGAGATGGGTGCCCCGAACGCCCGGGGGGTGGGCTGCCCGGGACCCGTGGAGCCCGTCCTGGGCACTCTGACCTGCTGTTGGCCCGGGGGAGGGACCCCAGACGACCGGGACCCGTGGAGCCCGTCCTTGGCCCTCTGACAAGCCGTTGGCCCGGGGAAGGGAGCCCCAGACGACCGGGACCTGTGGAGCCCGTCCTGGGCACTCCTGTATGCCGTTGGCCCGGGGAAGGGAGCCCCGCACGTCCGGGACCCGTGGAGCCCGTCCTGGGCACTCCTGTATGCCGTTGGCCCGGGGAAGGGAGCCCCGGACGTCCGGGACCCGTGGAGCCCGTCCTGGGCACTCTGAAATGCTTTGGCCCGGGGAAGGGAGCCCCGGACACCCGGGGGGGAGGACTGCCCGGGACCCGTGGAACTCGTCCTGGGCACTCTGACATGCCGCTGGCCCGGGGAAGGGTGCCCCGGACGCCCGGGGCCCGTGGAGCCCGTCCTGGGCACTCTGACAAGCCGTTGGCCCGGGGAAGGGAGACCTGGACGCCCGGAACCCGTGGAGCCCGTCCTGGGCACTCTGAAATGCTTTGGCCCGGGGAAGGGAGCCCCGGACGCCCGGGGGAGGACTGCCCGGGACCCGTGGAACTGGTCCTGGGCACTCTGACATGCCGCTGGCCCGGGGAAGGGTGCCCCGGATGACCGGGGCCCGTGGAGCCCGTCCTGGGCACTCTGACATGCCGCTGGCCCGGGGAAGGGAGCCCCGGACGCCCGGGGCCCGTGGAGCCCGTCCCGGGCACTCTGCCATGCCGTCAGCCTGGATGGAGCCCCGGACGCCCGGGGGGGCGAAGGCCCGGGACGCATGGAGCCTGTCCCGGGCACTCTGCCATGCCGTCGGCCTGGATGGAGCACCGGACGCCCGGGGGACGACTGCCCAAGAGCCATGGAGCCCGTCCTGGGCAATTTGACATGCAGTTGGCCTGGAGGAAGGAAGCTCCGGGTGGCCTAGGGAGGTGTTGCCCAGGCATATCCCATCTGGTCCCCATGGCAGAGAACCACCAACCCTGGAGGGGTGTCCGGGCATACCCTGCCCCATAGTAATCCGGAGGCAAATTACCCCCCTTTCTTGCAATCTGTGCACGCGAGGTGACAGAGGGGACCCAAGGCGTGAAAGAACCCGACCTCATGGAGCCCTCGCTGGGATCCGGGAGGCGAATGGCACCTCATTAAGACTTCCAGGGAAGTTCGGCCATCTGGTCCCCCCCCATAGGAAAGCGTTGCGGGCGACCAGATGCCCGAGGGGATCCGGGCGACCAGATGGCCGAGGGAATCCGGGCGACCAGATGGCTGGGCATGGAGGTGAAGCCGCCTGGACTCTTCCCCACCCCGTCCCCGTCCCGGGACGAATGCCCGGGACGCATGGAGCCCGTCCTGGCCACTTGACGTCCCGTCCTGGGCATTGAACCATGCCGTCGGCCTGGAGAAGGGAGCCCCCGGACGCCCGGGGGAGGACTGCCCGGTACCCGTGGAGCCCTTCCCGGGTACTTTGCAACGCCGTTGGCCTCCTGGAGATGGGTGCCCCAGATGCCCGGGGGTGGGCTGCCCGGGACCCATGGAGCCCGTCCTGGGCACTTTTACATGCCGTCGGCCTGGAGGTGGGTGCCCTGGACGCCCGGGGGAGGCCTGCCCGGGACCCGTGGAGCCCCTCCCGGGTACTTTGCCAATGCCGTTGGCCTCATGGAGATGGGTGCCCCGGACGCCCGGGGGAGGACTGCCCAGTACCCGTGGAGTCCTTTCCGGGTACTTTGCAACGCCGTTGGCCTCCTGGAGATATGTGCCCCGAACGCCCGGGGGGAGGGCTGTCCGGGGCCCATGGAGCCCGTCCTGGGCACTGTGACATGCCGTCGGCCTGGAGGTGGGAGCCCCGGACGCCCGGGGGAAGGCTGCCCGGGACCCGTGGAGCCCTTCCCGGGTACTTTGCCATCCCGTTGGCCTCCTGGAGATGGGTGCCCCGGACGCCCAGGGGAGGTCTGTCCGGGACACGTGGAGCCCGTCCTGGGCATTGAGCCATGCCGTTGGCCCGGAGAATGGAGCCCCCAGACGCACGGGGGAGGTGTTGCCCAGGCATATCTCATCTGGTCCCCCGGGCAGAGAACCACCAGCCCTGGAGAGGTGTCCGGGCGTACCCTGCCCCTAGTAATCCGGAGGGAAATTACCCCCCTTTCTTGCAATCCGTGCACGCGAGGTGACAGAGGGGACCCAAGGCGTAAAAGAACCCGACCTCATGGAGCCCTAGCTGGGATCCAGGAGCCGAATGGCACCTCATCGGGACTTCCAGGGAAGCCCGGCCATCTGGTCGCCCCATTGGAAAGCATCGCGGGCGACCAGAGGGCCGGGATCGAAAGGACTCCCAGCTCCCCATCCATCCCAAGCCTTCGCGGTAGGGTTCCTGACTGCCTGCCCACGCAAGGCAGGGCTCTTGGACCCCGGCTGGGCCTCAGGCGCAGGTTGGACCACCGGAGCTCTAGGGCCCGGACGACCTGGGGGAGGAATGCCCGGGACCCGTGGAGCCCGTCCTGGGTACTTTGACATGCCGTCGGCCTGGAGGTGGGTGCCCCGGACGCCCCGGGGGAAGCTGCCCGGGACCCATGGAGCCCGTCCTGGGTACTTTGACATTCCGTCGGCCTGGAGGTGGGAGCCCCGGACGCCCGGGGGGAGGTCTGCCCGGGACCCATGTAGCCCGTCCTGGGTACTTTGCCAATGCTGTTGGCCTCATGGAGATGGGTGCCCCGGACGCCCGGGGGACGAATGCCCGGGACGCATGGAGCCCGTCCTGGGCACTTTTCCATGCCTTCGGCCTGGAGCCCCCAGACACCCAGGGGAGGACCACCGTGAAAACCATGGAGCCCGACCCGGGCACTCTGCCATACCGTCAGCCTAGATGGAGCCCCGGACGCCCAGGGGACGAATGCCCGGGACGCATGGAGCCCGTCCTGGGCACTTTTCAATGCCGTCAGCCTGGATGGAGCCCCGGACGCCCGGGGGACGACTGCCCAGGAGCCATGGAGCCCGTCCTGGGCAATTTGACATGCAGTTGGCCTGGAGGAAGGAAGCCCCGGGTGGCCTAGGGAGGTGTTGCCCAGGCATAGCCCATCTGGTCCCCGTGGCAGAGAACCACCAGCCTCGGAGGGGTGTCCGGGCGTACCCTTCTCCCTAGTAATCCGGAGGAAAATTACCCCCTTTTCTTGTAATCTGTGCACGCGAGGTGACAGAGGGGACCCAAGGCGCGAATGTACCCAACCTCCTGGAGCCCTCGCTGGGATCCGGGCGGCGAATGGCACCTCATCGGTACTTCCAGGGAAGTTCGGCCATCTGGTCGCCCCATAGGAAAGCGTTGCGGGCGACCAGATGCCCAAGGGGATCCGGGCGACCAGATGGCCGAGGGAATCTGGGCGATCAGATGGCTGGACACGGAAGTGAAGCCGCCTGGACTCTCCCGACCCTGTCCCCGTCCCCGTGCCCGTGCCCGGGACGCATGGAGCCCGTCCTGGGCACTTTTCCATGCCTTCGGCCTGGAGCCCCCAGACACCCAGGGGAGGACCACCGTGAAAGCCATGGAGCCCGACCCGGGCACTCTGCCATGCCGTCGGCCTGGATGGAGCCCCGGACGCCCGGGGGACAAATGCCCGGGACGCATGGAGCCCGTCCTGGGCACTTTTCCATGCCTTCGGCCTGGAGCGCCCCGACACCCTGGGGAGGACCACCCTGGAAACCATGGAGCCCGACCCGGGCACTCTGCCATGCCGTCGGCCTGGATGGAGCCCCGGACGCCCGGGGGACAAATGCCCGGGACGCATGGAGCCCGTCCTGGGTACTTTTCCATGCCGTCGGCCAGGAGCCCCCTGACACCCAGGGGAGGACCACCGTGAAAACCATGGAGCCCGACCCGGGCACTCTGCCATACCGTCAGCCTGGATGTAGCCCCGGACGCCCGGGGGACGAATGCCCGGGACGCATGGAGCCCGTCCCGGGCACTCTGCCATGCCGTCCCGACAAATTCGTACGGACTCCTAACCTTACGACACGGATCGGAATCGAGCCCTCTCTGACCCAGCAGTTTCAGGCGCCCGGGGGACGAATGCCCGGGACGCATGGAGCCCGACCCGGGCACACTGCCTTGCCGCCGGCCTGGATGGAGCCCCGGACGCCTGGGGGACGAATGCCCGGGACGCATGGAGCCCGTCCCGGGCACTCTGCCATGCCGTCGGCCTGGATGGAGCCCCGGACGCCCGGGGGACGACTGCCCAAGAGCCATGGAGCCCATCCCGGGCACTCTGCCATGCCGTCCCGACAAATTCGTACGGACTCCTAACCTTCCGACACGGATCGGAATCGAGCCCTTTCTGACCCAGCAGATTTCAGGTTGATTTGCTATATACTTTACGTACGATTTTATGGGGGCCGATTCCGATCCGGTACGTAAAAGCAAATACGACCGACATGTCGGACAACCACGTACACCCAGGGGATAGGACTGCCCGGGTCACATGGACCCCGTCCTGGGCACTCTGATCTGCCGCCGGCGCCGGGGATCGAACCGTGATCACCAGATGGGGATATCCCAAAAATCTGGCATGGATACGGCCCACCAGGACAGGTTTGGGCACCCCTGCCATAGAGGGTGCCACTTATCTTGCACGGAGAGGGCCCAGATGTCAGGGGAGCCCTGACCTGATCAGACAGGTAGTAAGTGGTCTTGTTCCTCAATTGAGAGGATGTTGGAGTAAAAAAAGGAGGGGGGACTGATGTCGCAGTGCAAAAATAGGTGTAAAAATAAGAAAAAGTGTGCTAAAATTGGATGAGGGGGTACTGAAAGTAAGTTTTATTCTGGTGCTACCCACTCTACCAACATTAAAAAGTAGTCAGTGACAATCACAATGCTTTTGGACTGTCTAGATGTACTGTGAGATCGACATGTTTCAGCAATTAGCGACACATTATGTCATTGCTTTCTTCAGGACCAAAATATACTGATAGCTACTGCAAACAAGTGATGATGAAACAAAATTGTGCTCAAAACGAAAATAAAATTGATACAGAGATCACCTGAATCCACTAGGTGTCCACATCATATCCTCCACTCTTCCAAGTCGTTTGAAATTTCTGGGAACAGTGAAAACATGGGAATTTAAAATAAATATCTTGTAAGTAAAGACAGCGTTCACAAACTCATGATGGTATACCACGTTTGATTTCAGCAATCCTAGTAGTAGGTGTCAAAAACATATACACCCATAGCACTGTGTAACTCCGTGCTGGTATCTCAACAGTGACTCGATTTTTCAAGATGCCAAAGTAGAAAAAACATCTTACCCGACTAGGAAGATGCACAGACCTCACCCCACCTGGCCACGGCTCAGGGAGAAGGGGGAAGCACCGCTCTGAGAGAAAAGAGGCAAAAACATAGCATGCTGTAAATGCCCCTCTTTCATTCTTGTTTAAATTATCTATCCAGTGCCACTCATTAAAAGAAACTGCTTTGCTGTTAATTAAATTGATTATGTAGTAAGTTTAGTGCTAGGATTCTCGTGTTGTAAATTCGAGATAGCCACCAAACTTCAAGCATAGGAGTAAGCATGAGCCTATCACACAGCGGGAAAGAAGGGCCTCTATCTTCCCGCCTGTTGTATTGTACTAAACCTCAAAGAAGCCGCGCTATTTATAAAAACGCCCTACCTGTCCGTCGGTACTTCGACAACCGGCATCCGAGCCGATTGGGGAGGTGCCCGGACATGCACCGGCAGTGATATATGATGCTACGCGTCATTCGCCGAGTGCCGACCACGTGATCCCCAAGCTTGAGAAACCTCGTATTCGATAGGATGACGAAACCGCCAATACGAAGGCTAGAAATGCCATACTTGCTCAAGGATTGGGTCCTCGTCGGAACCACAACAAAGGGTTCTACGTGAAGATTTTTGGAAAGGTTTTTTTTAAGGAAACGTTTTATTTTTAAGAAAGGGTTTTTTTTGGTAAAAGAAAACTTTAACACACGATTCTGCCAAACAACACGTTTTCTCTCTGAGTACTCATTGAAAGAAAAAAGTTCAATCATTAACCCATAATGACATAATGAACCCAAGATCACAACACGAACATGACAAGATATTGGTCTAAAAAAATTGCTCGTATGGTATTTCAAGTTTCTGTAGGCAGAAGAAAGTGGGGAACTCTCATTCAGATAACAATCATACATTAAAGGGCAATGTCTCACAAACAGAGGCCAAGTTACGTACCCTGACCGTGAAACGCCCTATCCAAGTCAATTCTAAGGTTATACTTAATGTTAGACTCCTCTACATTAGTAACAAGAATACTGTATTTCATTATCAAATTTACAGAGTGGACCAGGGTATATCATCATCAAGGCCCACTTTGTTCGTACCCATTTTGAAGACCCACTTTTGTTCCTTAAGTAGGAGATACTTGGATACGTCAGTAATGTGGGCAGGAATGTACGGTTGTTCTATTACTGTCCATTGAAATGCCGTAGATGGATGGCGTGCCTCCAAAAAGTGATTGGTCAGTTTCGTGGCTTGTCTCTTGCACCTAATGGTGCTCTTGTGCTCTGATATTCTGACCCTAATCTTACGAGTTGTCATCCCTATGTATTTAAGCCCACTGGGGCATGTGATAAGGTAGACAAGGTTATCGCTATTACAATTCGTGAATCTAGTCTGGATCCATGGTCTCGTGGTGCCTATGTCTATTTCGGTTGATTTCTTGGTCTGTGGACAGGAATGGCATGACCCACAGGGATGATGACCTGTGGTCGGAGGAAGGTCCCAGAGGGTACCCAGGGCCCTGGGTTCTTCTGTACGTGGCCTTGTATGGACCAAGCGATCTCTGAGATTAGGTCCTCTCTTGAAGGAGAAGAGCGGAGTCTGTATTGCAGTTTGATCGAAGTTGAGGATAGACCAGTGTCTTCTGACCACTTTCTGTATTTTGTTGGAGAGTGTCCCAAAAGTGGTAACAAAAGTTAGCCTCTCAAGAGGGGGCTTAGGAACAGATGGCTCCAAAAGAGCCGACCGGTTATTATTCCTCGCCCGTTTAAGGGAACGTTGTACCAGTCTGGGTGGATATTTCCTTGCAACTAGTTGTTCCTTGAGAGCCGTGGAGTGAGTTCTAAAAGCCACAGCATTTGAGCAATTCCTCTGGACTCTAAGGAATTGCCCAGATGGCAAGTTATCCCGTAGGGATTTGGGATGGTGACTATCAAAACACAGGAGGGAATTTTTTGCCAAAGGATTTCTATAGAGTTCAGATTGTAACCCCTCTGGAGTTGATGTAATGAGTAGGTCCAGGAAGGCTAATTTATCTCTTCCTTTTTCAATCCTGAATCGAAGGAAATCGTTCCTGCTGTTCAACCAATTTAGAAATTCATGACACCTCTCACTTGTGCCCCGCCAGATCACTAGGACATCATCGATGTACCTTCTCCATGTTTTACTACAATCAAGAAAGGGATTAGTGGTTGCCAGTACGTGCTCCTGTTCAAAAGAATGAACATATAGATTTGCCAGACTGGGAGCGTACATGCTCCCCATACTGGTACCTGATACCTGAAGGTATGTAGTGTCCTCAAACTTAAAGAAGTTATGCTTCATTGCCAAGGTGGCGCAGGCCATGATAAAACTGACTGGAGTGATACTATCCAGTGTTTTAGATTCTAATAGAAGCTGAATAACTTCAACAGTCTCATCCTGTGGTATTGATGTATAAAGGGCCTCCACATCGAATGAAACGAGGAGATCAGTGGTAATATCAAAATCTATTTCAGGCAAGAGGCGTAGCACGTCAGTTGTGTCCTTGAGATAAGTTGGCATCTCTTGTACCATAGGGCGCAAGAAAAAGTCAACAAAAGTTGACAAAGGTTCAAGAACCGAGCCAATGCCCGATATTATGGGGCGGCCAGGAGGCGGTCTTTGTTCTTTATGCACCTTTGGCAGGGCATAAAAATATGGGGTCACAGGGTGAGTAGTACACAAGAAAGCAGATTCTTGTGGTGTGATCCACCCTTCAGATAATGCTTCCTCAGTCATGGTGGAAATAATCGACTTGAGTTCCTCAATTGGATCAACATCCAGGGGGCGGTAAGATCTCACATCGCTCAATTGACAAAGGCATTCTGCACGGTAGGTGCTAGTGTCCTGAAGAACAATAGCCCCACCTTTATCCGCTGGTTTGATGGTTAATGTCTTGTCTGTAGACAATGATCTTAAGGCGAAGTAGTGTGGCTCACTGGTTAGAGGCGGCAGACCGGAGAGCAGAGGACGGGCCGGGACCAGGGTTCGATTCCCGGCGCGGCAGGTTTCTGGACCAGGGTCAGCGGACTCGATAATTCTCTCGCCTCGGTGCCCACTCTGATCAGCGTTCACACTCGGCAACTCTGGGCATTAGCTTGCCTCATCTTCACTAATGGCCCCACCAGACCGCCGGGGATGCCTGGTCTCACCCTGGAGATACCCATTAAGGGACCATCTCTCAGGGAAGCCAGGAAGGGTTTCGCAGCGGTCGAAGCGCCTTGGGACCCTACGGGTAAGTAGTGCGCTATATAAATGCCTATACATTTACATACATATACATTTACATTTACAAGGCCAGTTGTTCATCCTTGGGAAAATTATGGAACACATCCTCTTGTTGTGTAAATAGGTCTTCAATGCTCTTCTCAACGACTTGCTCGAAAGCAAGTACTTTAGGGGGCATGGTATGAGAAGGGGGATTGAAGGTAGACCTCCTTTTCAACCCTGTGTTTGTATCCCTAGTCTCTTCCATTTCAGACCCCTGTCTATTAGCAAAGAAGAAGTGCAACCTAATTTTGCGTAGGAATTTGGCTAGCTCCAAAGGGGTTTCAAAATGATCATTCCTGTGTGTGGGAACGAAACCTAAACCCCTGTTCAGTGCTTTATCTTCAATTTGTGTTAACACATGTTGGCTTAGGTTGATGACGAGCCCGGTTCCGAGTTGGTTGTCGTCTGATCCTTGTTCTTCATTGTCGTGCTCCTCAGATTCCTCGCTGAAGACATCGGAGGGCTGTAGTGCACTTGTGGTTGTTGTTGACCTCTTCTCTTGCCCCAGGACCGCCCCCGACCAACACCTAAAAAAGGCTGCCCGGCAAAGTTGGTTGGATATTGGGGTGAAAATGGCCCCATGTGTGGTTGAAAGGGGCCCATGTGTTGCGGTCCCATCTGTGGGGGAAAGGACGGCCCACCAAATTGCCAGGAGTTTGGTGGCCACCATGGTGGTATTTGGTTTTGTTGATTACCCCTCCAGTTGTTACGGAAATTCCTCCTTCCTCGGCCTCTTGATCTTTGACCCTGGTTGGTGGACCCAGTGTCACTGCCTGATGTATTATCCTCAGAACTCGAGGTGCCATAATTGAATCCATTCTTCCATCCATTGGCAGTGAAATCGGGGGGACATAAGTCTCACTCGTATAGGGGTAAACTTTGTCAAACTTGAATTTATCCAGATCTTTTCTAAATTTTTCAATTTTGACTGACAAAGTGAACTCCCTGAACTCCCTATTGTTTTTATTTGTTTCATCTTGATTTTTCTGGAAGGGTTTATTGGAAAGGGTAGTAGTCTTGATATGGGATTCTAGAAGTTGGATCTCAACCAATATAGTGTCTGCAATCCTCTTAGAGGTTTGGATGATGAGAATAAGCCAGTCCCTGGTACACCGCCAAGCGATGAGTGACCAGCTTTTGAGAAACTATTTATCCTGCAAGAACAATCTAGGACTGTTGGTAACAATCAATCCAGTGTGTGCACAGTTGTTGCGTAGGTATTGTGCCATCACGGTGCCATGTAGAGTGGTACGTGTGTGTGATTTCTTCAAAACCAAAATGTTTCCCCATTCTTCCTCATTATTAGTGAAAACTGTAGGTAGTGTCTCCAATAAATCAGGATGACTAGCCAAAGCCAGTTGCAAATCATCCTCATTGAAAGATAGACCATGGTTTTCAGCCATGGTTGAAAAAGCAGATGTAAACGAGATAGCACTGAGAAAAGAAAAGACTAAACAATAAAATGAGCGTCCGCCTCACAATTTGTGACGGCGTGAACAGACAATCAGTAGGTCTGTTTATCTAAGAATGACCCGCAGTCACAGCAACTGCTCAAGAACAAACAACAACTATTTTATAGGGGTCAACTGGGATTTTTCATGACCAAGCTCCAATACGCCCCATATATACAGTAAACAACAAAAGTATAGGAGGGTCTAACAAAACTGAGATGTGAACACAGAATGAACTAAACAAGAAACCATATCACCATGCCATGTATATATCTATTCAAGGTCACCCCTATACCAAACCCACGTAGTGGTCAGGTTAGGATGCCCAAACAAGATAAAGATCCTACATTTTGTAAATATTACACACCTATGTTTCTTATTAATTATGACAGTAAGATTTCTGCCACAATGTTAAGCTTTGCATTTAGAATATCTGATAATCCCTTTTCTTTTCAAAACTGATCAATCTAGCTTTATTAAAGGTTGACTGTTTGCTGATAATGCACAAAAGTTCTCTAATATCCTCAGTCAAGCGATTAAGGCAAAATGCGAACTGTCTGTATTATAATTATATATCAAAAAAGTATTTTGGTTGCATTAATTATCAAAATATGTTTAAAACTCTTCATTTGTTTGGTTTTGGTCCTAAATTATATTATTTTTCACATCTATTATATTCGAAACCTTGGGCAAGTGTATTTGTATTTGTAAATGGGTATTTCTCTTCTTATTTTCCGAGAGAGAGAGAGAGAGAGAGAGAGAGAGAGAGAGAGAGAGAGAGAGAGAGAGAGAGAGAGAGAGAGAGAGAGAGAGAGAGTTACCAGACAAGGCTGTCCTTTTCCCCGACAGAGAGTTACCAGAAAAGACAGTCCTGTATCGCCTTTAATTTTTGTTGTATGCTTAGAACCCATTTGAGAAAGAATTTGCTGTAAAGCCAACATATTAGAATTCAATGTGGTTCACAAGAGGTTAAACTGTCTACATATGCAGATGATGTTTTGATATACATGACCGGCCCCGTTACCTCTCTGGTCCCCTTTTTACGAGAACTTTCCTTATATTCTAGCATTTTGGGATATCAAATTAATTTCACCAAATACAAAATGTTACTTTTGAATTCCTTATAATTTCAGCATATGTTTATGGACTCTAATCTTGCATGGTGTCGCTCAAAAAGTATGGGCTAGATGTACAAAGCATTTTTGCTGTTGCAAACAGCCCTATTCGCAGAACTGAGTCATTTATGACATCAAAAAATATTTTTGTATTGCCCAAACACCAAATTGTGATTCAGTGACTTGTTACAGAATCGCAGTTTGGGTTTCCAACAAACCCAGAATCGCTATTTGGAAGGAGTGTGTTCAGGGCGTCCCTTCCAAATAGGCAATCTGAATGGTATGTACTAATGTTTATGGACACATTCACACTTAACCAACAATTATAAGTTGTCAGTAACCCATTCGCAAATGGGACAGGGTCCCCTTGAGACTCCTTCCCCATTGTCAATGGATGAACAAATACTGTTTAACAGCAGGCAGCGGCTACTCTTAATAAATAAAAATGAAACATTAGAAATAAAATTGAAATGCATCCAGTTTTCCTTTAAGGAAAACGGATGCATTTGAAAAGAAATGACAGTTTTATTTAAAAGCAATCACAGACATGGTGGTCTGCTTACCCTGGCAGGCCACCATGCGTTTGATGACAACAAATCACAATGGGTCGAAAATTGCTACCAACCTCTTTAATATTCATGAGGTATGTCTATTTACGACCTACTTGGAATTGCTAACTTGGAAGTAAGTGAAAGATTTCACTTTAGTCCACTAGTAATAGTGATTACCAATCAGTGATTCACAAAACAAAAATGTTGGTAATTGCAATTACTAATGTTCTTACATCTAGCTCAAAATACCTTGGTTCCTGTTTTCCTAACCCTATAAAAGAAATGGTAGCACATAGTTTTGGAATGTTAACATCTAAGATACAAATTTACTTTCTACCTGGTCTCCTCTTTTTATATCCTGGTGAGGTAGACTGGATACCATTAAAATGATGAATATACCACATATCTTGTACAAAATGTCAATGCTACCTTTCAAAATTACTAACTCCTACTTTAAACAACTTGATTCGATTAGTTTAAAAACGCTATGGAATAATAAACTCCCACGAATTGCTCTTGCTGAACTCAAAAGTCCAAAAACTGAAGATAGTGTTAGTATTCCCAATTTAAAGTTACATCACTTCTCCTTTATTATTAGACAGTTTTATACCATGACACAATATTTTCATGATGACCCTATACCCAAATGGATTGTCCTTGAAAGGTCTTTACTTCATAATCTTTCTCTTAATGAAGTTTTTATGTGTCTAACTGCACTTTTAATCCAGTACCCCATTTTCTGTTAAACAAGACATGTTTTGATAAATTCTCTCCACACCAATGTTTTGTAACCTCCTCTATTTGATAAAATAAGTAGGGTGGGCCTAATTGGCAACATTTAATTCTGCAGAATTCCATGGAATTACATAAAAATTATGCACATTTTCGTTGAATTCCGTGATGGGGTGGAGTGGACATCTGGAACTATTTTCTTAGAGCAAAATGGAATCTCTGACAAAATATCGTTTACAAAAATATCTACCTACAAAAATATCGCAACAAAAATATCAATTACAAAAATATCGACATGCTATCTCTAACAAGGTAAGTACAAAAATATAGAAAAAAAAATATTGATGTCAAAAATATCGTTATTAAAAAAATATCGTTTTTTTATAAACAATATGTAATATAAATAAAATAATACTTATAAATGTAATAAACATAGTTAAAATAATGTTATAATACTTAAAATTAATAAATAATACATAATTTAATGAAAAAATTAATTAATTATATAAATATAATACATAGTATATACTTCCGTGTTACTAACTTTTAAAAATAATTTTAATAACTTATAAATAAATACAAATATTATACATTACAAATAAATTTATACACATAAAATGATAATAAAAATAAAAATGTATAAAAATGTAAAACAAATTTTAAAAAGTAAGTAAATGTTGGATAGGTTAGGGGTAAAAATTACTATTCCCACGTCCGAGAGAAAGTCAACAGTAGGGAAAGTGTTGGATAGCGTTGGGGTAAAAATTACTATTCCCACTCCAGAGAGTGCAACAGTAGGAAAAGTGTTAGATAGCGTAGGGGTAAAAATTACTATTCTCACTCCAGAGAGTGCAACAGTAGGGAAAGTGTTGGACAGCGTAGGAGTAAAAATTACTATTCCCACTCCAGAGAGTGCAACAGTAGGGAAAGTGTTGGACAGCGTAGGGGTAAAAATTACTATTCCCACTCCAGAGAGTGCAACAGTAGGGAAAGTGTCGAATTGCGTAGGGGAACAAATAACTATTCCCACTCCAGAGAGTGCAACAGTAGGGAAAGTGTTGGATAGCGTAGGGGTAAAAATTACTATTCCCAGTCCAGAGAGTGCAACAGTAGAGAAAGTGTTGGATAGTGTAGGAGTAAAAATTACTATTCCCACTCCAGAGAGTGCAACAGTAGGGAAAGTGTTGGATAGCGTAAGGGTAAAAATTAGTATTCCCACTCCAGAGAGTGCAACAGTAGGAAAGTGTTGGATAGCGTAGGGGTAAAAATTACTATTCCAACTCCAGAGAGTGAAACAGTGGGGAATGTATTGGATAGCGTAGAAGGTAAAAATAACATACTTATAAATAAATTAATAATTTAAAATGATACAAAAATTAATTATTAAATAAATATAAACTATTTACAAATACCAATACATAATTATTAAAAACATGATTAGCAATAAATAATTAAGTACAAATAAATTAATAATAAATACCAATTAATAATAATAAATGATAAATTAATAATTAATTAACAATAATAGAATTAACAAAACAATGAATTAAAATAATTTATTACTTAATTACATTTACATTACTTCCCACCCCATTCCCCTATAAACAAATAACCCGCTAAAGAACATATTTATCAATTAATCACTGAATTAAAATTAATTACTAATTAATCAAAATTAAATACCAATTATTTAAAATGAATTTATATTTCCTAAAAATTAATAATTAATTTAGTATAATTAAATTACTTCCCACCCTATTCCCCTATAAACCCATAACCCGCTACAGAACATAATTATCAATTAATCAATTAATTAAAATTAATTACCATTTAATAAAAATGAATTACCAATTTATTAAAATTAATTTATAATTCCTAAAAATTAATAATTAATTTAGTATAATTACATTACTTCCCACCCTATTTCCCTATAAACCCATAACCCGCTACAGAACATAATTATCAATTAATCAATTAATTAAAATTAATTACCAATTAATTAAAATTAATTACCAATTAATTAAAATTAATTTATAATTAATCATTAATTTACTATAATTAAATTATTTCCCACCCTATTCCCCTATAAACCCAGAACCCGCTACAGTACTAAAATACAAAATGTACTTAAATTACATAAATAAAAATTAAATACATAATAAATACATAATAATATACATAAAAATCATACAAAAATTGATATTAGTAACATCGATATTACTATCATCGATATTAGTAACATCGATATTAGTAACATAGATATTACTAACATCGATATTAAACATATCGATATAACTTACCTTCTATATTATGTCCCTTCGATATTTAAACATCGACATTATTGTATGTCAATATTTAAAACTCGATATTTTATCTGCCTACCAGCAAAATGTATCCTTGCGTCCAAAAATGCACGTGAGAAGGCCTTTTGCTCTAAGAATATAGTGTAGCCAAATACCACTTGGCGTCCTCACATGCTCTGCAGTGACTACTGCAGAGCATGTAAGAGTGCTCCAACTGAGAGGTATGCATTGGTTTCTAAACTTGAGAAACCATCGCTTATCACTTGGCAGTGCATGCCCATCGGCACCTTTAGATACATACCTACATACATAAATTACTGTAGAGTATATAAGGGCACCAAGATGTATTCCCTGAGGTGGTTTCTAAACAGGGCCGCAAGAGGTAGCAGTCCCATTATGTATAAAAAACCACTGCATAATAAACTTTAATCTGCAGTGATTTTTAAAATAAAGAGGGACTGGCCCCTCTTCCAGCCTTTACAGCTGATTAATTCTGCCGGTGGGGTGGTGTAATTTATAAGTAATTTTGTGTTACAAGAGTAATGGGAAATTACCAAATTCCTATGATTCCACTGGTGGAATTAAAATTTCAGCCCAAGCCTAATAATAAGAATTTCAGGATTTTGTAATCAATCGTTTTGCCTTAAACATTAGGAAGATAAAGGTATAATCTATGTTTCTCAATTCAGATGATAATGCTATTGCTAATTTTGACTTTTTACAGACAAAGTTTCTTCTACCTGATTCATTTTTAGAGCAATATACCCCCATGTATACATCTCCCCAACTTTGTTTTCTACATCTCCCATGACACCCAACTCCTTGTTATTGTTACCGATTTTACGTCTTGATAACCTTATAACCGGATCGCTTTCCAAAGATGCTTTAATTTACAACACCCTAATTTGTGAACACCGTAATCTGCTTTGGAACTTCTTAGGGAAGATGACTTTGTCATTACTTTATCTCCTCAATTATGGGATACAATATGGCTTAAATTATCTAAAACTTCGAAGGCAACGAATGTTAAGCAATTCGTTTTTTCATATATAATTTATTACTTCAATACAGGCTACTAAACATGATCCTCCCCCTTCATCTTTTTGTTGGTCTTGTTCTGACGGAGATAGTACATTTGTTCATATGTTATATGAATGCCAACATGTTCACTAGTTATGGCTTCTAGTTAGGTATGTGTTTGAAGGATCTTAATTGCAATATGCTTCTTACACCACTTCCTAGGTTCTATGTCAACAGATGCAGATTGTTTGCCACATAAATCTATATTATTGATTTTTTGACATTTCTTGCTTTTAAAGTGATACTCTCCAAACAAGTATTACATAGATCACAGTGTATTAATAGTTAAGTCTCATTCTCATTACTTAGAGTGGTTATATGAAGAAATATAGCTGGAAATGAAATGATGCATATGTATTTAACACATGGAGAAAGAGATGGAATCAATCAGTACATTACAAGGCCAACGAGATGGATACAGAATGGGTTGTATGGAAACAAGTAACTATGGCTTACCAGTGAAGAGAGTTACCATATGGCGGATGTCTGGATAATCGGAATGCAATCCTCATTATATGAGAGGCCACAGACTCTTGAGTTGCCCTCCAGTTTTGGCGGCCTATTGGGCTGTATGGAAGAGGGGAGAAATTAGTGTCATGTGACAACAGATTAGGCAGCCACCTGTGTACTATTAAAGAACTTGGATAATACCTACAAGGTCGCTTCAATGGACAGACTACTAATCAGAATGCCAGCATGGAAATAGCCTGTGAGTAGCAAAGATCACGCTGTGTTTCTTGGAGACAGTGTCAAATGGAGCGCTAGTTCAGTAGAAAGTAACTTGCAGTATAAATCGTGAAATAATTGTACTCCATACCACCATTAAGTGCATAAGGCAATTTTATTACGACAGGGTTGCAAACAGTTAATCAACCTCAAACAACATTTAAATAGTGTCCAAATATCTTGATACCTCATCCTCTTTCACTTCAACACCCCATACCGCTCCTCATTCTTTCCACCTTACACTCCTTCCATTTTCCAATCTCTTAGTTCCCCTAACAAACATTCTCTCTACAAGGCTTCTTGACCTGTTCCAAGAATTCTGCACACCGTCTTCATTCACCTGTGCTCCCATGATTACACCCCGAGGGGTGGATATGCCCATATCTGACTCTCCACCCCCTAACCACCTCTTACGCCCCTACAGTCTGTCCCATTATGGCTATCGCTGATGAACAACAGCTCTTCATCACTCCCTCAAACTGTGTAGGGGGGGTGGGACCTTTCTTGATGAACCCCGTGGTGCATGGAGTTAGGAACAGACTTCCTAAATACTAAACCTAACTCCCACCCCTTCACTCTAATCCTACCTATTGCCTTCACCTTAATCCTACCTATCCCCTGTCCAGTTATCACAAACCTCCCCGGGGGGAGACAGCCCGTGACCGTCGCCCCCCCCCCGGTACCCTTAATCATGAAATAATTGTACGCCATACCACCATTAAGCGTAAACTGTTATTTTATTAGGACAGGGATACAAGCAGTTATTAAACCTCAAATATGTTAAAATAGTGTCAAAACGAATGATTAAGAATCCCTCACACCGTCTTCCTTTGCCTGTGTTCTCCTAATATGCCTTTTCGGAATCTCCACCTTCCCAACCAGGAAAACCTCATAGTGAGTTTTATTGCCCCCCGATGCCTTATTTGAAGTGTCATTGGTACACTCCTTTGCACCAAATCCTCTCATTCCACAGTTTACTGATCACATCACTCATTTCCATCATATAATGTGCATTTCCAAACTGTGAAAGGTGCACGCCATTATTCCTAAATAGGAACTGCTCCTCATCCTTGATGCACTCATGAGATATCGCTTTAATGTTTTTAGATGTGCAAAACACCCTAATCGTCCTGTTGAGCTTCCTCCTGCCCTGTCAATGGCTGCATGTTTAATTGCTCCTCTCCATTGCTGCCTAGGCGCAAACTCAGTTCAGATTAAACATATCCCCCAAAAATTCTTCTTGATAAAATTCTGGTCCTGCTGCATGTGTTGCAATAATGTAATTCCTAACCACTGCATCAAATCATTTTCCCCCAAGTGTACCAGGAGCATCTACTGGCAATCCCTCTGCAGTATCAGCTTTGCTAGAGAAGGCAACAAATTCCTCCAGCGTATTCCACACCTTCCCCACCAGAGCACCTAGTGCCTGCGACTGGACAATACCAGGCCCCATCCATAAATCTGCTGATCCGCAAACTTAGTTGCCCAATGCACAAAAGAGTGTCCAGCTATCCATGTCACCATCTTACTACTGCCAGGACTCACATACCCTAAGGTGGAAAAGAATGTATGAATAACAGACATGCTCCCGCGCCTTCACGCCTAAATCCCCTATTTAGTAGCGCATGCAGTACTTGGACCTCCACCTGCCTATTCTCATAATCTGAATCCAGTCCCACGCAAGACGTGCTGAAGCTGTCGCTGCCCCGATCCTAAATGAATGAGTACTAAAGCTGGCTGGATCCCTTCCTACTTTACGCAATCTCATGTGCAATACTGACAGTAGTTGAAAGGCAGTAACTCTAGCTCTGCCTTCGTGATAAAATCAAATCACATCCTGCCTGCGACACTGCCATACCAGAAACTTGCTTCACTCAGTTACTGGGCATGCCCACCCATTTACCCCTTCCTGCTTGGTCTGTCTTGGATCTCCTCAGCCATTTCCTCAATTGGCCCTGCTTTGAGCGTATCTCATTATGCAAGACCCGCAATTCCTGTGCCGACCCTAGCAATTCCGACACCCTGAACGCGCCAAAGAACATCCAGATAATGCACAGTCTAAAAATAGCTTCCTCAAACCTGTCATAAGCACAATACGGCCATGATAACCTGCAGCAAATAATATATTATTGCCTCCTGTAAAGTGGACCCACCCCATCCCCTCTCCTTACCCCACCCGTACAGCATATTAGCCGAAATGTCATCCGTTGCAGGGTCAAAACCCCACTACAGCATCCCATAAATTGAAAAGCCTGCCAACTTGCCCACAACAGTAGTGAGCGATAAACCTTTATCATTTAATGACAAAACAAAATGTATCACTCTCCCTTCCCTGTCACTGTGATCAGCATTCTCTGCCTTTGTGCACTTCCATCAAACTTCTCAAACTTAGTCCATGCCATCTAGTAGTTTCTCATCTCGGTTTCTGCTAAATATCTCTCCACCAGCCCAGTCACTCTCACCCTCCCATGTCCAAATGCCTGCGGGTACTGGCGTGTTGAGGATTTCCATTCCTGGTGCAATGCAGCGGAAACCATGCCACTGTGAACGAGATAATGAATCTGCCATATCACTGTTCACCAATGGCATGCGCTTTGCCATGAAAACAATGTTCAGTCTCAGGCAGCCCAGTGTAAACTGCTGCAACAAACGTATCACTTTTAGATCCTGTACCATCTATCAGTTCTCCAAGTCCACTACTGTCATGTTGTCAACATTGAACATCACTGTCCTGTTAGCCAACTCTCCGCCCTACACCAACAAGGCCACCAACAATAGGAAAATTCCAGAAAAGCAATATGCTCCTTCCTTGCTGCAACCAATGCTGTGGCCACATTCCGCACAACACCTCCCATCTCAGAAAATGCCAAAATCATGAGCAACCGTCACAGCAGAGAAAATCTGGACCTGACAAACCATGTTATCTTCAAGAAACAGCTTTGACACACCACTAAAATTTGCCAGAAAAGTCCTCCATACACAAGATCTACATGCACTACCAAGGGCACACGCACTCTGTGATGGGGTAAGACCGCCAGGACTTCGCTGTACCAAATCTCCTGCAAAAGGTCCTGCTACACCAAACCACAATACACGTGAAATTCACAAACCCCAGAAACTCTGCACCGTCCTCAACTCTTGTGTCCTTTCTCGTCATCCCAAAACGGTCGTATTTCCAGCACTTTCTCACTGGGCAACCTTGCCACCAACAAGTCCATGACCAATTCAATGCCCTGAAACATCAAAACATTTTGGAGGGCCTCTGTCTTTTACAGAGCTAAAGGAACACCCAGTTCTGCTGCCAAACTCTCAAATTATTGCAGAGCCCTGTGACACTCCTCTGACCCCCACTTGCTTACAAATAGGAAATCATCTAGGTAAAGTCACACCTCCTCTTTATGAACACCCACTGTAGAAAGGTACTGAAGGTTTCAAACAAAGCACATGCACAAAGCATATTCCATTGGCAACACTCTGTCTGCATAGATGGCACCACCAGATTTCATGCCCAATAACGGAAAATTCTCTGGATGTATAGGCAACAACCGAAAAACAAATTTGATATTGCTTTTTGCGAGCTCTGCCCCTCTGCACACAGCCTCACCAAATGTATCACATCATCCACTGATGCATACACCACTCTTGGTCTTCCGTGGCAATGAAATCATTCACTGAGACTCCCTTCGGCCATGAGATGTGGTGTATCAACCTGAACTCCCCTTCCCTCTTGTTGCGCACCATCCAGCAGGGAGAATATAAAGTCCTCTAGGGACCAGTCATAGAAAGGACCTATAATGCTTCCCGCCTCAACTTTCTTTCTCAATTTCTCTGCCACCATCTTCGGTGTTTCCTTCGCTCATCGCAAGTTGTCCTCCCACCTTCATCCGCTAAGACCCTGGTAGCTTACCTGTAATCTTTCTTGAAAACCCTATTCCAGCTTAAATGCTGCCTCCCTGTCTGGGTAGACCATGAGCCATGGGAGCAAAGCCTCAATCGTAACCGACTTAGGAACCCTTTGGCACAGCCAGAACCTGGTGTCCTGTACCTCTGGATGACCGCCACTGTTCCACGGGGATGGCCAGTGTGAAGCAATGAGTAATAGGGTGCCTCATCCCACATTTGGAACATTCATGCTTCAGTGCATGGTTGTCTGGAGCAAAAACCTTTTTTTAAATTCCAACATGCTCCCAAACTGAGTTCCGTACTTTTTGGTATATATAGTGCCCTCTGTTGAGCGGGAGGAGGCTGAAAGGGCCGGTACATGACTGGAAGGCCACTAGCCATGAGTAGAGGCTGTTGGCTGAGTCAATGACATCCACTGCAGCCATAACACAGAATTCACATCCCACCATGGCTTGTCTAGTTTATACTGACTCGGGCCCTGAACTTCTCATCGTAACTCAGCCATGCATAGCACCCAAAATGCATTTTCACCTTCCTAATAACATCCATATATTTGAATAGCGCAATTGCCTTGTCTGCATGCTTCTCGCAAGAAATGCTGGCGTATATCAAAAAGGCTGATGTCCAGTTTTCCATGTTCATGGGCACACTGGGTTCACTCACTGGTTGCCACTCTTCCTCCTTAGACCCCTCTTGAAAACATCCACATACTCATGTTTCCAAATCCTGTGAGCCTGTTTTTTTGCGCCTCTTCTTCCTTGCCCCCATGTCATAATTCTCTGTCTGGTCATTCGTCTTGTCCCCCTAACTTGTCTCATTGTACCTCTTTGTCCCTGTCTCTCACTGATAACTTGGGCGCACACTGCACCTGCCACATCTCCTTTGCCTTCTCCCCCGCTCACTCAATGATACCATCCCCAAACCACACCGAAGTGTAACCCTTGAAACCTGACCCTCAGACTTTAGGCTCCCACACCGACCACCATTCTTTATTACCTGAGGGTAATTTGCCAATGTCCCATCAGTTCTTGATATGTCCGCCACCTGGACTGTACGTCCTTCCAGTGGCGCATCTCCTGTCCGCTCTTGACCTCTGAATCGCACTAACTGTATTTCTTGCCTCCTCACCACTGTCATCCATTTGTGTCTCTTACCCCTCCAATTTCTCGTCATCTTGCAGTTTGCTTTCCTCCCATTCATCACTGCCAACTCATTCTCTCCTGTGACCACCTTATATCCATCCCGTCTTGCATGCTCATCACACCTTGTCTCAGGCATCTCTCGATTCAGCATACATTGCTGCTCATTGTGCATCCTGTGTGCCCGTAGAATAGGGAAGGCCGCTGCAGACCCCGCCTCTTCAGCACAACGTCCAGGGGGTGTCATGCCCCCGTCGGCATCGCCAACTGACTGCCATCCTTGTCTGATGGCATCTCCGTTCCAGCACCCTCCAGACTGCACCAACCTGATGGGCCTTGTGGTAAAAGAATGATGAACAGTCCACTGTGTAAGTTAAAATCCTTTATTGTAAGTTCCTTCCAAGTCAGGTAGACAGGTCAAGATCAGAAGTAAAACCCCACCAGGAGCCAGCTGTTAGCAGCTCAGCCTGAGATGACCAACTGCCACAGTAAGTTAGAGAGATACTGTGAGCCACAGGGACACCCAGGCATTCTATGATGTCACAGATATCATAGTACAGTCTATCCAGAGAAGAAGAGTGGAGAGGACATTTACTACACATCCTCTTCCCTTATGGAACAAGAACAGAATAAAGAAACGATAGGCAAAATACCTCAAATGCAACATCAGCAGGAAAGTACAGAATTGAGGTGAACCAAAAGTAATAATGTACGACATGAGATGACATTAGCATGAGGTATGATAAGCAGAGAAATGAACAAATAAAACTACATTATGTCACTATATGCCTCATCCCCCTCCCTTAACGAAACAGCACGGTTTCGAAAAAAACAAGACAAACAGCTAAGTTAGCTAGTAACACTCATAACCTCTCCACAAATGGGTACACCACAGTAGCAAAAAAAGAGTGTAGTCTGGGAGAGACACAATAGGGGTAAGATTCACTTAAGATAGACCAAAAGAGCAAACCCCTTTCACAAGAATTCACCAAAGAAAAAAAAACTACCCCTGATAAAGATATGCTGACACTAAACGTATGACAAATTCACAGCTCAAAATCTTACCAAAAAGAAACCCTGGCCAGGAGTTGCAAGAAGGTAGACTTAGACCAGAACATAGTGCACAAACAATCTCCACCAAAAGCAGGGAACAGCGTAGAGTATGGAGAATGGACTACTCACAAACACTCAACCTCCCCTGAAAAGGGTACACCGCAGGACAGTAATCCTGGGAATAAAAATGGGCGTTGACTACCCGGAAAGACTCAACCTCCCCTGAAAAGGGTACACTGCAGGGTAAGGAAAATAACCCTGGGGCGAAAGATGGGCATGGACTACCCGCAAACACCCAACCTCCCCTAGAAAGGGTACACCGCAGGACAGTAATCCTGGGAACAAAAGTGGGGCATGGACTACCCGCAAATAATCAACCTCCCCTGAAAAGGGTACACTGCAAGGTAAGGACAATAACCCTGGGACAAAAAGGGTACACCGCAGGACAGTAATCCTGGGAAAAAAAGTGGGGCATGGACTACCCGCAAATAATCAACCCCCCCTGAAAAGGGTACACCGCAGGGTAAGGACAAAACCCGGGACAAAAAGATGGGCCTGGACTACCCGCAAACACCCAACCTCCCCTAAAAAAAAAAGGTACACCGCAGGACAGAAATCCTGGGAAGAAAAATGGGGCATGGACTACCCGCAAACACTCACCTTCCCCTGAAAAGGGTACACCGCAAGATAAAGACAATAACCCTGGGAAGAAAAATGGGGCATGGACTACCCGCAAACAGACAACCTGCAAAGACTACAGACATGCACACAACAATGGGGCATGGACGAACCAAAATGGGTCATGGACTACCCACATACACACCACCACTCCTATATATAGTACACAACAGAATACCAACACTGAGAACATAAATGGGTATCGACTGGCCGCAGAACCTCCCCAAAGAAAGGTAATTAAGAGTTGTCAAAGAAACCAAACCACAAGGGAATGACCCAAGGAGCTGAAAAAACAGTTACCACCCACTCGACCATAAAATAGGAAGCAAAAAGCTACAAATATAAATGAATTAATTGAGCAAGCCACGCAGATGTACAGTAAAACCAAGATACATAAATAACTTGTGCTCCGGTGAGCGACTTCTCACCCGGGTTCTCCCCGCAGACACCACTGAGCTCCAAGCAGTCGCCATTTAATTTTGCCAAAACAGAATGTCACCCAGACTATGATTAAAGTCCTTTTTGCTCTGTTGCTGCACACTCTCTTCAAACGATACATCTTGTTTGCCAAAATGAAGAAAGTCCGATAAACAAACGTATACCACCAATACCAAAATGGCAGCACGTTGCCACACACCGTGCCGAGAGGCTCACGGCACGTTAGAGCAGTAGGGGTTCGGACAGCAGAGCGTGAAGAACGACGACGTGTCACAGTCGATGTCACGAAGAGAGCATGACAGAGGTAAGTGCGCGCTATGAGGATGTTTGAAAAGTACAGCTCGCGCTGAATGTAAAGTTCCAAACCGCTACGCCGCATTTAGAATTTCTAAATGCGCAATGCGCAACATGAAAGTTACCTTGATGTTGCTTTCCAGGCTACGCAGACACAGCCACAGTGTCTGTTGCTCGACCACAAGTGTTCAGGTTGTTCCGACTCGTTGCACAACACCAGAAACAACCTTGAAAGCACTCACCCACAATAGTGCAGCGCCCGCTTGAATCCGCTGGCCAAGAACAGAGAACAGGGCCAGACCCTGAATGCGGTCACACAGATCTGCGCTGCCAATAAGTACTGATCAAAACCGCAAATGCCTTCCTCCAAAGCGTAAGGCACCGCTGCGAGACTCACTGTGAGAGCTGCCAAGCCAGTGAAGTAGAAGTAACGTCTCTCACTAGACCGATGCCTTTCCCCGATGTGTAGGGCACAACAGTGATACCGAAACACAGGCTCCTCAACACAAAGCAGACAGAGTTTCCAGATGACAGCAGAGACAGCCAAGACGACAAACGCCAGGTTTTAGGTTGTCCATACAGAAGCAGATATCAAATAAAGACACACACCCAGGGTACAGGCTGTCCGGGTGGAACAGGACACTGGTGGGGTCAGCTGGGCGTTACTTTTAAGCTTAAGTATAGTTTCCAAAAATATTTAGTTCATTTTCCTGTAGAAGCTTCCTCAGTTCACATGTAGGTTCATCCTCTTCAAAACGTCGCCAAGTTGTGGTAAAAGAATGATGCACAGTCCACTGTGTAAGTTAAGATCCTTTATTGTAAGTTCCTTCCAAGTCAGGTAGACAGGTCAAGATCAGAAGTAAAACCCCACCAGGAGCCAGCTGTTAGCAGCTCAGCCTGAGATGACCAACTGCCACAGTAAGTTAGAGAGAGACACTGTGAGCCAGAGGGAGACCCAGGCATTCTATGATGTCACAGATATCATAGTAAAGTCTATCCAGAGAAGAACAGTGGAGAGGACATTTACTACAGGCCTTCTGCATCAGCGACCTCTCAAGCAATACAGCTCCCTGTGTTCCTGACACCCTTTTGTCCCCATCCGCCACCCACACCCCGGACCCCGAGAGGTCAGTCCCTGGGTCCTATGGCTCCATGCATGATTTTAACCTTTTTCATCAAGTGCCCTTGCTACTGTGCCACTTTTCCCTCTACCTACATAATCGCTCCCATCTCTCTTCTGTGTCCTGCAATAATTGGCCTCTGAATCTACACCTTGCAGCCGAGACCGGTCCTCTGGCTCCAGCCCCACTGGGCTCTGTGATGGATTGCCCCCCAAGACAGTCAGTTGGGGCTATTCTACCACCCCCAGTCCCTTTACCACTTGGGGCCTGTGCATTCAATCCACCCTCTTCTTCATCCTTCCTGTTTGGCTGGCACAAGCACCACATTCACCTGTCTGGTGGACAGGTCAAGTGGCATGCCCCCTGACACTGCCTCCACTGAAAAAGTGAAAGTCAAAATGCATATAGGTGCATTCAGCTCCCAACCCATGTACCCCCCCCCCTCCTCTTGGCATGGGTCCTCAGCAGACCCTGCTCTCATAACTCCCTTTAAAGACGCTGGTATGCTGTGTCTCCTACCCGGTGCTTTCACTTTTTCTGCTGCAGGCAGTGTGTACTCACATCTTCCTGCCCCCCCACCTTTTTGGACTCCCATTACGAGGCAAACATGCTGCTACCGCAACTACTACTCTGTCTGACGCTGCCCGGGTCATGCCTACCCAGGCCTGGTAAAGCATGTAAGACCTGAGGAGAACGGCAAGCCCTGTCGTACCAAGAGTGTGCAGCGCTTCTGAACTTCGCGCAATAAACAGACCACGCAGTGTGTCAGAGTAAAAGGCCATTTTATTAGACCAGGTTGCGTAATCTTTACATAACAATAAACATCAACAGGTAAATAACATCAAACCCCCAACTCACACTTCACTTCTCATACACTCAATGTAGAGATCATGTCTGAACATCTTGACACCGCCCGCCCCACTCTACCCATGGAAATTGAGTCGGCCGTCAGCATATTCAATTCCTGGATAGAAGGCGGGTCGGCCGGATCAACAAAAACAGGCCGGGTTCGCCGAATGCGTACCACTCTCTCCAAACCCTGGTTCACCCCCACTCTCCGTGACCTTAAGTCAGGTTGTAAACAACTTGAACGGACATGGAGACAAGCCTATCTCCCCAAGGCAAAAAAGAATCTAAGGACGGCGCAAAAGAAATATTATGCAGCGATTAGATCCGCTAAAGGCAAATATTTCGAAGGGCGCATAACTAATGCCAATAACAACAGTAAAGAAATCTTCGCTATAGTGAAAAGTTTCACCTCACCTTGCGCTGCCCAACCCATACTTGCCTCCACGGAGAAATGGTGCGAAGAACTCTCCGTTTTCTTCGTTGACAAAATCACTAAAATCCAGGATGACCTACTTTCTGCCTGTAACAGTTTCCCACCCACACTGGCCATCCCGTCTCCTGTGTTACCTACTCACACGGAACGGTTTCACCAGTTCACCCCGGCAGATAATACGGACATTGTCAATATCCTCGCTTCCCTACATTCAGGATCTCCTTCCGACCCTTGTTCCGCCAGAGTGCTTGCGCGTCTCCCAGACACGGTCGGCAACGAGGTAACGCATATTATCAATCGCTCTTTCCTCACTGCTACGGTTCCGACCTGCTGGAAGCAAGCTAAATTGCTCCCACTTTTAAAGAAAAATGGATTAGACCCTGCTATCCCCGCTAATTTCCGGCCTATATCATTGCTGCCGGCCCTAGCAAAAGTATGTGAAAAGGTTGCCTTCACTCAGCTAGACAAATTCGTTGAAAATTCCCAGGCCCTTCACCCAGCACAGTCTGGCTTTAGAGCAGCCTACAGTACGGAGACGGCGTTGGTGGAAATCTCCGAGGCCATCCGAGAGTGTTTGGACGAAGGTGGCAGGGCGGCTCTGATTTTATTAGACCTCTCTGCCGCCTTCGATACTGTCCCTCACTCCCTTCTGCTCACCAGACTAGCGGCCATTGGCATCACAGGCTCTGCCCTTGACTGGCTAACATCCTTTTTGGACAATAGATTCCAACAAGTCTGGATGCCCCCTTTCGCCTCCTCCCCCAAGAAACTTGCAACGGGTGTGCCTCAGGGCTCTACCCTCAGCCCCCTGCTTTTTAATATATATCTAACCCCGCTCATTTACCTCGCTGAACAACTGGGAGCAAAAATAATGGCCTACGCTGACGACACTCAACTTTTGTTCACGTGGCCCAAAAACAATCTGGATACATCTGGAGCCCAAACCTGCTTGTCATCTGTCTTTCGTTGGCTTGCCCTCGCCCAATTAAAGTGCAACGAAAGCAAATCTGAAATTCTGCTTTATGGCTCCTTCCCAGATAATTTTGGCAACTCTCTCTGGCCAGCCGATCTACCCTGCCCCAAATCCATCGGAGGCCCTGCCAAAAATCTTGGAGTCTGGTTTAATAATGACCTCAGATTTGAGGATCATATAAAAAGACTCACCGGGATCTGCTTTTCTACACTTAAAACTTTACGCAGGTTCTTTCCACTCCTCCCGAGAGCGGCAAAAGAGACCGTCATCCGTGCCCTTATATTATCCAGATTGGATTATGCAAATGGCCTCTTCTGCGGCCTTCCTGCCTATATGATCCATCGCCTCCAAGTTATACAAAATGCCGCTGCACTGCTTTTGTTCAATATTCCAAAAAGTTCAAGTGTCCGCCAATCTCTCCGCACCCTACATTGGCTCCCGGTTGCCCACAGGATTTTATTTAAAATCCTTGTCCTCGCCTATCGAGCTGTCCACCAAACTGGTCCTACCTACCTGAGGAAAAGATTCTCCCTATATGTTCCCAACCGTCCCCTTAGATCAGCTAATCTGCACCAGATGACGGTCCCAAAATTCAAATATAGCAGGCTCGGCGGCCAATCCATCTCAGTCAGAGCGGCGAGAGCATGGAACACCCTCCCGCAGCAGCTAAGAACAGCCCCATCCAGCGCCCTGTTCAAAAAGGGATTGAAGACCCACCTTTTTAACATCACTGTATAAGATCCTCCTATGTCCTGTTTCTTACCTTTTTCGCGCCAGGATACTATTTTTTTAGTAACAGAGCGCGCTACAAAAGCCTATAATAATAATAATAATAATAATAATAATAAATACACTTCACCCGTTCCACCTCATCACAAACCACTACATGCCCCATACCGTACCTTATTCATATCCACCAATCACCTGTTATCCAGCTCGCTCCTTGTGTCCTTCCAGTCATACCTCTATCCGCCATTCGAACTCCCCCCCAAGGGATGGGTGTGCCCGCTCTTGACCCCCCTGTCCCTTCAAAGTACTGCCTAGCACGGCTCTGGCCTAAACTGGCACGCCATAAGCCGGCTCAAACCGCACCCCAAACTGCAGGGTGGGTGGCAGGCCTTTTGCTAACCCTCCCGATGGTGCCAGGCGCAGGAAGAGGAAGTTCCCTCCCTCCCCCACGCCTTATACCCACCCCCTAAACTCCTCCCCTTCCCCTGCCTGTCCTATCAGTGCGTGAAAGACCCCGAAGAAGACTAGTCTGTGACTGTGCTTCCCCCGGGGCCCGGCATCGCGAAATAAACAGACCACGCAGTGTGTCAGCGTAAAAGGCCATTTTATTAGACCAGGCTGCGTAATCTTTACATAACAATAAACATCAACAGGTAAATAACATCAAACCCCCAACTCACACTTCACTTCTCATACACTTCACCCGTTCCACCTCATCACAAACCACTACATGCCCCATACCGTACCTTATTCATATCCGTCAATCACCTGTCATCCAGCCCGCTCCTTGTGTCCTTCCAGTCATACCTCTATCCGCCATTCGAACTCCCCCCAAGGGATGGGTGTGCCCGCTCTTGACCCCCCTGTCCCTTCAAAGTACCGCCAACCTGGGAACCCCATGTAGGGCGGTTCCCTGCCCCACCCCCCGTCCCTGGTTCTGCCGTCCCACACGCCAGGCACACCGACCCCACTCATTCCCTGCAACACCAGATCGCCTCGTTCCACAACTTGCTCACCACATCTCTCAACTCCATCATGTAATAGGCGTTCACCAGACGCGACAGGTGCACACCGTCGTCCCTAAAAACGAGAGGCTCCTCCAGACGAATTCCTCCGTGTGAAATAACTTTGATGTCCTTGTCCCCACAAAAAAGTCTCATCGCCCTGTTGAGTTTCATCTGTGCTTTCTCAATTGCCCCATGCCTCATCGCCCCTCTCCATACTTTCCTGGGGACCAACTCTGTCCAGGCAATGCAGGTCCCTGCAAGCCTGGCCTTCAAAACCTCCAGATCCCTCTGCAGCAGCTGTAAAAGCGCCAAACCTGACAGCTGTACCAAGTCATTTTCTCCCAGATGGACAATCAACAAATAGGGGCATCCTCTTTGCAGGGCCATTTTCGCGAAGCCAGGGCAGTAGTGCCCCCCATCGCATGCCTCCTTTTCCCCACCATCGTACCTCGTGCAAGTGTCCTTTCAGTCCCAGGTTACGGCTGTACACCTGTCGTTCCGCATACTTAGACGCCCAGTGCACGAAGGAGTGCCCAACAATCCAGGTCACCGTCTTAGTCCCCGGTCCACCCACGCAACCTACGAAGAGAAATATGTTAGCACAGAAACACAATCCCATGTCCCACCAGCTGACTACCTACAACCGTCTCACTTTCTCACATAACGCTCACAACATCGTGACTTCCAACGTCCAATCCGCCTAATTCTGTCCCAGGACCACCCCAAACGGGCCGCAGCTGTCGCAGCCCCAATACGAAAGGAGTGAGTCCCGAAACCAGAGGCATCCAAACCCAGATGACCCAAAGCCTTGTGCAACACCGCCAACAACTGGCCACCCGTCATCCGCGCGCCCGATGCATGACAGAAAATCTCACCGTCCAACACACGTGCCATCCCCAGGAAAGTCTGCCACTCAGCCACCGGGCAGACTGCCCCATCAACCGTCTCATTCAGCCACACCCACTTGCCCCTACCCAACTGATCCGTCTTTGAGTACCGTAAGCAAGTCCCCAGCCGCCCCCCATCCACCCGCACCTCCTCAAACAACCTGCCAGTCATCTTCCTCGTACCCAAAAGCTCAGAGACCCTAAACGCCCCAAAAAACATCCACACCATAACGGAAGAGTCCAGCCTCAAAAAGGTCGTAGCAACAGTCCGGCAACACCCCAACCAGCCGGACCAATAACTCAAACGTAACTGCCTCCCGCAGTCTACCCCCCCATTCCTACATTCCCTACCCCAACCCCGTAGCATTCTGCTCACAATCACATCCTTGGTTGGATCAAATCCCAGAAACAAAACACAGTAAAAAGATATCCCTGCCAATTTACCAGAAATCGCAGCCGCAGTCAAACCTTTGTCAATGCAACCCAGTACAAAACTCTTCACTCCTTGTTCCACCACAGACCTGTCACCCATACCAGATTCCTGACTCCAACCCATGAAAGCACCAAATTCTGACCAAGCCAGACGATACGTCCTCCTCGTGGTCTCCGCAACAGAACGCTCCACTAGGCCAATCATCCTCACTCCCCCAAGGCCCAGATGCCGTCCGGCAGCTCGGTCTTGCACGTATCCGCTCCCGGTGCCAGGTGCCGGAACCGCTGCCACTGCGAACGAGACAAAGCATCCGCAATGTCATTATTCGCTCCAGGGACATGCTTCGCCCGAAACACCACATTCAGCCGCAAACAAGCCAACATGAATCTCCGCAACAGTCGCCGCACTCTCAGGTCCCTAGCTCTCTGTCGATTCACCAGGTCAACCACCGTCATGTTGTCAACTTGGAAGAGCACAGATCTGTTCCGAAATTCCGTCCCCCATACCTCCAGCGCCACCAATAAAGGGAAGAATTCCAGGAAAGCAATGCTCCTCCCTTGTTTGAGCCAGTGAGCAGGCCAGGTCTCAGCGCACCACCTCCCGTCCCAGAAAATGCCAAACCCCGCTGACCCGGCTGTATCTGAGAAAATTTGGCATTGCCAGACCGCCCTCTCCTCATCAAAATCCAGGGACACTCCTTTGAAATCAGTCAGGAATGCAATCCAGGTCCTCAAATCAGCCCGCACCCCCACGGAAATCCTGACTCTGTGATGCGGGAGAACCGCACCCGACATGGCCATGCCGAGCCGCCTACAGAACGTCCGCCCTGCTCTCACCACTCTACACGCAAAGTTCAAGAAGCCCAAGAGTTTCTGCACTGTTCTCAAAGGGATCCGCTTCTCTTCAATCGCCCACGTCAAACATGCCAGAATGTCCGCCACCTTAGCCCCTGGAAGCCGCGCCAGCCACTGCACCGAGTCCAGCTCAATCCCCAAAAACGTCAGGCAGTAGCTGGGACCAGCCGTCTTCTCCGGCGCCAGAGGAACACCGAAATGGGAAGCCAGCTCCTGGAACCGCGACAGAGCCCTGCCGCAATCACCAGAATCCGCCCTCCCCAGGAAGAGGAAATCATCCAAATAGTGAGTGACCTCGCGGCACCCACTAACACTCACCATGGCCCACTGCAGAAAAGTACTAAAGAGTTCAAACAAGGCACAAGAGATGGCGCACCCCATGGGCAAAACCTTGTCCACGTAGATGGCCCCCTCAAACTGCATGCCCAGGAGTGAAAAATCCGCCGGCTGTATAGGCAGCAGACGGAAGGCCGACTTGATGTCACATTTCGCCAATTCAGCCCCCGCCCCGCACGCCCGCACCAGACGGATCGCGTCGTCAACTGAAGCATAGAGTACCCTCGAATCCTCCTCCGCAATAAAGTCGTTCACTGACTGACCTTCCGGCCACGAGAGATGGTGAATCAACCGAAACTCCCCTTCCTCCTTCTTTGGCACCACCCCTAGTGGAGAGATGATCAGATCTACCAAAGGCCAGTCAGTAAACGGGTCAGCTACCCTTCCTTCCTCAACCTCTTTCTGCAACTTGGCAGCCACCACGCCCGGCAACTCTTTCGCTGATCTCAAATTGTCCGCCCAACGGCACACCCTAGGACCCTGATAGCCCACCCGGAAACCCTCAGTGAAACCCCAGAAAAGCCGTGATGCCGCCTCCTGGTCCGGGTAGCACGAGAGCCACGGGGCCATCGCCTCCACCTTAACCGGTGTAGGAGCCCTTTGGACCAGGGTGGCCCCGTCCTTTGGTGTTCCGCCATTATTCAGAGGGAGTGGCAAGCGTGAGGCACTGAGTGAGAGCATGTTTCCCGCCGCATTTTGAGCATTCGTGCTTAAACTTACAGGGATATCTGGAGCAGTATCCCTTGTTGTAACTCCAGCACGCCTCTGTCGAATATTCCCCTGGCTTGTTCTGTTGACCAGAGACAAGGGTGTTAGGCACCGCACCCCCTCCCGCCCCACCTTGGGCGGGACGCGGCGGAAAGGACCGATACACTACCGGCAAACCGCTGGCTGTGTGGGTAGAGGCAGTGGAGTGCGTGGACGCCATCCACTGTACCCAGAGTTCCTGATCTACCTCCCCCCAACTCTTCTCCGGATTCGCACTAACCCGTGCCCTGAACTCAACCAGGCGAAACCCCCAAACTGCATCTGGGCCTTGCGAATAATGTCCATGTACTTAAACAACGCAATCGCCCTGTCCAGGTACCTCTCACAGTAAATACTGGCATAAATCAAAAATGCCGAAGTCCAGTTCTCCATTGTCACAGGCACCCTGGGTCGCCTTGTCAACTCCCACTCCTCCTCTTTCGAGCCCTCCTTGGCCTGAACCTCCCTATGCAGCAATTTCAACACATCCACGAATTCGTGCCTCCAAGTCCGTGCCTTGACCTTTTCTGAAAGATGCGAACCCAAGGGCATCGCCAAACCCATATAGGGGAGTTTCTTCAGTACCTTTCTCCTCCTTACCATCCCCTTTGTCCGTCTGCACTCCCGTAGTCACTGACTTACCGTCCACCTTCTCACCTTCCCCAGGTGGACCGCCCGATGGCTTCTCCGAATCCCGAACTGAACCATCCCCAACACCCACCGACCTGCACGTCCTTTTCCTCCCACTTTGAGGACCGTCATCCCAGGCTGCCCACCAAGATCCCTCACCTGCAACTTCCGAGATCCGCTCCCTGGGCCGTCCTCTGGGCGCCACCACCTGGACCGCTACTGCCTTGGCCTTGGTCTTCGTCGCCGCCGGGGCCTACAATACACCAATTGCGCCGTTGTCCGCCACGCCCCCTGAGCCATCTGCGTCATCCCGCACCTCCCCTTCTTCAAGCTCCTCACTCTCGTCACCATAGTCCAGCTCAAGCACCGGTTCCACTTCAACATGCGCACTCACAACTTCTTTCACCGCCCTCTTCACACCCTTCTGCACACTCACAGACGCACAAGAGTCAGACTCAACACGCGCCGTCGTAGCCCGAGCCCTCGGAGGAGGGACAGCCGCCGCAGACTGCCCTGCTGCTTCTGTCCTGCATTTTGGGGCCGTCTTGCGCCCCGTCAGGCACCCCCGGGCTCTGCCGACAGCCGCCGGCTTGGTTCCCCCCCGCCCCTCAGGTCGCTCCAGCCTGAGCGGGCCCCAGCACCATCGGGCCTCAGAGCCGTTTTGGCCGTCCCTACACCTGCCATCACTCTCTTAGGGGATTCCTCAACCGTTTTCTTCGCCTGAACGCGCCTCTGCGCCTCCTCTAACTACGCCTCCCGTTCTTCCTCCGAAGTCGGGGTAGGTGGCCCCTCCATCTCATGCCCCCACACTGCCCCCACTCTGGCCGTGGTCTGCTCTGCCCACCTGACCTCACAAATCTGATCCAAGATCCTCTGTTCCCTGGCCCTGTCCTCCCAAGACATGGAACCCCAGATCTGCGGGGGAGGGGGCGGGCAATAGCCCATGAAACCCACCCCCGGTGGGAGGAAACCCCCTTGCACCAGTCCCGGGGTCTACCCCACCCCAGCGACCAGCGACCCGGGGGTCGCTATTGCCCCCCCTCTGCTTACCCCCGGCCGACTCCCGCCCCCGCGGGTGCAGGGGTGGGCGCCCTGGAACTAGTAGACAGGTCAATAGGGGCATCATCCCATTGCCCCTCGGCCCCAGACCCCGAGCCCCCAAGCTTCTCTAGCCCAAAAGATAGGTCCACTGCCTGCTCCCCTCCCTCAGTGTCCTGGTCCGCCCCCTCTGCCCCAGGGGACACATCAGCAGGTGCAGTAAGCCGGGTTCCCGGCCCTGTCCCCTCCGTCGCGCCCACCGACTCCTGGGCACTCACAAGCAGCACCCGCGGAGGCTCCTCGCCCCCACGCACTGCCCCAGAGGCCCGGGCAAAAACTGAAGCAAGGGGAAGACTCGCGGGGGCAGGCTCTTGCATTTCCCGCCTTGCGCCGAGTCCCTTGGTGCTCCGCCCCCCCCTCGCCCGGTCGCCGGCACTTGGTCTGCTGGCTCCTCGTCCTGGCAGGCCAGGACCGCCGCCGCGACCCTCGCCGAGGCCGCGCGCGTGCCCCTAGTGCATCCCACCCAGGACTGACCCAACACACCTGGCTGTAGGAGATCTTCTCTCCCTGCGCGGGCCAGCAGCAACAAGGCCGCCCGCACCTCCTCCGACGTTACTCCCGACATTGCCGAAACTCACTCGTCCGGCGTGAGCCCTGTACCTGCTACCGTCAGGCAGCCACGCGACGCGAAGAAATATCCAGAAAATCACCACCGGCCTACACTACACTGACCCTGACTTATGCAGCACTCTCCCTTTTGCTGACCCTCCCGATGGTGCCAGGCGCAGGATCCAGTACGTTGATGATCTGCTAGTGGCTGCTGATAATGAGGAGATTTGTAAAGAGGTTACTCTTTCTTTGCTACGACATTTGTCTGACCTTCATCATAAAATTTCCCCTTCCAAGTTGCAGTATTGTCGACAAGAAGTGACCTACTTAGGTCATCTCTTATCGAAGGAGGGAAGACGATTGACCCCAGAGCGTATTCAAGCGATTGCCCAAATGACTGTACCATCCACACAGAGAGAAGTGCGTGCTTTCTTGGGTATCACCTCGTATTGTCGGCAGTGGATCCCGAACTTTTCTTTGCTAGCGAAACCTTTGTTGGCACTTACTCTCAAAGATACACCACACCCTCTTCCTTGGTCTGATGAATGTCAGAAGAGTTTTTCTGAATTGTGTGATGCATTGTGTTCTGCTCCGGTGTTGGGTACCCCTGACTATATTAAACCTTTTACACTTTATGTGCACAAGAGAGAAGGTTGTGCGTTGTCAGTGTTGACACAACAGTTTGGAGACAAGCAGCGCCCATGTGCGTATTTTTCGGCTACTTTAGATCCGGTAGCTAGGGCGTTGCCTGGTTGCCTAAGAGCTACGGCAGCAGCAGCTGTTTCTATCCGACAGTCTGCTGGTTTGGTATTGGATAATACATTGATTGTGATGGTCCCACATGCAGTGGATACCTTATTAAACAGGACGAAGACTCAGCACCTTACTAGTGAACGTCTGTCAGGTTACGAGTTGACGCTTTTGGCTAGTCATGTGCACATTAAGAGGTGCAACACATTGAATCCAGCTACATTGTTGCCGATTTGTGTAGAGACAGATGATCAAGAACAGCATGATTGTGTTCTTAGGACAGAGGAGGAAACAAAGGGTAGAATTGATTTGAAAGATACTCCTCTTTCAAACCCTGATGGTACCCTATGGGTAGATGGTTCATGCTTTAAGCTTCCGAATGGAGAGATGACTGCAGCATATGCTGTCACAACTTTGCACACGATTGTTGAAACAGCGCGTATTGCACAGAATTCAGCTCAGGCAGCTGAATTGATAGCCTTGACTAGAGCGTGTGTGTTGTCAAAAGGAAAGAGAGTGAATGTTTTTACTGATAGCCAGTATGCGTTTTGGCGTTGCTCATAGCTTTGGACGATTGTGGAAAGAAAGAGGATTTCTTACTTCTCATGGTACGAAAATCCAGCATGGCCAATTAGTGAGTGAGCTTCTTGAATCGCTTACTTTGCCAACACAAATTGCCATTGTAAAGTGTAGTGCGCATAAAAAGGTTACAGATGATGTGGGTCGAGGGAATGCGTTTGCGGATGAAGTAGCGAGAGAAACAGCAAGAGATTTGACGAGTCGAATGTATGTTGCAGGTCCTGCAAGATGGGTTGTGGAAAGAGGAATGTGTGAAGATACAATAGAATGTGTGAAGATGATTCAGGCAGAAGCTACTGAGAAAGAATTGAGTACGTGGAGAGAGTACGGGAATGTTGGATTCAACAGGCTGTTGGGTTGAGTTGTCAGAGCATCGGCGATAGTTGTTGCCAGATGCGTATGTGCTTCCAGTGGTTACTATGGCTCATGGGATGGCTCACATCAGCTTAAAAGGGAAATGCAAGTTGTTGGCTCCGGTATGGCAGAATAGTGGATTTCCCAAATGTGCTGAGAATTTGGTTAAACACTGCATGATTTGCTTGATGCATAATCCTGGCAAGGGAACCCCAACTCCCGCTGGTCATTTTGCTCCTCCAACGTATCCGTTCGAGGTGTTGCAGATAGACTATATTCATATGGAAAGATGCAATAATCTGAAGTATGTCTTTGTGGTTGTTTGTGCCTTTTCCAGATGATAGAGGCCTACCCCCTGAAGGATAATACTGCCTTGTCTACAGCCAAGGTTTTGCTCAAAGAGTTTTTCCCGAGGTATGGATTGCCGAGGATGGTCTGGAGTGATAACGGAAGTGAATTCGTGGGTCAGATTATGCAGAAAGTGTGTGCGGGTTTGGGAATTAGACAGAAGATCCACGCAGCGAATCACCGCCAGTCAGCAGGCCTGGTCGAGTGCTATAACGGGACGTTAAAGCTGAAGTTGGCCAAGGTGCAAGCAAGCTCTGGTCTCACATGGCCCGATGCTCTACATTGGCACTTTTGTCCACAAGAACGACAATACATTCTCGCGTGGGACTTAGCCCATACAAGATTGTTTTTGGACGGTGCACAGACATAATATCGACTCCAAAATATCGTTTGGACAGAATATCGAGTTTTAAATATCGTTTGGACAAAATATCGACTAGACAGAATATCGACAGCCAAAATATCGTTTTTAAGGTAAGTGAAGTAATATCGACTGTAAATAATATAGACAGTGAAAATATCCAAGTACATAATCTAGATAGTAAAAAATATCATTTTTTAAATAATATTTAATTATTTATAGTGTTTTTATGTTATATTATGTTTGAAAAGTGTCATTTTATGTTATAATTATTTTTAATTAATGATTTTTTTTAATTATTGTGTAATTTTATTCTGTAGCGGGTTGTGGGTTTATAGGGGAATAGGGTGGGAAGTAATTTAATTATAATTAATTAAATATGTAAATTTATTAATTGGTAGTAATAATTAATTAATTGGTAATTAAATAATATATGATAATTATTTAAAATTTAATTGGTAATTAATTTAATTTAATTGATTAATTGCTAATTATGTAAATTAAAATAATGTATTTTCTGTTGTGGGTTTATAGGGGAATAGGGTGGGAAGTAATTTAATTATAATTAATTAAATATGTAAATTTAATAATTGGTAGTAATATTTAATTAATTGTTAATTAAAAAATATTTGTTAATTAATTAAAATGTAATTGGTAATTAATTTAATTTAATTGATTAATTGCTAATTATGTTAAATTAAAGGGGTATTTTTAGGGTTTAGGGTCAGTTTGGGGTTTTTGGGTAAAGGGGTATTTTTAGGGTTCAGGGTCAGTTTTTAGTTTTCGTGTAAAGGGGTATTTTTAGGGTTCAGGGTCAGTTTTTAGTTTTTGGGTAAAGGGGTATTTTTAGGGTTCAGGGTCAGTTTTTAGTTTTTGGGTAAAGGGGTATTTTTAGGGTTCAGGGTCAGTTTTTAGTTTTTGGGTAAAGGGGTATTATTAGGGTTCAGGGTCAGTTTTTAGTTTTTGGGTAAAGGGGTATTATTAGGGTTCAGGGTCAGTTTTTAGTTTTTGGGTAAAGGGGTATTTTTAGGGTTCAGGGTCAGTTTTTAGTTTTTGGGTAAAGGGGTATTTTTAGGGTTCAGGGTCAGTTTTTAGTTTTTGGGTAAAGGGGTATTTTTAGGGTTCAGGGTCAGTTTTTAGTTTTTGGGTAAAGGGGTATTATTAGGGTTCAGGGTCAGTTTTTAGTTTTTGAGTAAAGGGGTATTTTTAGTGTTCAGGGTCAGTTTTTAGTTTTTGGGTAAAGGGGTATTTTTAGGGTTCAGGGTCAGTTTTGGGTTTTTGGGTAAATGGGTATTTTTAGGGTTCAGGGTCAGTTTTTAGTTTTTGGGTAAAGGGGTATTTTTAGGGTTCAGGGTCAGTTTTGGGTTTTTGGGGTACATATACAATATTGGCTATTATTTAATTAAATTTTGTTAATATATATATATATATGTTTTAAGAAATATGATTAAAAAAATATTATTTTTTTACTTTCAATAATTATTTAATTATTAAAAGTTATTTTAAGTATTGTTAAATATATTTTAGTAATTATTTTTTATATTAATGTAATTAAACATTGTTTTTAGTAAAGTCGATATTTTTTACAACGATATTTTTGTAAACGATATTTTGTACTCGATATTTTTGTACTTACCTGTTTGTAGATAGAAACTCGATATTTTGACTGTTGATATTTTCTCAACGATATTTTGGGTAGTCGATATTCTTTCAGTCGATATTCTTTCAGTGATCCTTTTTGGACGTCCGGCGAATGTTTGGGGTGTGCCGAAGCCAAGAGAATACAGCGATATTGAGTACCCTATGTTGGTTGACTATTTACATGATTTGACTGCTAAATTGCGTGTTCTTCACCAACAGGTTCATGATACCTTACCTTTAGCTTCTGTAGACGCGGGACATGCGATCCAACCCGGCGACTGGATTCTGATCAGGAACTTCCAGAGGTCCAAGAACCTACAGCCAAGGTGGACTGGTCCTTATCAAGTGCTGCTAGCAACGAGGACCGCTGTGAAAGTCTTCAGGAAAAAGTTGGGTGCATGCCACCCACACGATAAGGATACCTCTGCCCTTACCGTATGATCAGTGGGTCCGGGAAGGTGTTGCCGAGTCTGAGACTGAAAATGTCCAGAGATTTGTGCCTTTTAGTGATGCTCGTTTGAAATGGACTCAGTCGGAACGTGCGGATGATGAAATTTTTCAAGAAGCTGTGCCGCAGCATTTGAGACTGGACACTACGCATCCGGAGATTCTTTTTCAGGATCAAACTGTGCCGAATAAAGAACATTATAGTTTAAGGCCGAGGTCTAAAAAAGGACAAATAAAGTAATATTTTTTTGTGCATTGTGCTCTCTCAGACAAGAGACTATTTTTCTTTTTGCTTTTTCGAACCACCATCCGGGTTCAGCTGCAGGGTCGTGGTATAAGACTTAAAGGGTGAACCGTGAATTGATGAAAGGTCTGTGGTTCTAGGTTGTCTAGGATGCCTGGACGCACACTTGAGTGAAGAAGGAAAATTGCTGCGAGCAGCACGTTAGAGAATGGAGTCTTTTGTACCTGAGAGAGATGTTGAGAAAATAGACCTTAAAATGAAATTCTGTACATTGATACGTAGCAAATGTTTTATAATATCATGTTTTTTAATGTTTTTAAGTATTACGATAGCTTATGTGGGATGGATTGTCTATGCTACACAACAGACGTTTGCACCCACTTCCCAACCTATGCTTTTTTACACTACTGTTTCTTTGCATCAGTTCTATACGTTGCCTGAACATGAACAGACAAGGAGGTCAGAATTTGTCAACAACTCGTTCATACAGATGTTGCATCAGCATCAGTTAGTAGTGAATACCACTAACTGTTGGGTTTGTGGTCTTATGCCGCATACGACCGATAAGGGTATGCCATATTTGGTTTTGCCTTTTTCTTTTAATGGGTCTATGTGGACTTTACAGACTATGTTTATATATGCAAATGAGATACGCCCTTCACGTTCCCTTAAGGATAACTCCAGCAATAGTGCCTTGATAAAGGGAATAGTAGATATGATCCGAGATATCGATGCATATAATGCTATCCCTAAGGATGAGATGCAGGCTTATGTTGGTTGGAATTTGACCGGATATAGTACCAGCTTGATTGAGAAGGAGAGACGAAAAAGGTCTCCCCCGATTTGGATTGTGCCCCATCAAGGTTATTTTTGTTTGCAAGGCACTGGTCGAAATCCGAAAGCTCAGCTAGGTAAGAGTGTGTGTGTTCACACCTATGTCTATTCGTCCCAGACTTCTCCACCGTTCGTACCAGCTAAAGGCACATATTTTGTTTGTCACGACAGAGCCTATACATGGTTGTCACCTGATTTTTCAGGTACATGTTATGTGGCGTTTTTGCTTCCCCCTACATATACTACGGCTCCGGACTATCATAGAACGAGATATGGTAGAGGGGTCTTCGATAAGGAAGATACTGCAGGACAAGAAGCAGGAGATTTCTTCAAGGGTTTCCTGCCCTTTTGGGGTTCTATGATCAATAGTGGGCATATTCGACAGTTTGGCCGCGTTATTGAAGCTACTATTAACGAGACAGCAGGTGCTCTTAGTAATGTTACAGCTGAGATTCAAGCGGACCGCATTATGACGTTGCAGAATCGTATGGTTTTGACGTCATACTTGCAGATCGAGGTGGAGTATGCAAACTGATCGGATCTAGTTGTTGCATTTACGTACCAGATGATGCGCCTACAGTGTACCAAGCCATCTCTGGGTTACATAAGATCTCTGAGTCTATCCATGTAGCCAAAGGAGACTGGTCATTGACGGGATGGTTTTGTGAATTGCTGTCTAAATGGGGATGGAAGATTTTGACATTCCTTGGTATGGTTTTGGCCATCCTTTTCTCTTGTTGTCTTTGCATCCAGTGTGGTCCCGCCATTTGTAGTCTTTGTGCTACTATGTGCGTTAGGAGACCTGTCCAGAGAAATTTAGAGAATAATAGGATGATGCTACAGCAACACTTAGATGACCTAATGAAGATTGATATGGACCTAGATTCAGATTAACATGAGTTTAGGTTATTGCCTACATAATGGCAAAAGGAGGTCTGAGGTTCTGTAATTCTCGAGCCTGACTCCATTTTGTGTTGCCCTCACGTAGGCCTGTGAAAGAGGCCCGGCAAAAAAGTGGCCTGGCCTTCTGAGTTCATGTATACATTAACTAGGTTTCTTTCGACTCTGAATGAACTGCAGATAAACTGACCTCTTCACCTGAAAAGGACCTCGCAAAGCCAATTTCCCTTGGTTTGATCCTCGTCTAAGATTGCCACTTAATGTTCAGGACCTCGTTAACCTTTAGTTTCCTTGCACATGTTTTATCTTGTTCAGCATCTATTACTGTTTCCTTTATGTTCTGACATTACATGGGTTGCGCTTTTCAATTATAAATTTTTCCGGCTTGCAAAGATTGAATTTGGGACATTCCTAATAATTAACTTTTGGGTTGGGTTACTGTAAATTGTTTTTTTGTTAATGTGATACTCAGTTAGAAAATGTGCCCTATTGGTTAGAATTTTGCGCAGTGGGTGTACATTTATAATGAGAATATGGTGTATAAAAGGAGATGTCTTGCCTTAGTAATTTGAACAGTCTCCTAGGAATATACATTGTGATGTATTGTTGGGATTTCTGTTACTAGCTGCAGCTAATAAACTTGGTCTCTGACGCCACCCAGAAGTATTCCGTGTCTCTGTATACCAAGACAGGTGGAACTCGAAGATTTCAGGTGTGTCCCTGGCACCGCTGGGTTCTGACCCGGGTCTTCAGAATAGGTGTGCGAAATTTCTCTCCCATCCCAACTCGTTCAAGGACTCGTTCTAAATATGGCCAGTGGACCCTGACAAAGGCCTTTTCGGCATCTATGGTTAGTAACATGTATTCCCCTGGGATCTTGGACGCTTTCTCAATAAGATGCAGAGCCCGTTTAGTGTTATCACTGGTTTGGCGCTGGGGAATGAAGCCCGCTTGATCAGGTGCTATCAAGCCTGGCATATATGGTGCGAGGCATGCAGCCAGGATCCCAGTGTACAGCTTGAGGTCGAAGTTGAGAAGGGATATAGGGCGGTAGGGTCCACACGCTGTTCTATCTTTGCCTGGTTTCGGAATAACTGCTACCAAGGCCTCCAGCTGGTTCTGAAAACATGCTAAAGAGCTTTGTAAGAATTGGGGCCACCAACGCGCAGAAGGTCTTATAGAAAATTACCGAAAAGTCTTCCGGTCCAGGGGCCTTGGCTGGCTTAAGGCGCGATATAGGCGCAATCACCTCCTCGATCCCTATATCCTTGTCCAGCAGGTCAGCTTGCGTTTTAGTCAGGGTGGCCAGATCCGTGTTTGCAAGGTATTCAACTCCATCTGGCATGGAGTGGGATGAGCCTGCATAGAGGTGGGCGTAGAACTCGCGGAACGCCTCAGCGATGTATGAATCGTCCGTGACCCGATGACCATCACCTGCGAGGATCTCTGGGACTCCCTGTCTCAGTCTATGCTCTCGCAATTTATGCACAAGGAGCCGGCCGCATGTATCACCCCCAGTATAGTAAGTGTATCTCAATCTGAGGGCAGCGTATTCGGCTTTGTCCTGGTATAGAACTATCAGCTGCTGTCGCATGGCTTGAGCGGTACAAAAGGGGGTGGTGATGGACGGAGCATCTGAACCAATCAAACACTCACTCCCAGTCAAAAGATCTGGGTTTAATCCATCACCGTTCTTTAGCCCACTCTGCCACCCTAGTTCAGACATGGCTATATGCAAATCAGTCTGACCCTGTGCCTCATGGGAACAGTCCAGCCCGAACTGCCAAGCCATGCCTTCCCGGGACCGGAAACAAGCTTCCGAGGACCGGTTTCTGGCATTACAGTCGTCTTCAGCCCGGCTTGCTTGAATCCAGTTGTAAAGTGAGCAAGGGACTCACGTCTGAGCATACCCTGACACACTTATGGCGGCCAAAGCGGTACAAAAGGGGGTGGTGATGGACGGAGCATCTGAACCAATCAAACACTCACACCCAGTCAAAAGATCTGGGTTTAATCCATCACTGTTCTTTAGCCCACTCTGCCACCCCAGTTCAGACATGGCTATATGCAAATCAGTCTGACCCTGTGCCTCATGGGAACAGTCCAGCCCGAACTGCCAAGCCATGCCTTCCCTGGACCGGAAACAAGCTTCCGAGGACTGGTTTCTGGCATTACAGCCGTCTTCAGCCCGGCTTGCTTGAATCCAGTGGCAAAGTGAACAAGGGACTCACGTCTGAGCATACCCTGCCACACTTATGGTGGCCAAAGCGGTACAAAAGGGGGTGGTGATGGACGGAGCATCTGAACCAATCAAACACTCACACCGAGTCAAAAGATCTGGGTTTAATCCATCACCGTTCTTTAGCCCACTCTGCCACCCCAGTTCAGACATGGCTATATGCAAATCAGTCTGACGCTGTGCCTCATGGGAACAGTCCAGCCCGAACTGCCAAGCCATGCCTTCCCTGGACCGGAAACAAGCTTCCGAGGACCGGTTTCTGGCATTACAGCCGTCTTCAGCCCGGCTTGCTTGAATCCAGTGGCAAAGTGAGCAAGGGACTCACGTCTGAGCATACCCTGCCACACTTAAGAACGGTGATGGATCAAACCCAGATCTTTTGACTGGGTGTGAGTGTTTGATTGGTTCAGATGCTCCGTCCATCACCACCCCCTTTTGTACCGCTTTGGTCGCCATAAGTGTGGCAGGGTATGCTCAGACGTGAGTCCCTTGCTCACTTTGCCACTGGATTCAAGCAAGCCGGGCTAAAGATGGCTGTAATGCCAGAAACCGGTCCTCGGAAGCTTGTTTCCGGTCCAGGGAAGGCATGGCTTGGCAGTTCGGGCTGGACTGTTCCCATGAGGCACAGGGTCAGACTGATTTGCATTTAGCCATGTCTGAACTGGGGTGGCAGAGTGGGCTAAAGAACGGTGATGGATTAAACTCAGATCTTTTGACTGGATGTGAGTGTTTGATTGGTTCAGATGCTCCGTCCATCACCACCCCCTTTTGTACCGCTTTGGCCACCATAAGTGTGGCAGGGTATGCTCAGACGTGAGTCCCTTGCTCACTTTGCCACTGGATTCAAGCAAGCCGGGCTGAAGACGGCTGTAATGCCAGAAACCGGTCCTCGGAAGCTTGTTTCCGGTCCAGGGAAGGCATGGCTTGGCAGTTCGGGCTGGTCTGTTCCCATGAGGCACAGGGTCAGACTGATTTGCATATAGCCATGTCTGAACTGGGGTGGCAGAGTGGGCTAAAGAACGGTGATGGATTAAACCCAGATCTTTTGACTGGGTGTGAGTGTTTGATTGGTTCAGATGCTCCGTCCATCACCACCCCCTTTTGTACCGCTTTGGCCGCCATAAGTGTGGCAGGGTATGCTCAGACGTGAGTCCCTTGCTCACTGTGCCACTGGATTCAAGCAAGCCGGGCTGAAGACGGCTGTAATGCCAGAAACCGGTCCTCGGAAGCTTGTTTCCGGTCCATGGAAGGCATGGCTTGGCAGTTCGGGCTGGACTGTTCCCATGAGGCACAGGGTCAGACTGATTTGCATATGGCCATGTCTGAACTGTGGTGGCAGAGTGGGCTAAAGAACGGTGATGGATTAAACCCAGATCTTTTGACTGGATGTGAGTGTTTGATTGGTTCAGATGCTCCGTCCATCACCACCCCCTTTTGTACCGCTTTGGCCGCCATAAGTGTGGCAGGGTATGCTCAGACGTGAGTCCCTTGCTCACTTTGCCACAGGATTCAAGCAAGCCAGGCTGAAGACGGCTGTAATGCCAGAAACCGGTCCCCGGAAGCTTGTTTCCGGTCCAGGGAAGGCATGGCTTGGCAGTTTGGGCTGGACTGTTCCCAAGAGGCACAGGGTCAGACTGATTTGCATATGGGCATGTCTGAACTGGGGTGGCAGAGTGGGCTAAAGAACGGTGATGGATTAAACCCAGATCTTTTGACTGGGTGTGAGTGTTTGATTGGTTCAGATGCTCCGTCCATCACCACCCCCTTTTTTACCGTCGCGTGGCTTGAAGCTGATGCCAAATTCGTGGAGCCCCTGTGCGCTGGTGCATTTGTTCGAGCTCTTTCGTTTTTCGGTTGAGATCTGCCCTTATGCTCTCGCGTTCCACTTTTTCTGCAGCTGAGATAGCCAGCAGTTCCCCACGGATGACTGTTTTGAGCGCTGCCCATTGTGTAGCCCGGGATGTGTCATTATTATCGTTGTGAGAGAGATAGTCCTTTGTCCCGTGCTGTATTTGGGTCACTACTGTGTTTTGGTGTAGGAGAGTATCGCACAGACGCCAGTGTTGTGGGGGTCGCTGCATAGGAGGGAGAGTAAAGGCGGCCACCACTGGGGCATGGTCTGACAGAGATGCAGTACCTATTTCCCCGGCAGTGGCCAGTGTGCGCATGGGGGCGGAAGTAAGCAGGTAGTCTAACCTGGCTTATGTTTTGTGTGCATTGGAGTAGTAGGAATACTCACTAGAACTGGGGTAGAAACCATGCCATAAGTCTTCAAGCCCTAAATCTCGTGAGCGATGTTTCCCTTTAGCCGACAAAGCACCCGTCTGCCCTGCACGTTGGCATGATCTATCTACCTCGTTGTCGAAAACTAGGTTCATGTCCCCTCCTAACAGTATCCGTCTCTCAGTGGTGGCTGTCGCTTCTGTGAGCGCAGTGTGTAAAAATCGTTCTTGCCCCTCTTTCGGAGCATACACTGAGCCTACGGTGAATGTAAGGCCACCTAAGGTAAAGCGATATGTGAGGAGTCTCCCCTTTTTTTCTGTCTCCTTCTGAAGGACCTTCCCCTGAAATCCCTGTGCGACAAGGATGGCGACACCTGCTGTTTTATTAGAGCTAGAGGAAAATAATTGGGTAGGGAAGTTACGTGACCGAAGGGGGTGACAGTCTTTGGAAAGGAGATGCGTTACTTGGAGGAGATAGATGCCCACATGGGCAGCCTCAAGGCAGGACAGGATTGCTTTGCGTTTGACGAGAATATTGAGGCCCCTTACGTTCAAGGAGAGTATCTTAAGAGTAGGGGGCATTCATTCGGGCGAGGATGACATGAGCCATAGGCAAAGACTAGAGCCTGGTGCTGCGGACCTGAAACGCGCTTTATAGTACTGGGCAGGCGCGGTGCGTCCATTGGGGTGTGGGGGCATAGCCCCCCCTCCCGCATCCGCCCGCAGCTCCCTCTGAGTTTCTGAACTTAAGTTCAAAGACGCCAAGGCGGGAGAACTGACAATCATGTCAGTCAGCATGACATCAGACCGCCCACCCCCTTCAGGGTCTGAAGGGGGTGGGCGGTCTGGCGTCATGTTGACTGGCATGATTGTCACCAGGGCAACAGGCAGCAACACAAGTGCGCATGAGTGGGGACGGAGGGCGGATCTTTTACCCATGCCCACTCATGTGCACTGGTGTTCGCGCTTTTTTGCGCATGCCCATTAGGAGCCCTTCGGTCTCCTAATGGGCGTGCTTCGGGCGAAGAGTAACCTGTGCCCCAAGCCAATCCTGGTGCTGCAGCAGGACCAGGATTGGCTGAGAGGGGCTGCCAGTCACAACGTGAAGGCGACAGCGCCAAGGGGAGCAGAGGTGGCGCGGACCCGGACCGGCGTTGAGAGGTAAGTTTTGTTTATTATATCTAATTCCCCCCCCTCCGGTGACATCCCCCCCCACGACCACCCCCCCCCCCCCCCCGCACGAGCCGCGACTGGGCAGGAGGCACATGGATGCAAGCAAATGAGCCTTGTGTGCAGTGGAAGAGTGAGTGAAGGCAGTGGTCGTAGGAGACAGACAGTGGCGCTGGAAACCCAAAGCAGGACAGGGAGTCTCGAGCAGTGGACGGACGGTAAGGGTGGGTGAGGGGAACCTCTTGTAGGAGGGATGCATGTAGTGCTTGAGGTCGGATTACGGATGCAAAGTGAAGGTACCACGGTGAATGAGGGGCGATAAGACTGAAGACGTGGGGTAGTGAGTAGAGGCGGCAGGAGGGAAGGAGAAGGAAACCTGGGGTCGCCAGGTGAAAGTGAGACCAGGGTAGCAGTTCTAAGGATCAGTAGGAGAGAAAAGATGAGGCACACAGGCTAAGAAGCAGAAAGTAGGGATGTGGGTTAGCAGATGGCATGTTAAAAATGTACACTCGAGGCATGGTCATTGATTTGGTTAGTAACTTAAAAATCATTTTCCTGGGATGTTATGTAATTGCCAAAGAAAATTATTCTGTTGGTTTAAAATGTGCGCACAATTTATGCAGCTCCGGTATCTGCTATTTGTGGGACTAGGAGCCGGCACCCTGTTGGCCTGTAACATCCCCCGGAGCCGCATTTTGCAATCTCTGCACGGGGTTCTCAGCACTTCCCTCATCCATCAATATTCCGGTGTCCAAGCTCTTCGTCATCAACAGAGCCCCTCCTGACAGCGGGCCTGTTTCCTGGCTGCCCCATCCATCACGTCCCCTTCACAGACATGGCTGGCACCATAGTATTTCTTTACTCGCTTTATTTACCTAGGTTTAATCCACTTATTCGCCCCTATCACTAACAGTCTTGTTTTCCTTTTTTCACTACCAATGATATTTACCCCATTCCCTCTAACACCTTTTGCAATAATTCAGCATGAAAAAAACAAAGGGGCATATTACCAAGGGCCTTATCGCCGCTTTAGCGGGAATTTTTCCTGCTAAAGCGGCGATAATTTTATCGTCCTATTACCTAGCTGTCGCTAACACCAGTTAGCGACAGCTAGTAGGAGATAGCGAGCATCTTGGGGCCTACTTTGCATGTCAGCGATAATTATCGCTAATGACATGCAAAGTGGGCGTGCCAAGATGTTAGCGACTGGAACCAGTCGTTAACATCGCTATCTCCTATTACCTACTTTTGGAAATAATCGCGCTAAGCGCGATTATCTCCAAAAGCTAACGCCTGCCCAGACCAGTTCTTAGCCATGTTATCCAATGGGAGGTGGATAACATGGCTAAGAGCATTTGCTCGGTAATGCATGAATATCGCTGACTTTTCAGCGATATTCATGCATTTCGGCAGATTTTTATCGCTTAGGAGATAAACCTTGATAATAGCAAGGCTCCTAAGCGATAAAAATCGGCGGAGATCGGCGATATTATTATTCCAGCTAACCGAGTTAAGCGATAAATATCACTTACTCTTGGTAATATGCCCCAAAGTTGCGTATTCCTCAGGGATTCTTCATAGTATTTTTCGCCCAAAATGTCACATCACGTGTTTTTTTTATTTTTATTAACGCTGTTTTCTGTGTTATTGCATTCGATATTTTGTTTCAGCATGCTGACTGGGAACCGTAGGAACATGTTTATTTTACTTATGTACGTTTTTTATTTAGAGCTCTGCGACTTTGCAGCTACTGCAGAGCACTTGGGGGGGCTGGGGGAGTGTAGGTGATAACTTGTTCAGTACAGGCATGCCTTTTAATCTCACGGGTGCCTTTAGTCATTCCAAGGCTTTTTAAACAGACATCACTTCAGATCCGGAGTAACACTTCTGAAAAACTTGGAATGCATGCTTGTGTCAAGGGAATACATAGCAAGCTATAATGCTCTCATGTTGCACTAAAGAGATGAGGGGTTAAAACTGGAAAAAACATGAACTCGGAGCAGGAGGAAGGGTAGATTTTTCTTTAATGTGCCTTAGATCCGTCCACTTTGGAAAATAAACGTATTTGTTTTATTGTTGGTAGACCGTAGCTGCTTATACGTTCTTTGTAATAGTTAACTTGCAGCTTTCCCTCCTAAGTGATATGTTTCCTGGTAGTACTGACACACACTGTATGAAATGATAAACATTGTACAGGCAGACTAGAAGTATTTATGCCAAACCACTTCCAAAGTTCTGGATTTAAGTCAACCCAAGCAAAATCTAGGGGCATATTATCAAGGGGCTTTATCTCCGCTTTTTTGGCTTTAAAAGCCAAGAAAGCGGAGATAAAATTATCTCCCTATTACCAAGCTGTCGCTAACACCCGTTAGCGACAGCTAATAGGAGATAGTGACCATCTTGGGCCCCGCTTTGCATGTCAGTGATATTTATCACTAATGACATGCAAAGTGGGCTTGCCAAGATGTTAGCGACTGAAAACAGTCGCTAACATCGCTATCTCCTATTACCAACTTTTGGAGATATTCGCGCTAATAGCGAATATCTCCAAAAGCTAACACTTGCCCAGGAGCAGTTCTTAGCCATGTTATCCAATGGGAGGTGGATAACATGGCTAAGAGCATTTGCTCGATAATGCATGAATATCGCTGACTTTTCAGCGATATTCATGCATTGCGGCCGTTTTTAATAGCAAGGTTTATCTGCGATAAAAATCGCCGATGTGCGGCGATAATGTTTGTCTCTAAACAAGTTAGAGACAAAAATTATCTCTATTGGTTGGTAATATGCCCCCTAGTTCGTGTATTTGCGATCATTGAGATTTCATATTGCAAAGGCCTCTTCGTGCATTACGTTGCATTTCTGTGATCGCTGTTTCCAGTGAAATGAGATTCCATAGGAGAACACACTGTCTTGTTGCAATTGGAGACATCATGTTTGTAAACCATCCTTTTTTCGGAAAATTCTGCATACGAGAGCAGCAGCTCCATTCAGGGCCGGACTGGGAACCAAAACCGGCCCTGGCAAAGTGCTCAGCTGGCCCCCCACCCCTCAGGGGGGGTTGGGGGTGCGACCTCGCTCTTTGCCAGGGCCGGTTTTCGGCCGATTTTGTTACAGGGCCGTTTTTGCAGCAACGCTGCAAAAACAGCCCTGTAACAAAAAACGACCCCCACTGGCCCAAAACCGGCCCCCACCCTTGCGGCGCACCGGGGAATTGCCCGGTGCCCGCAACGGCCAGTCCGGGCCTGGCTCCATTGCATGAAAACAGAAAATTTAAGGAAATAGTGTCATCATATTGATGTATAGCACTGCACAGCCAATGGATGTATTTATTGTATTGTTAAAACCATTACAAGTGTATCAGTGTATTCAAAAGTTAATATGGGCAAATGATAACATCGGCATATGCAAAGATTGTCCTTTATAGCTCATAAAAATTGGCATTTTCTTAAATGATAAATAATTCAATCGTATTGCTTTATTAACCTTCCTGCTAACCTCAAATTTGCTTGAAAATGCACCATTTGTCCACTCTTTTTTCAAAATTTTCTCGGGGAGAACACCCCAAACCCCCGTAGGTTGTTCGAGCTCACTCGCTACACTTGCTCGCCGGAGTGCAGTACGACAAAAATTTTACGCCTCACCACTTTCAAATGTCACCAGCCACCACTGATACTGGGGGAATCTACCTGCGCCAAGCTAGGAAGTGCATAAGGGGAAGTGGACAAGGGGCCCGAACCTTCAAAAAAAAAGAACGTCCCTTCAACTAACAATAGAGAATGCCTCCACAAAAGGCAGAGGTAGGAAAGAAGAATAGGGCTCCCAAAAGAACCCCATAGTAAAGAACTGGGGGATTTATCTGAAACGTAACAAAGTCCATCATCGACTGATGATTGGAAGTGTCTTTCCATGGGGGATTGTACGTGGCCGGGGACTGTTTCTCCGTCCCCCGCAGGCCGGTTCCTGGTCAATCAAGTGGGTTCCTACGGCATTGTGCAAGTGAGAGATATCAGCCTGGTTGGGTCTTCGTGGTCTCTGTAGGCATGGACTCCATCATGGACCTCTGACCTTTGGCGATCTCTACTGGGGTTGGTTGTTTGATGCGGCGGCGCCTGCCCTGCTGCTTATAGCAAGGTTTGGTGTCATCAGCGGTGGGTGGAGGCCCTCACCGCTGCTGTCCAATGTCGGGGGATCTAAGCCTAGGAGCTGGCAGGCCTCTGCAGGGGAGCGAATTTGAAACAACTTGCCGTCTATGTGGATGATCAGATGGAAGGGATGCCTCCAACTGTAGGAGATATCACGCTGGCGTAGGCAGGATGTGACCGGCTTGAATGTCTTTCGTTTGTGGAGGGTCCGTGCGGCTAGGTCTTGAAATAATATCAGGTTCTGACCTCTGAAGGAGATTGGGTGAATCTGTTACGCCCTCTGCATTGTCTCCTCCTTGGTGCGAAAGTCCTGCACACAGACCAGGATGTCAGGGGGCGGGGCCGCGTCCGAACGAGGGGGTCCCACCCTGTGTGCTCGGTCCAGTTTAATGTCCTTACCTGGAGCATTGCCAAGGATATGGTTGAAGAGCTCTCTTGTATATTCAAAAATGTCATTGGCCTCTTCTTTAGACTTCACCCCCCCTGATCCGTATGTTGTGCCGACGCAATCTGTTTTCCAGGTCCTCGAGATGAGCCTGGAGGTCCACTTGCTGGTCGTGAATGCAGATTACCTCCTGCTGTAGGGTGGACAGCTCCATGTCCCTGTTGTCGGACTTGTCTTCCAACTCCGCCACCCTTTCGCCGATGCCATCGACATTCCTGTGTACCTCTCTGAGGTCTGCTGTGAGGTCACGTCTGAGTGTTTCGATGTCCTCCTGAAGGGTCACAAACAGGGACTCAAGAAATGCCTTTGTAATAATTTCGCCCCCTTCAGCATTCATGGCGCCGGCTGCTTCTGAAGGACGTGGGTGTGGACCCTGTCTGTGGACCAGTCTGGACCTTGGTGGACAGTTCTTTGAGGGTCTTGTCTTTCCTCCCCCTAGATGAAGACATAATAGATGCTCGCTCTCGTATCCCAGCAGTGGTCTCTGGGTTGTTGTGATGGGGAGGGCTGTGTCAGGCTAGTGCGAGGAGTAGCGCATTGGTGGTGGCCGACTCCTGGATATCAACGCCCGCTCAATCTATTAGACAGCTCCGTGCCCCTGCTGTGGGCTCCTCAGCGGCCACCCCCTCAGGGAAATCGCCAGATCTGTCCTAGCCGGGTCCCCACCAGGTTGCCGGCACGGGCCACCCACGGCAGGGCTCAGGAGGTACCGCTAGCCCTGAATGAGGATCGTGGCCTCCTTGTGTAGCCTTTACGGTGAGGTGGGTCGGGGTTCGTGATTGTAGTCACTTTTCGCTTGGTGGTCACCCAGTTCTTAGGCACCACCCGACCCTCACAGAGTCAGGCCCGTCATTGCTGTACTTCACTACCATCCCAGACACCCAGTACCGACCATGCACTGCGACTTTCCCCGCAGAGCGCTTACTTGCCTGCTATATCGGCGGTGTCAAATGCCCGGTGCTCACCCCTTCTCTGTCCTCAACACCGGGGCCCCAGTCAGCCGCCAGGCCTCTTCACAAAATGGCGGGCGTCTGCTACTGGCCCTGCAAGTAGACCGGGAGCCGTAGTCCTCGGGCCCCCAGGTCTCTGGGCTCCTTTGGGGTCTCAGTCGTGGCCCGCTGAGACTTGTGCCAGTGTTCTAGATGCCCGGTAAAAAGGTCGGGCCGTTCCCCACCTCCTGTGCAGGCCACGCAGCTATGCAAGCTGACACCTAAAATGGCAGCCCTGCTCTCATGTCAGAGCGGGGGCGCCGAGTCCGCTCAGTCCTCACTGTCTCCCTGGTCTGCGAGGGGCCAACAAATCTGGACTGACAGCCGGGGGAGGCAGGCCAACGAACCCGCAATTGCCGCAGGGCTCCCCACGGGGTCCTTGAGCTTCATGTCACCAACAGTAGCTGGCGGCAAGAGGCTGCCGGTCGGGACCGCAGCACGGCGGGACAGTCACCTCTGTGCCGCCCGCCACCGCTGCTCCGTCAATCCACTGGCTATTTCGGGATCATTGGGAGCTGACCCACACCTAGTGAGATGCTGCAAAGTGGTTGAACGCCGGTGCTAGAACGGAGCGTCCGGTGGGAGAGACAGAAAACACATCTCAGCAAGTCTCCATCTTGGCCACGCCCCCCTGCAGGAGAAATGTAAAGGGAATTTTCAACTCCCTGCAGCTCATCTACAACTCAGCTTATTCAATACAGCCTGCCTGTGATGAGCAGAGTATTTAATGATCCCCATTTCTTTTTAGAAGTTGACATCTGAAAAAAATTTCCAAAGCGTAAATTGGATGATTTAGAATCTGATATTAAGGAAGCAAGAAAAGACTTGGTGAATTGGAGGAAGAAGAACCAAGCACAAGCAGGACCTCCACAGGTCCAGTTTCAGCTCCAACAGAATGTAGCCATGATGGTGAAGCTAATGTAAATGTAATTCATCAAAATAACTAACGGATTATGTAAAATACATTCTTCTAATAAGTACATATACCCCATCAGAAAAGTATGACTTAAAGAAGGATTCAGGTGGAACACGCTGTTTCCGTCATGTGTGGATTAATTAATATTCACCATGTCTTATCTACTCTCCACCCACTTAGTAGCTTGGCACGAGCAGCCAGGCGTATCTCCAAGGCACGAGTGTACAGTATGTGCAACCACACTCACAGCAACCCAATGATGTCATCACAAATAGACTTCAAGCGAGTTTTTATAAAATATACAATATGACCACATGATACAAAACCAACATATAATAATGGGTAGTATTCTTTCCGGTGGGTTGGTAGGTTCTAATCCCAACCACCGCTTCTAACCAACAGTTAAGCTTACTTCTAACCATTTCCAAAAGGTTAGGCAGGTCGTATTGCTAGATTCACACGTTGCAAAAGAAAAGAAATACTGCAATGTGAAACGATATACTCCTGTAGTGTGCAATAGAGAAACAATGCCATACGTAGCGCCACAGTCTTGTACTAAGCAATAGAAGGAATAAGGCAATGGTTTCACTACCAGCATGCCCTGTGCAAGGAAGAAACAAAGCAATGCGGCACGCTACAAGCCTCTACTGTGCATTGAAGAAATAATGCAATGCGCCACGTTAGAATAATGTATGGTGCAATGAAGAAATAATGCAATGCACCACGTTACAATCATGTGTTCTGCAAGGGGAAAATAATGCAGTATGTGGCGCACCAAGCATGTAGGTCGTCAGGCACAAATATGGTCAGGCATCATACAACAGTTCGATAGTTCGTTAGCAGCAATAATGCAAAGTGTAATACGACCGTTTAGGTGCTCCGTTAACAGTTGCCCCGAACACGGATCAATGATGACAATAAAGTACCGCTACTCACTCCGGCCCAAGTACTGCCCCTCCTTGGGCCAGCACGGGCCTCGAACTGAGCCGAAGCAACACGCTCACGCATCTGAGAGAAGCGAGAGGCCGAGAGAGTGTCCCTCTGAGCCCTTGCCCTACCCCAGGTGGTGTTCCACGTTACCTGAGGGGGCGCGACCCCACTCTCCTCTCTTCCTTACGCGACTTGGGCCTTGATCCAGAACTCCGTCAATGGGCCGCTACTGGTTAACTCCGAGGGCCCAACATCCTGGCCCTCCTTCCGGCGGGCTCAGTGGACACCGAGACCCAACCTCAGCACTGTGGAGACTTACTTTGATTTTGGTGCATATACTACCCAGGCCCTTCTCTCCAGCGCTTCTGGTTGCACCTCAACATGCACTCCGCGCATCCGAGACACAACTCTTCTCTGGTGCATAGAGCCCGGACCTCCCAGCATGCTCCCCGCCCGCCAAGACAGTTGGTACGACCCACCATCAAATTCACATATCAGAGAAAGGGTGGGTGTAAAACGGCCATATTTAATTATCAACATTCATAAACATGACTAAACAATACATATTACAAATTGAAAACATCAATAACATTTTTAATATTGACATTCAAAGTTCTTAGTTATACTAGTTACTTTTCCCCCAGCACTAAGGGGCCCTCTGACCCGCACCTCCAAATCTGAGCACCCCACGCAAGGCGCAACCCACCTGCGTCCTTGAGTGATGGGCCCCTGTCCTCTGGTCCTTGTCCGCCATATCCGGGGCCCACCCCTTGCCCACCAGGCTGCCCAGGATCCTAGGAGGCTCGTAACCTGGCGCCCTTGCCTCCCCAGTCGGTGGGCCCATTCTCAGTGCGGAGAGCTTACCGTCTCTCCCCTCAGTGCTGGCCTAGGGAGTACGCAGAGGAGGACTCCCGTTCACTCTGTAAGTCCATGTCAATGTTCTAAGGTCTCTTTACCGCCACAAGGTTGACCCGGGCCCCCAGGTCCGTCACCCTCCCCACCACCAAATAAGTTCTGCACCCAAGACCATATGCCTCTGATCCATATGTCTGTGCCAAAGTCAGATAGATGCCCATCATCTTGGTAAACATCTGATCTCCCCTGATCATCCGGTGTAGGAAATGACACAAGCGGCCCTTCACTGAGCACAACTTGGACAATTCCCCATTGAGCTGCCAAACTGAAACATCAGATATCCCGCGATCCTTCGGGTGGGGAATGACACAAGCGGCCCTTCACTGAGCACAACTTGGATTGCTCTAGATCGTACTCCGGAACCCTCTGACCGGCGTGGCATCATGCAGGACCAAGCTGCTGCATTTGCAGGCCCCTGATGCCCCGCCAGAAGAACTCCATCCCATTCAAGCCCAGTGGTTTCTCCACTCGCCGCTGCTGCAATCGCCCCGTGGCGTGCCGCCCAAACGAGTGCCCCTAATGAACAGGAGAGAAATGGAAAAGTCAGGCATAGTCAATAACCAAAGTGCGAGCATTATTTCATAGCCACTCGGGCTGGATATAAAGGCGTAAACAAGCCGAGTACCAGCGTCCCACTTTCCTCACCGTGCCAGGCGATGAGCCCGCCCCTGCCGCTAATGTTGCTGCCCCAATTCTAATTGAGTCAACTGAGGCTGTCGGCTCTTTAGTGCAAAGATTGGCCCCATCAAATGGAGCACCTGCTGCAGTACAGTGATACCAGTAGGGCACCTAGGACCCTCTAACGGCAGGGACTAGCTTGTGTCCCCGTCCCCTTAAATGAAAATCAAACTGCACACTCATGGACACTCCCCCTATGTCACTGTCCCTTAGAGTGTATTACCGCTCATAGTTGTGCTCATTTAAAGATTTCATATCTCTTCTCACAGTCTCTACCGCCCTGTCTATCCAACAGCCTCGCAAATTAATTGTTCTTGACCTTAGGACTATATACAGGGACACAGCACATCAGTTTAGAACTCCCTTCCGCCGGCTCTGTTTCCTCGCCAGGCCATACCCGGGCCCTCCTATCCAGCAGCTTGAGATGACACCCCTTTCTAGGAAATTCGAGGGTGGTAATCCCCAAACTAGTACTCCAAGTTGACAGGGCCATCTTCCTTCCCGGGACAGGCCTTCCGCCCCCCAGAAAATGCTCTAAGGTGCCCCCAAAGTCTAGATGCATTTTCCTAAAGGTCGAAGGCACCTCCTCACCCAACTGTTTAATGTGGGAAGATGTTTATTGTTACTGAGCTCAATAGTACTCATTTGTATTGATCTCAGAAGGAATAAAGGCTTAATGGACCTGCCAGGATATGAACCTGTGACCAGAAGGTCAAACACAGGGGTCCCTACAATGGATGCCTTAGCTCACTGAGCCACGATGTCCTGCACGCAACACAGGCAAAGGCCTGTGTCGCGTGCAGACCTGGAGATCACTTGTGACGGCGCGTTACCCGCGCGTTAGTAGGGAAAGTGACATGAGATATTACTTAGGAGATATACCCTACTGACTTCAGCAAGAGAACCACATAGCCCAGATTGCATTATTGGAGATTGATCACCAACACGCCCTTATGTGCCATAATTAACCCTCTTTGAGTGACGATCTGGCATGCTGGCCGGCATGTCACCTTTCAGTCCCGGTCCCCACTATATGGGTACACCCGGGTTGCTGTTTGCCGACCTCCAGTTTTTCTGAGGTTGGGCAGACCGAATAAACGCGATATGGATTTCTTATTCATATATCCTGGCAAAACTGAGAGCGGAATTCTCACAGGAGCACAGAGGGCGCCCTGCTGCTGCATTCGCGAAGTAAAGGAGTGTCAAGTGCACAAATGCGGGTCTCAGGAACTGTAAACTTGCACAGAGGTGTGCGCACTAGCTCTATTGATAAACCAGGCTAAGCCAGTTGTGTGACACATCTTGGAAACCTGATTAGAAGTTCTAGTGAGCACGCTCCTTACTCCACCCACACACACTGCCGAGGCCTTACTTGCACTGTACTCTCAAACACGGCACTGTGCTATTCAGCACACTTCACAAATACCAGCGTGCTCCGATGGCTGCCAGATCCTCCTCTTAGGGGTGCTTTTCTTCTTCCTGGAGTAATTCTGCCGCCAACTGTATATGTGCGAGAACACGTGCAATGATCATTAATAACAAACAGAGCTGTTAAAACAGCAGTAATTGAATGATTGAGAAGACATCTTGTGGCTATCCCAACAAAGCCCACTTCTCAGTGCCTACCCAATGCAGGGTGTAAGTACGCCAGGCAGTAATTGCCCGAGACAAAAGGCAATAAACATTTGTGTAAATTATCTTTGAGGGATTTGTGCAAAGCAACTCCTCATATAAGAAACAGTGTGAAGTGTAGAATACCTTCTATCTACTAACGTATTACTGGAAACAATGTGGGGTAGGCGTGCTAGTGCCGCATGGGTATAGACTCCCCAGAATGTCAAGTGAAGCGGTCGTGACATAACATACTCTTTGAGCCCCTGATTAAATCACTGGGTAAATCCTCTTTAACAAACCCCACCCCCTGGCCCCGCCCCGGGCTAGGCCGCCCAGATCCCTCTATCCAGCGCCCAGCCAGGGCCCCACTGAAGAGTAAGGGGGGGTCCTTCGTAAATGACACATGGCCTTGGACAAGGGATATCAGGGAAGGCCTTGTTAGAGGAACTTGCCGCCTACTCTGCATAATGTCGGCCGCGCGTGCCCCCTCTAGCTTTATTTTAACAAAGGGGTATCTGCATTCTTTCGCAAAACGGATACCATCTCGCAGAGTGTGACAATCAACCCACAATATGTTTCACCTCAGAAAACATGCTTGCCGCAGAACAAATTACAAACCCCTCACATATATGTTATTCAGGTTTATATAGCGCGTCCAAGACTGAAAGGTATTGGAGCGCTTTGGATGAGCACCAGTTACAATACACAAGGACGCGTTCATGCACGGGGAGATTAACTGATTTGCCCAGTATCAGAGGATATGGACGCCACCCCGAGGCACGAACCTTGGTTTCAAACACCCAGTCAGCAGTCTAGCTCCAAATCTCCCCAAATAGCAATTTTTACTCATTAAATGCTGATTGATCCCATTGAAAGCAAGCCCCGGTAACAGGTTCCATGCCAACCCACCATACTAGAGGTAGGCTTCGTCAGGAGGCTGTACCAAAATTGACTAACTTTTTCTCCCTTGTGAAATATTAAAGCACGTTTAAAATCGCATTGTACATGTACTACGTGTTATTCTTACTTTAATTACAGTCTCGAAATAACAACGTGGATGGGGTCTAGTGGCTGATCGTGGGCTCTAAAACCTGGCATCAGCTCTTCCCTGGAAATATTGTGTGATTCTCGGCAACTTTCCTGATATCCGTCTGCTTTAACTTAATAACACGCAGGACCGCATCCAACCTCCGCACCGGAGCGGACACACAGCTAGACACATACCATTCATCTGGAACTATGCGCATGCTGCACAGTGGAAACTGACACGAATCAGCCGTACGTATTCGCAAACCCGCTGCTCCCTCACTTAAATCGTTCTCTATACCCAAACAAATATCTCTGTGAGAGATGCACATCTTCTCCGGCAAAACTCTTTTCCGGAACTTCAATTTGTCTGTTTCCTAAAGGATATCGTGGTAACTAGGCCGCTGTTTATATTGTGAATGAAATAACATTTACGCATCCGCCGACAGGATTGGATACTGTGGCCAGTATGGGGAATATGAATCGCCAGTAATATGAATTGCCAGTGACTTATGTAAGCACCGCCAGACTGGCACCCACGGGCGCACACAAGAGCGCCATTTTTGAGATACTATCAGAACCTTTACTGAGTCCCCGGCATACACACACACTGACACAACATACTCTTTTCAAGTAACACCTTCTCGCGTATCCACCTTGTGGGAAACAATCTCGTTAACACAGCTGCCTCCTCGAATTCAGCACACCCACTGACCTGCGCCATCTTAGACCGCTGCGTGATGGACATGAAATTCTGCCCTGTTGCTGGTAAACAGCCAAGCACACGTCACCTGAACGACACAGTGCCCGTGCGACGGGTATACACCATAATCAATCAGCTGCTCTAGGTGAGGCCCGAACTCACAACCTCGGCATGCCTCAGTGAAAGTACTGCTGTATAAGTACCACGCGCTAACCGATTGCGCCCCTGGAGCTCACTCCACTCGTAACTGCCAGAAGCATCACTTAAATGGCACACATACTCTGGCGCTCATAGCTCACGTGCACCCGGCCCCCGTCTCGGCAACACCAGCGTAACCTTCAGAACCGTAGTCCTTCGTTTACCACCGGAACTACGTTTCTATCATCAGCTTGGACAAGATCTTGTCCTTTCTCATTTTAAAAGTGGGATTAATTGTCCCCTCCAATGCCCCTGATCCCTGCGCCCCCCCAGGTTGACAGTGAAGATGCCGGTGCCCGATGCGCACCAACACAGATGCGGGACACTGCAGGCAGCCGCGGGCCACAGGAGACACCCCAAGCCCAGCGGCTTCTTAAAAAACAGCCCCTCAACGCCTCCCACGGCTGCCTGCGGCTCCCCGGGACACCCCACCTGCTGATCTATGCTAGAAGGCTGCTGCCCGCTCTCCGCTGCCACGCGGTCCGGAATTGCGCGCCCCCCCCGCCAGTGGGCTGCCCTGAAGGACGGTGCTCTCCGCCGCCGCATGGCCCGAGATCGCAGCTCCGGAACAGGATACAGTAACCAATTACAGTTAAAACCAACTTAAAGCTAAACTAAATTAAAGTTAAACTAAATAGGTGCGGCGTGGTGTCCGCCTGTCCGGCGCAGGAGAGGAAAAGAGACCGGGACCACGACTCCCAGAGCCTAAATAGGCCCGAGTCTCCGCCCCCTCCCACACCGGATGCGCGTCACCCCGACCTGGAAATGGATCCCGGCCGTTCGCCCATCGGGCGAGCCGGCCGCCTACTCTCCTCTGGGCGTGGCGAGGTGCCGGGAGGCCAGGCCCTAAGGGCATGCTCCTCAAGCCTCGCGCTTGGCACACGATGACCAGGCACTCTTCACCAACACCTCTGCTTGCACCACGACATGCACTCTGCGCGTCCGAGTCTCACCTCTTCTCCTGGTGCACACGATGACCAGACACTCTTCATCAACGCCTCGGCTTGCACTACGACACGCACCCTGCACGTCCGAGACTCACTTCTTCGCTCGGTGCACACAATGACCAGGCGCTTTACACCAACGCCCTGGTTGCACCACAGACGCACTCTGCGTGTCCAAATCTCACGTCCTCGCCCGGTGCACACAACGACCGGGCGCTCTTCACCAATGCCTCAGCTGCAACACGACATGCACCCTGCGCGTCCGAGATTTCGTTTACTCCTGCGTGCCCACGATCACAAGGTACAACTTCTGAGGGTCTCAAGTGGCAAAAGAATGCGCACACCGCGTTGCTTGGGACGTCTTCAGAAACTTTTATGTTCCTGTGTTTCCAAACAGGGAGAAGGCTCACCTCCGGCCCTTGGGGTTAAGGACACAGCACAAAGCACAGTCCTGTTCAAGAAGGGTAGGGACACCACCCACTGCAATGTCCCTTCTGTCTCTTCCTTAGTAAAAGCTACAAACTGCAGGCCAGCCCCAGATCATGAAGCAAGAGTCAGTCCTATCCAGCAGTCTCTTTAGCAACTTTTTCCTTGGCAGAGGTTCTTCTTGGCCACGAAAGAGGCAAAGCATTTGCAGACTCGTACTGCCCATTTCACCATTCAAAACTACACCAAATTCTAGGGGTCTCAGTTCTCATAGTTATACCCCAGTTCTCAGTTCTCAAGTTCTTTGTGCTCAGGGGTCCCTGATCCCTCCCTAAATCAGTTCTGGGTGTCTCGCTCCCAGTGTCACCTTTCTCCCTTTGATACTGGGGGTCTGGATCCTTAATCACTCTGCAGGAGATGGGTCAATTGGTTTATAGCACCAGCCCAGGCCTTTTTACCTCCCGGACTTCTCCTCCCCCTGCTCTCCAGATGCAGGGCAGCCTGGTGCCATCTCAACCCCTCCCTGGGTCAAGAGCTCTCCCAGCTCCTCTCATCTCACAGATCCAGACAGTCAATCCACATTCAGCAGAGACACACAGGAATGCTTAAAGCACAAAACTCAGCCACTTTCTATTGAGTGGCTTCTGAACACACAGTGACAGAACCACTTTCATAGAAGGATGTTATGACACTGTGAGTTCATACATACCAAACTTCACCTCTCCATTTTAAACTTATATAGGAAACTAACTAACAAACAACACCCAGCCTCCCCCATTCTGTCCTATGGGCAAGATGGCCTTTCAGCAGTGAAAAACGAAAGGACTTTTTTTTCACTGTCAGGACATAACACACACCTTAGTAGATGTCCTGCCTTTTACTTACACTGTACCAGGGGTGACCCGGGACCTACCATAGGGGTACCTCCTGTGTATGCAAAAGGGAAAGTAATGCCTGACAAGTGGCTGCACTTGTCAGGATAACATGCTAACTTAGCAAAATGCGCGCAGGCCCTACACTGCAGGCCTGAGTTCCCTTCTCTGCGCACCTTTGCGTTACTAGCCCTGGCACACACAGTGCTCATTACCAGGGACTTTACAAGTACGGCACACAGACCAATGATGGACAATCAATTACCAATACACTTACTTTAAACAGGGAACCCTTGTACTTTAGAAACCGATCAGCAGTGGCAAAAAACCCAAAGCACCTAAATTGGCTACGCTATGTCAGGAAAACAGTCTAGAGAGAAAGCAAAAAGTTTAAGGAACATTAGCCAAAAGGCCACATCTTACAATGTGTGTGTGTATATATAAAAAAAAAACCAAAAAAAACAAACATGGCAGAAGAAGAAGAAGTAAAAAATAATTCTGTCATAAACTTTTCCGATATCACTCTAACTAAAGCGGAACAACAATTACTTTCTCTCGGCCTCAATTTTTGTCCTGCACAATCCTTTAAATATGCTCCAACGAGAGTTGACGTTTTTGTTTTATGTCATCAGTGATGTCATCAGTGATGTCATTTGAGATGTCATCAGTGATGTCACTAACCATGTCATGAATGATGTAATATGTGACATCATCAGCAGTGCATTGCGGGCGCGCGAGTTATAGCGAGTCCAACTAACTATAATGTGGGAATTTCAATGGTTTTCTGTCAGTAAAATTTCCAGGTAACTATAACTGGTGTGAAACCTATGGTTTTTTCAGTGAATTTAATAGTTTTTTTTAATGCTAATTCCTAACTATAACTGTTCTGAAACCTATGGTTTTTTCAGTGAATATATATATATATATATATATATATATATATATATATATATATATATATATATATATATATATATATATATATATATATATATATATCTATATATATATATATATTCACTGAAAAAACCATAGGTTATAGACCATATATAGTTAGGAATTAGCATTTAAAAAACCTTATTTTACTCACACAAAACCATTGAAATTCCATATATAGTTAGTTGCACTAACTATATATCGCGCACCCGCAATCCACTGCTGATCATGTCACATATTACATCATTCATGACATGGTCAGTGACATCACTGATGACATCACTGATGACATCTCAAATGACATCACTGATGACATCACTGATGACATCTCATTTGACATCAATGGTCACATCACTGATGATATCATTCATGTGACAATACAATGCATCTCCTCACACTTTAATATAACCTCTGTTACACCCAGTGTTAAATACAGAGTATAATTTTTGAAACCTTTGACACACCAATACTAGTTACTACATACGTACTCACTGATTCCTACGTCTACACACACATTCACTCATTCACCCATACAATCATTCATACATACAATCACTCATCTTTACAACACTATCATATGCACTCATACACCTATACAGACACTCACACTCTGCCACTCATCCATGGAGTTACTCACACACCTAGTCAGTCCTGTAAAGAATCAATCACACTTCCATTTTCTCATCTATACAGTTAAACATAGAACACCTTACATTTTCAAACATATACTACACACATACTTACTCTCTTATACAATCACTGATACAAGTACACATTGATCTGCACAGAGTCACACACCTCCCAGCCAGCCACACACACACTCAGTCTCCCATACAAATACTTGGGCAATCAATCAATAACCCATATAGTTACTCATATAGCTACTGATCAACACATGCAGCAGTTTACAGAACAACAGACATAATGATGCACAAATTAAGACAGTTTAGTCACTAACCCATGCACTCAGTGAGACATATTTAATCACTCACTCATACAGTCAGTCATGCACCTACTAAATCCTTCATCCAGACACTTATACATCCACTCATTCTTCAATATGTAAGACATATTTAAACTTTACAGAAACATAAAATTACTGGATGTTGTTTTCAGTGATGTCATCAGTGATGTCATTTCAGATGTCATCAGTGATGTCATCAGTGATGTCACTGACCATGTCATGAATGATGTAATATGTGACATGATCAGCAGTGGATTGCGGGTGCGCGATATATAGTTAGTGCAACTAACTATATATGGAATTTCAATGGTTTTGTGTGAGTAAAATAAGGTTTTTTAAATGCTAATTCCTAACTATATATGGTCTATAACCTATGGTTTTTTCAGTGAATTTCAATGGTTTTTTAATAGCAAATATCATAAGCTGTCGAATGTCAAGTACGTGGTAAGTGAAAACATTTTCGTGTTTATGCACACTGATCTGCTTTGAATGGTGCCCCCCCCCCTCATTTCTATTAGGAGTACTCTCTCTTTGCAGATAGTGAAAGGTAGTTAACGCAGGCGTTTGCCCCCGTTGTAATCCGTCGTGCCTGCTTCTCTCTCCATTTGATTGATTGTTATCCAAGTATTTACTGTTTTAGAATTAGTTCTCTTTGGTTCATTCTCTATTTACAAACAAACACAGAGTCGCAATACTCTGTTTAGTCTTTGCAGATAACGAAAAATCGTGTAAAAAAAAAGAAAAGGAATCGAGCAAAATCAGTAGGCCACTAATGGGATCTCTTTTTGACCTGGCTAAAATAGAAACATTAGGAACAACCTCTCATGACAAATACAAAACTAGTGAGATGAACTGAACTCCACACAATGATGGCTGCAAAACAGCTCGGCTCCGCCACCCACCCCGCCCAAAATAACGATAAAGAACGGCTGCCATGATTGGTTGCGGAATGACCACGACGGAGCTACGAAATGGTGCTGCTCTCATGCTAACCCCAGCTTCAGTCTGAAACATCCAGAAACACTGTAGACTACCAATTCGATCAGTTCCGGTAGCGCCCCAATGTAACCCGGTAGAGAAGAACTAGCCCTCCCCTCTTTGACTGATGGTTCTTGTTGCCTGTCCCTTCTGTTGCCATTTAACAGAACTATTTAGCCTGCTGAAAGGGGTTGTGTTCCGACCGCTGGTTGGTGGAGACATTTTGACTATATTCTGTACCTGCGTTGTCGCATAATGCGTCATATGACGCGCCGCGTTAGCGCATCCGGAAGTCATCCGGGGCGCGCAGCGCGTAACGTAAGCATAACAAGTCATGTGACTTGTTAATAAAACTTTTCATTGGTTCATTTTACTTTTCTTATTGTAATGATGAAAGGCTTGGTCATATGACCTAAAAATTACGCTTTTCATTACTTCCGAACATTATTTTTTCTTAAATATATGTTATAATGTTCCAGGCTAATGTACTTTCCCGGAAATTTTACAACTGTCCTGCAAGTAAAATATATTCTTTTTTCGAGAAAAAGAGCGTTTCTTCGTCCCATGACGGAGCCGTTGAGCAAAAGAGGGTCGACCTGCTGTCTTAGTCGCCGATACGCCTGAATATGAGATTCTTATCGATCACTTTATGTTGCAGGAATAGAAAACACAACAGCCCTTGACCATTTATCTTTACTGCGTTCCTTCGTATTATACCTTTTACCCTTCATGTAATTGGTCTGCTTTATTTCACTTGCCTTTTAATGATTCTAAAACAGTCACTATTATTAAAAACTTTACCAATGTATATACTACTACCATGTTTTCTTTTAAAAACCTTTATTGTGAAAATGTCATTATACAAATACGAGCCTATAACCACGTGGGCCTGCCACAGAGCAAACTGTAATCGTATATGATGAATAGACATTTACACTGTAGAGGAACGTAACGGGCGGGCCATTAGGTTGCAAGAACTAAGGTGTCTAACAGTTACGGAATCGGTGGACGTACATTTTATAATTAAAATACGACAGGGCCAGTTACAATAAAATTATCTAGATATACATTTGCGGGCAAGTACCATGGGTGACGTTAATTCGAACTTTCAACAGTACAGTAATCAATAACACATCAGAACTTAATATCAATAGGGATGTCGAAATAGTCAATCAATTCTCGTCCCCGCCCGCCATGTACTTCAAAACTGCATACGTATCTCGTGATTTCAAGGTTCTGCAACCAGTACACAACAAGGAGTTACGAGTCCCATTTATTCCGGCGCCATTTTGGGCGAGGACGGGCAGGTCCAGGATATAGTCAAAATGTCTCTACCAACCATCGACTATGATGATGTTCATATGCTGTATTTATTAGAGTAACACTCATCTGTCCACATGAAATTAATTTGCCACAATCTAAACATGTCATTTTAATCTTTCCAAAGTTCTTCTAAATATTTGGGACCGTTTCCCTTGCCTCTGAAGCTCTCAGTGCCACTTCTTTGATGAATGTACTAGCAGGTCAGGGGTTCTCCTCCAAATCTCTCTTTTATGCAGCACTATAATTAATTGGTGCCACCTCTCCATATGACGATGCATGGTATAGTTACCACAACTATATTTTTTTTCGGTTCCTCTGGAGAGTTCATCGTGGCAGATGAAGCGTGTAACGTACCGGGCATTTACCTTTTTTTGCATGTACAGGAAAGGAAAAAAAAATCGAGCGTCCGAGTTCTAAGGTGTCCCAGGGTCATTTTAGTGGACCAGGCCCAAATCCAAAGAACAGGCCGCCATTTTGAGAGTCCTCTTGCAGCCGCCTGTCGCTGTAGCATCAAGAGCAGCCGAAACTCAGCTGAATGGCAACTGAAACGGTAAAGGGGCGCCCCACTACAGCAGACGAGCCTCCACCTAGGAAGGCCCATTCACGCCGGCTCCCCCCCCCTTCGGGCACCCCACGCCGTTATTCGGAGCAGTATTGTAGGATGGCCACACCAGTGCGGCAACTTGCTAGACATCACCTCGGTGGTAACCGAATCTCAACGCCTTGTGGTGTCTTCTATTCAAAAAACATTGTTATGCTGCCTTCGACCTATTCGCCGCAAGTGCGCACACAACTCAACTGCATAGCTTGCTAGACACCACCTCGGTGCCATCCGGATCTTGGAATGTCAGCACCTTTTGGTGTCTTCTCTTCAGAAAATATTGTTGCGCTGCCTTTGGCCCCATTCGCACATCAGTCCGCTACTGACGCCATCTCACAGGCTAATGGGGCGCCCCACGCCGACTTTCAGCATTGTAGAATGACCACACCAGTACAGCAACTTGCTAGACATCACCTCGGTGCCATCCGGATCTCGGCGCCCCACTGCAGATGAAGTGCCTCTCAACTATGAAACCACCACGGTGACATCCGGATCTTGGCGCGTTGTGCTGCCTTCGGCCTATTCGCACATCGGTCCGCTACTGACGCCATCTCACAGGCTAATGGGGCGACCCACGCCGAGTTTCAGCATTGTAGGATGACCACACCAGTACAGCAACTTGCTAGACATCACCTCGGTGCCATCCGAATCTTGGCATCTCAACGCCTAGTGGTATCTTCCATACAAAAAATATTGTTACGCTGCCTTTGGCCCCATTCGCACATCAGTCCGCAACTTAGACATCACCTCGGTGCCATCCGGATCTTGGCATCTCAGCGCCTTGTGGTGTCAGTCAGAAAATATTGTTGCGCTGCCTTTGGCCCCATTCGCACATCGGTCCGCTACTAACGCCATCTCACAGGCCAACGGGGCGCCCCACGCCGACTTTCAACATTGTAGGATGGCCACAGAAGTGCGACAACTTACTAGACACCACCTCGGTGCCATCCGGATCTTGGCGCGTTGTGCTGCCTTCGGCCTATTCGCACATCGGTCCGCTACTGACGCCATCTCACAGGCCAACGGGGCGCCCCACGCCGACTTTCAGCATTGTTGGATGGCCACACCAGTGCGGCAACTTACTAGACACCACCTCGGTGCCATCCGGATCTTGGCGCGTTGTGCTGCCTTCGGCCTATTCGCACATCGGTCCGCTACTGACGCAAACTCACAGGCCAACGGGGCGCCCCACGCCTACTTTCAGCATTGTAGGATGGCCACACCAGTGCTGCAACTTGCTGGACACCACCTCGGTGCCATCCGGATCTTGGCGCGTTGTATTGCCTTCGGCCTATTCGCACATCGGTCCGCTACTGACGCCGCCTCACGTGCCAACGTATTTTCTACGCATTTTATACCCTATGCCGCATAACAGGTCATGTGACTTGTTTATAAAACTTTTCATTGGTTCATTTTACTTTTGGTTTCCTAATGATGGAAGGCTTGATCATATGACCTAAAAACAACACTTTTCATTGGATGAAAACTTTTTTTTTTTTCCCAAACGATGAAAGCCCCACCTTGTTTCTGGATGTTTCAGACTAAACTGGCGTCAGCATGAGAGCACCACCATCTCGTAGCTCCGTCGTGGTCATTCCGCGAGCAATCATGGCAGCCGCTCCCCACCAGAAGCCTGCAGGAGTCGGGGCCCCCAAAACTTTTGATGAATTCTCAAGGCGGAGGGGACGCTTTCGAGAATGGGGTCCAAGACCTAGCAGACAAGCGTCCGATTTCCAAGGTGTCCCAGGGCCATTTCAGTGGACCAGGCCCAAAAAGGAAAGAGCCTGCCGCCATTTTGAGAGTCCTGTGACAGCCGCCTATCGCTGCACCGCAAGAGTGGGCGCAACTCAGCTGAATTGCGGCTTTTGACACAGTGGACCAAAAACGGACGGAATGGCAACTGAAACGGTAAAGGGGCGCCCCACTACAACAGATGACACTCCACCTGGAGAGGCTCGTTCACGCCGCCTCCCCCGGGGCGCCCCACGCCGTTATTCGGAGCAGCATTGTAGGATACCAAAACCAGTGCGGCAACTTACTGGACATCACCTTGGTGCCATCGTTCTGCTGCCTTGGAACTATTCGCACAACAGTTTGCTACTGATGACCCACCCCCCGCGACGCCCCACGCCGTTATTTGCTGGGTGGCAACTTACTAGACATCACTTTCGTGTCATCTAGATTTCGGCGCGTTCTGCTGCCTTGGAACTATTCGCACAACAGTTTGCTACTGATGACCCACCCCCCGCGACGCCCCACGCCGGAAATCTGGACGTTGTGCTGCGTTGGGACTATTCGCACAGCCGACCGCTACTTCGTTGTTTTTCCCTAAAAATGTTTATATGTTATTACTATTTTTGTTTTCTTGTATATATTTATAAATTATTAAAGTTTTATAATCTTACTACTTTGTCGGAGTGCTATATATTTTTAATGTGACACATAATTGTAAAAACTTTGATGTACAAAGAGTCATCCCTGGAATCTTCCGCTTCACGCTCGGTCCCCTCCCCAATCACAATACAGGATGGTTTTCAGATAATAGCAACGCTTCTGCTGTGACGGATCTCATCGAGTGTGGGCCTTGATCTACTATAACTCCTTTGAAGAGGGGTGATTCTTTACAGCTGTGGCCATAAACTACATCTGCAGGGCTAGCTGATAGCCTAGGACCGGCCTGGACAATCGGACACAGAGGAAAAGAACTGTCAGAGGGTGCGGTAGTGAATAGGGCGAAAGGGAGGTGTCGGGCGGGCACAGGGTGTGATTCTCAGGGAAGAGCAGCGCAGATGGGGGGAGGTTTATTACCCATGCATAAGACAGAGAGCGGGGGTGACCACTGTCTGGGTGAGATGCTTGCGAGAGTGGGGAGCCATGCTAAGGATCGACAGCGTGCACAGAGTGGGTCTGGTCAAGGCATCTAAAATGGCTGCCGTGCACGACAAAAGTGTGGCATTTGAAAAAAGACAAGATGGCGCAGACAATGTTTTTCAACACTTCCTGATTTCCTTCGAATCGAACGTTAACAGACGTTGGGGCATATTACCAAAGTTAAGCGATATTTATCCCTAACGATGCATTGCAAAGATTTTTTTACCGTCAGAAATTATCGCAGATAAACCTTGCTATTATCAAGGTTTATCTCAAATACGATAAAAAATGACCGCAATGCATTAATATTGCTGAAAACTCAGCGATATTCATGCATTACCGAGCTAATGCTCTTAGCCATGTTATCCACCTCCCATTGGATAACATGGCTAAGAACTGCTCAGGGCAGCTGTTACTTTTTGGAGATATTCGCGCTTATCTCGAATATTTCCAAAAGTTGATAATAGGAGATAGCGATGTTAGCGACTGTTTCCAGTCGCTAACATCTTGGCATGCCCACTTCGCATGTCATTAGTGATAAATATCACTCACATGCAAAGTGGGGCCCAAGATGGTCGCTATCTCCTACTAGCCGTCGCTAACTGGTGTTAGCAACAGCTAGGTAATACAGATATAATTTTATCTCCGCGAAGCGGAGCGCTGTTACAGATATATATCTTGTTTTTGAACGTTAATTTCTCAAAATGCACTGAAGCACATATATTGAGACCTAGCAAAGGCACATCGGGCTACCAGTCCCTAATATTTTACCAAGTTTCATGCAAATCCATTCAGCCGTTCGATTATTATTATTATTTTTTTTTTTTGCCCCGCGGGGCCCTTTTAAAACCTCCACATCAAACCTAGGGGGTCAGCGAGGATCTACTATGCCCCCTTATGGTCATTTGCCCCTTCGCTTTGGCCTCCTCTTGTCTCTCGATCCTACCGAGAGACAAGATGGCGGCCGCTACGTACTGTTTGGAATGTTTACAGACACCGGAGAGCCAATCAGCTTCGCTTCGCAAAGCTCCGTAACGCGAAAAGTACGCGAAGCGGTGCGCTGTTACAGATATATATCTTTTTTTGAACGTTAATTTCTCAAAATCCACTGAAGCACATATATTGAGACCTAGCAAAGGCACATCGGGCTACCAGTCCCTACAATTTTGCCAAGTTTCGTGCAAATCCATTCAGCCGTTCGATTATAATTTTTTTTTTTTTTTTGCCCCGCGGGGCCCTTTTAAAACCTCCACATCAAACCTAGGGGGTCAGCGAGGATCTACTATTCCCCCTTATGGTCATTTGCCCCTTCGCTTTGGCCTCCTCTTGTCTCTCGATCCTACCGAGAGACAAGATGGCGGCCGCTACGGACTGTTTGGAATGTTGACAGACGCCGGAGAACCAATCAGCTTCGCTTCACAAAGCTCCGTTGCGCGAAAAGTACGCGTCCTGGAGCGCTGCCCAGTCCGCTGTTACAGATATATATCTTTTTTTAAACGTTAATTTCTCAAAATCCACTGTAGCACATATATTGAGACCTACAAAAGGCACATCGGGCTACCAGTCCCTACAATTTTGCCAAGTTTCGTGCAAATCCATTCAGCCGTTCGGGCTAAAAGTGAGGCCAACCGCCCTATGGAAAACTCAATGTTAAAAACACGTTTTGGGACCCCCCTTTTTTCTCGACCCCCCCTGGACAAACCCCCCCCAATTTTCAGGGGCTGCTCAGAAACAAAATGTGCCATTTTCCAGAAAATTTCAGCCAATTCCGTCCACAAACGCCAAAGTTATTAGACATAGAATTTTCAAAAAACCCATAGAGAAAAAATCCTAACTATATATACCTACTGGCGACCGCCAGTAGGTAATATATATATCTATATATATATATATATTCACTGAAAAAACCATAGGTTTTACACCAGTTATAGTTAGCTGGAAATTTTACTCGCATAAAACCATTGAAATTCCCACGTAATAGTTAGTTGGACTCACTATAACTTGCGCGTGCAATGCACTGCTGATGACGTCACATATTACATCACTCATGACATGGTCAGTGACATCACTCATGACATCACTGATGACACCATCCTTGTGACAGAGTGACAGACCTAATTTCACTGTAATGTAACCCTTGAAACACATATTCAAAAATAGAAACTAAAATTTTCAAAAAAATGGAGATACCCATACCACTTACAACCAATTCAATAATTCCACCATCTATATATACATCCACTCATTCACCAACAGTTCTATATAGCCACTCATACATATACTCACTCATCATATGTAGTGATACACCTATACATCCTGTTACACACTGACAGGCATCCAAAAGTTACTCACACACATACTCACACATGCAAATAAACTATTGAACATCCATTCATTAGCATATACAGCTATACACTACCACCTTACTTCTAAGGAAACTTACACATACTTACTCTCTTAAACAATCACTTATAGAAACACATACTAATTTAAACAGGAACTCTTAGAATCCCTCACTCTCACATATACTCACTTATATACATCAATATTCACATATACTACAATAAAACATATGTAGTTACTGATAAAGACACTAGTGAGACAGGCATTCAGTCAGTAACACACACATATACACAGTCATCCACCCATACAGTCATGCACATATGCTGTCTTCAAAACACATGCAAACAGAGAGTCAGTCACTCATGCATCTATGTTCTAAGTAATACCCCCACCAAACATATAGACACTCATATTGATATTAAAAAAAACATCTAATAACCCATATACATACACATGTAGCTACTCACCAACCCATGCAGCCAAATATACACAAAGTGAAACACTAATCCATATATATAAATATTTAAACATTACTCACTAATATATGTATACACTAAGATACACTTAATAAGCCAGTGAACCAATTAATTTTTTTTAAAAACCATCCATGTAAACCCTTATTTAAACATTTATTCTTCCATCAACTTTTACATATACATATATAACACATATTTATTTTACAGAAACACACACATTCACTGGATGGTGTCATCAGTGATGTCATGAGAGATGTCACTGACCATGTCATGAGTGATGTAATATGTGACGTCATCAGCAGTGCATTTCACGCGCACGTTATAGTGAGTCCAACCAGCTATAACGTGGGAATTTCAATGGTTTTATGCGAGTAAAATTTCCAGCTAACTATAACTGGTGTAAAACCTATGGTTTTTTCAGTGAATTTAATAGGTTTTTTAAATGCTAATTCCTAACTATAACTGGGGTGAAACCTATGGTTTTTTCAGTGAATTTCATAGGTTTTTTAATAGCAAATCTTTATAGTTATAAAAAATAATAAATTTTAAAGCGAATTTTATATTGTATAATTATGTCATTTTTTTTTAACATTTTTTTTATTTTTTTCACCCCGGGGCGCGGACCGGTGAACGCACGGGTAAGCGCAATGTTGCGGCGCGTACCGGTGAGCGTCCCGATAGCGCTATTGCCGCGAACGAAAACAACATCGTGACGTATCGCGTAGCCGCCACGCCTTGCGTCATAAGACACGTATCGCCTAGCCGCGAGATGCGTCTTATGACGCACCGCGTAAGCGCACCCGGAAGCGCATACGATCGCGCAACGTAAGCGCCCCGATGCGCTTACGATACACGCCCCGGAACGCGCCCAGGGCGCGTAGCGTAAGCGCGTCAAGCCATGTGACTTTAAAATAACACTTTTCATTGGTTCAGAACTTTTTTTTTTCCAAATTGTGTGAAACCCACCCATTTCTCTCACTATTGCATTGTACTTGGAGAGAGCAAGAGCTTTTCTGTGTACTGTCTTCATCTCCTACTTTCCTGATCTACAGCAATGGCTGCAAGGGAGTCATCTAGCAGTGATTCAGACGAATTTTTGGATGAGTACCCTCCTCACCAGAAGAAAAAGGACCATTTCATCTGGAAATTCTATGACATCCCTGAAGGACAAAAAAAAGTCAATGCTCCAAAAGTAACCTGCAAAATAAGTGGCAGTACTTTGTCCAGAGGCAATCCTCTAAAAAAATATAGCTTCGGAAATGCCAATTTAATCAGGCATGTCAAAAGAAGACACCCAAACAACTTTGCCAGGGAGAGTGTCAGGGAGCTGGCACGGAATTTACCCACAGATGGCGGCAGCACCTCCACTGGTGGAGCAACACCTTCGGGACCACCCCGTGGAAGAATGGTCCCTAACATACAGCCGGTGTTTGCAGGCATCAAATTTCTGTGCACGGAGTGTGACGAACTGCTCTGCTATGGGGAGCAGAGTGTTGAACTCATTGCCATAAAGAAACAGGAACACCGCTGCCCTGCCAGTCCCTACATTTTCACATTTTTTTGCTCTTGATGAGCAGTTTTGGAATCCCTGTTTTTGTTTTTCCCCTGAAAAAAATCCAAAAAATAAATAAAATCGTTTTAAAAAGTCTAAAAATATATAAAACAACAAAAACAAAAAAAAGTTATTTTCAGAACTACCTCCAATTTATAAAAAAATGTGTTTTTTTTTTTTAAAGTCTGTCATTTTTTATCTCCATGGTACGCTCCCCGGTGCGCGTACCGGGCGCTCCCCCCCCCGGCGAAATTTGAAAAACTTTTTTTTTTACCCGCGGGACCCTTTTATGGCCCCCACATCAAAACTAGGGGGTCAGGGGGGGTGTACCCTGCCCCCTTTTGCTCATTTCCCCCTTTGATTTTTGCCACCTCTTGTGTCTCAATCCTACCGAGACACAAGATGGCGGCCGCTGCAGACTGTTTCGAATGTTTACAGACACCCGAGAACCAATCAGCTTGCCGTGCGCAAGTCACGTGGCGCGCCCGGATCGCTCCCCGGTACGCGTACCGGGGCGCGGCTCTAGATATATAAATTTTTTTTAACCTAAATTACTCAAAATCCTCTGGAGCACATATCTTGAGACATAGCAAAGGCACATCGGGCTACCAGTCCCTACAATTTTGCCAAGTTTGGTGAAAATCCATTCAGCCGTTCGAGCTAAAAGTGCGACAGACCGCCCTATGGAAATTAACATGGGGAAAACACGTTTTGGGACCCCCCTTTTATCTCGGCCCCCGCTTGACGAATGCCCCCCAAACTTTCAGGGAAAGAGCGGAGCGCCACGAGGCAAAGTTGCTGAAAAATTCAGGCTGATTCCTCAACCGGCGCCAAAGTTATTCCAAATAGAATGTTGCGATTTCCCTATGGAAATCGATCCTAACTATAACTACCTACTGGCGACCGCCAGGAGGTAATATATATATATATTTCAAGCCACGATACTCATTTACTGGTGCATGCTGGGTATTGTAGGACTCTGAGACAACAAATCTACTAGGGTCCTTGAACAACAGCTGCGCCTACTTCACATTGCAGTTCTATAATTAAGGCTCATAAGGAGCCAAAACGTGACAGATGTTGCCCCCCCATTGATGTTTAATAAGGCGTCTGTATTCCTCAGTAGAGTTTCAGCGTCTTTCTTGTGTGGCATTATATATATATATATATATATATATATATATATATATATATATATTACCTACTGGCGGTCGCCAGTAGGTATATATAGTTAGGATTTTTTCTCTATGGGATTTTTGAAAATTCTATGTCTAATAACTTTGGCGTTTGTGGACGGAATTGGCTGAAAGTTTCAGGAAAATGGCACATTTTGTTTCTGAGCAGCCCTTGAAAATTTGGGGGGGGTTCGTCAAGGGGGGGCCGAGAAAAAAGGGGGGTCCCAAAACGTGTTTTTAACATTGAGTTTTCCATAGGGCGGTTGGCCTCACTTTTAGCCCGAACGGCTGAATGGATTTGCACGAAACTTGGCAAAATTGTAGGGACTGGTAGCCCGATGTGCCTTTTGTAGGTCTCAATATATGTGCTCCAGTGGATTTTGAGAAATTAACGTTTAAAAAAAGATATATATCTGTAACAGCGGACCGGGCAGCGTCCCAGGACGCGTACTTTTCGCGCAACGGAGCTTTGTGAAGCGAAGCTGATTGGTTCTCTGGCGTCTGTCAACATTCCAAAAAGTCCGTAGCGGCCGCCATCTTGTCTCTCGGTAGGATCGAGAGACAAGAGGAGGCCAAAACAAAGGGGGAAATAACCATAAGGGGGCATAGTAGATCCTCGCTGACCCCCTAGGTTTGATGTGGAGGTTTTAAAAGGGCCCCGCGGGGCAAAAAAAATAATAATAATAATAATCGAACGGCTGAATGGATTTGCACGAAACTTGGCAAAATATTAGGGACTGGTAGCCCGATGTGCCTTTGCTAGGTCTCAATATATGTGCTCCAGTGGATTTTGAGAAATTAACGTTCAAAAAAAGATATATATCTGTAACAGCGCTCCGCTTCGCGTAACGGAGGTTTGCGAAGCTGATTGGTCATTCTGTCACTGGGCTATAGTTGGGCTACATCTGGCTGATATTTGGGCTACATTTGTTTTTTTGTGTGTCTGGCGGCCATCTTTGGGCTACATTGGGCTACATTGGGCTTCATTGGGCTACATTGGGCTACATTTGGGCTCCAACATATATATAGGCCAATGTAGCCCAATATATATTTTTCAAAGTTAATTTTCGTAAAAACCACTGGAGCATATATCTTGAGACATAGCAAAGGCACATCGGGCTACCAGTCCCTACAATTTTGCCAAGTTTCGTGGAAATCCATTCAGCCGTTCGAGCTAAAAGTGAGTCCAACCGCCCTATGGAAATGAAGGAAATGAATGGGTAATTTGTAATTAGCAAATAGCTAATCGCAAACTAGGAATGGTAAAAAATCGCTATTTATTCCTTAAAGTTCGCTATTTAGGAAATGCAAAAAACTTTGATGATACATATGGCGGTTCATCTCTAACAAGATAAGAAGCATAGGGATACATTTATGATGACTGGCGCATCACCAGGGATGTGTTAGTCATTCTGTGCCGCTGTTCCGTCACCTATGGTGTGCTGCATTTACAATGCGGCGCATCATGGGGCAAAAACAGCACAGATGCGTGATGTATCTGTGCCGTAAAGGTGGCGCATTGCTGGAGTTGTATCGCAAGTGTGATGAAGCTCCAGCAAGGGTCGGGGGTGCCCCTGTCGCAGGGTTTCTGTTCTCACACAGAACTGTGGACAGAGGATTGGAACCTCGGCGAATTAGGGTGTCCCAAAACTCACGTTAGTAATCAAAAACTCCTTAGCAAGCTAGGTACAGTGTCACATTGGATATAACAAACTCTCAATGTTTAGACAATCCAGAATATGAACTTATAGTACCTCAGGATACGTGGAACTCATGAACAGTCGGTCGTTATATATTTCTTAGAAACCAGAACATGGAGTTAAGAAGAACACATGTGTATTTGAAATGTTTATTTACTAATGCCGTCTTCTCAGGCGTAGTATCTTAGATAATACAAGTACACATATTATCAGTAGCAAAATTACCAGCATAGTTACTAGTACATAAAAAGCGAATGGTGATAGTATGTTAACATGCTGTAAATGAATAAGAGTTAGCAACACTTATAAGCAGCCGCGGGCCGTGGAGGGAGTTACGGTGAGGCAGGGAGGCGGGGAGGGGGAGAAGCAGGGTGGAGAATACAAGTACACATATTATCAGTAGCAAAATTACCAGCATAGTTACTAGTACATAAAAAGCGAATGGTGACAGTATGTTAACATGCTGTAAATGAATAAGAGTTAGCAACACTTATAAGCAGCCGCGGGCCGTGGAGGGAGTTACGGTGGGGCAGGGAGGCGGGGAGGGGGAGGGGCAGGGTAGAGAGTGCTCCACCCTGCTTCTCCCCCTCCCCGCCTCCCTGCCTCACCGTAACTCCCTCCACGGCCCGCGGCTGCTTATATCTCACCCTCCCTAATACACATATTATATTATTTGCTAAGAAGGTCTCTTTGTGTTGGTTTAGGGCGTGCCCATACTTTAGTGTCTTAGATTTGAAGGAATCACATCAGCATACACCAGCTCTCTCTTCATGTGAACCGCATCAACTGTTGTGTATGTGTGTTCGGCAAAGCAATATAAAACCCGCATCATGCCCAGAATTGGCAGAAGTTGCACTTATGTTATGAGTATGAAGTCGTGGAGATCAGACCTCATAACAATTCTGTATCGTGTTGTTCTTGAAACTTTAGCACTCGCTGTACAGATATAGTTTAACAAGCAAAGCAGATAGTAGAGCAATAACATATTATTCTCATGTAAACCACGATGAACTACTAGGTGGAAAGCTAAAGCAACAACTAAGTGTCGTGTGCAGAAGTTGCAAAAAAGGAAAAATGGCGTTTAAACCGGTAATGAGCCCATGCTAACTTAACACGGTGTAAAGATATCCAGGACCTAGATGACACCTCCCCATGATCCGGAAACGAACTGAATAAGATAATAGAAGTGCCATCTCATGAGAGCAGATTGCAAGTTTATATGTGGACGGTCCGCAAGGTAAAGCATTAAAAACTAGGAAAATTTAATGCTAAAGAAAAATAAAACAGCCAAGTACTTTATCGAGTCTTAAGCCAATAGGCAAGGTAAATAATAAAAACTTGACAAATAAGTCAATGAATTGTCAATGAAATGCTAGTACTCAGCATATCAAACATGAAAAAGGTCTATGACATAACTGTGTATGCAAAATAAGCTGCAACAGCCTCCAATAGGAAGTCACCGTCTTCATCCGAAAACAGTTCAGCCATCCAATTTAAAAGCGGAAAAGAACATACGTGCTCTCCCAGCACTGGATCCTCTATCACCATCAGAGGACAGCTCGGTGGGTTTTCAAGAAAGCTCTGTTCCAAGAAAGACTGTGCTGCCGCCAATAAATTCCAGGGACCAATTAGTCCATGCATCAATGCCACAGCCATAATCCTTTCGCCAGGACAAACCAACTCGTGAGTAATGATAGGAGTCATCAGCTGATTAAAGTCGACGTCAGGAGAAACCGGTCCGCAGAGACACAAATCAATGGCCCAATCGAAATCACAGGTCAGGCAGTGAAATACAGGCTGGACACAGGTGAAGTAGGAGAATCGAAAAGATAATCCATATGCCGTGCTTAATATCGCCAACGGCATTGTGCCATAATATTCTAGCATGCGATTGCGGAACAGTGTCAGCAGCTGCAGGGTGGGAGGTTGCATAGGAGGGACATCCATATTTAAAAATGTAAAAAAGCACAAGAGCGTCCGCTGGTAATGCAAGTAAAAATGCCAATCCACGAAGCAGAGTGGAGAAAATAGAATGAAAGAAAGCAGGGATGACTCCAAAGATTTTCTCAAATGAAGTCACGAGACCACTGGTAACAACTTTAAAAAAGTGCGCCAGGGCCTTTGTGGAGGATGCGTTAAAGATAGTCCGAACCATCTTGCTGAAATTGAAAGGCAAATCTGAATTGAAAAGGGTCTGCACCTCTGTACGGGTGTTCGCTATGTGAAGCACGAAAGTTTCACGGGCCGAACTCAAGGCCACCTCTCTCTGAGACAAAAGAGCTCTTATTCTTGCCATGCCGTTGAAATCTCTCCCAAGGTTGGTATTTGTGGCCAGATTGAAAACTCCCTATGTTCATGTGTGGGAGAAAATAGAACATTTCTGCAGCAAATAACCCGTTCACTTACTGTTACGATAAAAGGAATACTTTTAATTAACTCAGAACAATCTTCATTATTGAGCATCAAATAACTACCATTTTCCAACAACTTGAACGTGGGGATGATAGCAGGAACTGGCGTGCCTTGCAACACGCAAGCCATATTTGGTCGGTGTTTGTTGCATGAACCGTGTAACTGTATGTGCCTACACATTAGTGAATGATCTGGCGTCTCAGTGCATTCCTCTCCATTCAGATAAACTTCTTGATCATCTTTGAAACATCTGTATGTGTATGGAGGCGACCAGACCTCATGAAGAAAAGCACTACCTAAAGGTTCATAACGACCTATTGGTATATATTTCATACAATTTGAAAACTTATATAAAGCAAAAGGCAGCGTTATTAAACCGTGGATAAGGCACGTTGCCAAAAAACCCGCAATCCTCTGCTGATGATGTCACTGAGCATGTCATGAATGATGTAATATGTGACATCATCAGCAGTGGATTACGGGTAATAGTATCTCTAGTTTACTCCCCTATAGCTGTCTTTCTTTTAACATAAGTGTCTGTTTCCTTCCCTTATACTTACTGTTTTTGGTTCGCTTCCGGTTCGCGTACCGGCGAGCGAACTGGGAAGCGAACTAAGAGAAATAGAGGTTGGCACAGTTCCAAATATTGTACCAATTTTTTAATAACGGGGAGGTAGTTCTGAAAAGAACTTTTTTTTATTGTTTTTGTTGTTTTATATTTTTTTTATTATTTTTCAGAACATTTTTTTACTTTTTTGGAATTTTTCTGAACAGTTTTATATTTTTTGGGGTTTTTCTTGGAGGGGGCAATGAAAACGATTCATTGTAAAGGGCTCAACAGGAGCAACAAAACAAAAAAAAAGTATTTATTATTTTGGGCGTTTCGTACAAACTTGCATATGATAGTCAATAGCTCTGTTGATCAGAGTGATGCTTCTTTCTCCGTAGCAAATGAATCCATCGCAAAATACGCAGATGTGTTTTACTTCACCAAATCTCATTTGTATATTTGGCACCATCTCCCTGCCCTCTGGTCCCGTTACTTCCGGTACAACAGATCTTCTGGCCATAATAGGGAGATTATCTAGGTCGTTCCGAAACTGTGCAGCACTGTAGTTGTTAGGATGCCACCTAGTCATATGGCGATGCATTGTGTAGTTTCCGAAACTGTATTTTTTCTCGGTTCCTCTGGACAGTCTATCTTGACATATAAGGCAAGTTACGTATCTTGCATTTACTTTTTTCTGACCTTTGGGAATTTAAAAAAATTGCCAAATGAAGTTTTCTTTCCGGTGAGACGTCCTGGGTTCCTCAGGCAAAAACTGCCTCTCTTCCTGCTCTTCCTCGTCTTCCTCTTCTTCCTCTTCTTGCTGAATTATAACTTGAGCAGGTGGTCCACTCTTCCTTGGATGTGGTGGAGGTGGTGGGGAAGCACCAGCTGAAGCTACTAAAGAAGCCATTGCTCAGTGATCACAAAGGGTCTTTCTCTCACAATGATGAAAGTCAGAGTGAGGAAAGAAGGAGGGATTTTCATCATTTGGGAAAAACAAGAGTTCTCAACCAATCAAAAGTGTTCATTTTAGATTATATGACCTAGTCTTACATCATTAGGAAACCAAAAGTGAAATGAACCAATGAAAAGTGTTATTACCAAGTCACATGACTTGCTGTGTTTACGTTAAGCGCTTTGCAGGGCCTCCCGGTTTGCTTCCAGAAACCTGCGCTTTGCGACTCGCTTCGCGTACCAGTTCGCTAACGTAGCACGTCATATGACGTACCACGCGACAACGTGAAACGTCATGCGGACGGGAGGCGTCACGATGTTGTTTTCTAACGCGGCACTTGCGGTAAAGAAACGTTTACCGGCTCGCGGTCTATTTCGCGGCATCAAGGTCAGCTAACGGGAAGCTTCCCGATTCGCGAAGCGGGAACGAAGAAAAAAAAAACTAAAAAAAAAAAAATTTGTCATAAACATATAAAATATATTTTTGGATTTAAAGAAGAATACATTTTACAGCTACAGATATTAGCTGTTAAAAAACCAATGAAATTCACTGAAAAAACCATAGGTTATAGACCATATATAGTTAGGAATTAGCATTTACAAAACCTTGAAAATTCACTGAAAAAACCATAGGTTATAGACCATATATAGTTAGGAATTAGCATTTAGAAAACCTTATTTTACTCACACAAAACCATTGAAATTCCATATATAGTTAGTTGCACTAACTATATATCGCGCACCCGCAATCCACTGCTGATGATGTCACATATTACATCATTCATGACATGGCCAGTGACATCACTGATGACATCACTGATGACATCTCAAATGACATCACTGATGACATCACTGATGACATCTCAAATGACATCACTGATGACATCATGACACACCAATACCAGTTACTACATACGCACTCACTGATTCCTACGTCTACACACACATTCACTCATTCACCCATACAATAACTCATACATACAGTCACTTATTATTACAACACTATCATATGCACTCATACACCTATGCAGACAGTCACACACTGCCACTCATCCATGGAGTTACTCACACACCAAGTCAGTCCTGTAAAGAATCAATCACACTTCCATTTCTTCATCTATACAGTTAAACACAGAACACCATACTTCAGTGACATCACTGATGACATCACTAATGACATCTGAAATGACATCACTGATGACATCTCAAATGACATCACTGATGACATCATGACACACCAATACCAGTTACTACATACGCACTCACTGATTCGTACGTCTACACACACATTCACTCATTCACCCATACAATTACTCATACATACAGTCAGTTATTATTAGAACACTATCATATGCACTCATACACCTAGTCAGTCCTGTGAAGAATCAATCACACTTCGATTTCCTCATCTATAGTTAAACACAGAACACCATACTTTTCACACATATACTAACACATACTTACTCTCTTATACAATCACTGATACAAGTACACATTGATATGCACAGAGTCACACACCTCCCAGCCAGCCACACACACACTCAGTCTTCCATACATCCAGTCATTCTTCAATATGTAAAACGTATTTAAACTTTACAAAAACACACAGACACTAGATGATGTCATCAGTGATGTCATTTGAGATGTCATCAGTGATGTCATCAGTGATGTCACTGACCATGTCATGAATGATGTAATATGTGACATCATCAGCAGTGGATTGCGGGTGCGCGATATATAGTTAGTGCAACTAACTATATATGGAATTTCAATGGTTTTGTGTGAGTAAAATAAGGTTTTCTAAATGCTAATTCCTAACTATATATGGTCTATAACCTATGGTTTTTTCAGTGAATATATATATATATATATATATGTTCACAGGTCCGGCCCAGCACCGGGGATATATATATATATATATATATATATATATATATATATATATATATATATATATATATATATATATATATATATATATATATATATATATATATATATATATATATATATATATATATATATATATATATATATATATATATATATATATATATATAAAAGCTCCAAAGTTGCCCAGCTGGCAGGGAAGCACTCAGGGACTCAAGATGCCCGACTCTGTCACCCACGGAAAGCAGCCTGACGCGTTTCAATAATTCTTCTTTAGAGGCCGTTTCCAAATGTTAAAATGGCATAGGCGCCACACCTTTATTCAACATGCTGCCTCCTGATAGGCTCCTACTCGCAGAGCAGTATCGGCAGTCTCCCACAGCATTGTGGTATATGCAGTGCGGCGCTGATAAAACCTGTATAGGCGCCATCAACAAATGTCCACAGATTCATACCCTGGATGGGCTCCGTGAATTTCAGAGTCTTGGATTCCGGCGCTGACTCCCTCTTTACAACCTGTGTTCGGATCACAGCTTGCCGACCCGCTTCTCTTCTCGCGGTGGTGCATCCCTCGCGGCAAGGCGTGCCGCGTATACATAAAAGCTCCAAAGTTGCCCAGCTGCATTTAATTTAATAAAGTTTCATAGAGCCCTGTACAATATTGCTGTGTTTGACAGCGCTCTCTTTGCTCATGTTTTTCATGGTAGAGCCAAGTAACACAATGCTGGGCCTGACTTAGCCATGTGGGTTCATATTTTGAATGGTAAAGTCATTTTCGGTGCTGTGTGAGAGGCATCTATTACGGCTGTACAGCATCACGTAGTGACGTGTGCTTGTACAGCCAATGAAATGTCTTCATTTATTTTAGCTGCCTGCTGGAGACCTTTTTTTGCGGCCAAAAAGATACATTTGTGGTCATTGCACTAGACAGCCAATTTTACGATTATTTCCTGCATCGAAATCCTGGAGGGTCTGGTTAGGATGCACATCAATTGCAATGTTCCTCTAGCACAGTGAGCTTTCTCTTTTGCTTGTCCATAATTTCAGATTACTCATCAAGATTGGAATCTGTAAGCCAGGCTTTCTAAACTGTTCATCTTGAGATCCTCAAGGTGCGTAATCACGTGCAAGACCTTTTGACTGTGTTCTGTGATCACAGACAAAAGCAGAAGAGCAATTTAACAAAATGTTTTCAAACGTTCTAACAATGGCAGAAAATTTTAACATCAAACTTTGTGTTTCCAGACAGTGTGGCCAGAAAGTATTTCGTTCTAATTTTGGTTCCTCTTCTGTGGAAGAATGCTGTTGCCAGTCTATCGATGTGCCATAGATGGACTTTATCATTGCATCATTAGGAAGCTGGTTTGGCTATGAAAACTAGAAAAATTGGATTCTGTTTACACTTTACAAAAAACACATGGCAAAAATGACACTTGAGCAATACAAATACCATATTGCAAACATCAGAGAAATTTATGACATTGAAAACTTAGAAGACGAAGCAGTCACATGGTTTGTGATCTGGGCAACGAAAGATGCGAAGTTTGACAATGGAATTCTGGATTTGCTAAACCACACAGATTTATTTCCATCGGTCCAGCAAGCAATTCTCATTGCTCTCACATAACCAGTGACCACTGGCACAGTGGAAAAGTCTTTCAGCACAATGAGAAGGGTGAACACCTGGTTGAGGTTGACAATGGCAGTTGATCGATTATCGGGTGTGTGCATGATGAGCGTACATCGAGCAACAATTGATGAAAACAAACAACAGCTGATTGATAAATTGCACAACATTACAGATGTTTACAGTCCCTTTTTCGATATTACTCTAACCCATGAACAAAAACTGTATTAAACTACTCAATGAGGGTTGTTATTCTATCTGATCCTGATTGCCCAAAGGAAAATATGTATAAAATGGAGGGACCCCCTGCCCTGAAGGTGGAGGATTGGGTCAAGGAAGCCATTAAAATCGAGCATCTAGACCAGGCAGTGGAGAAGGGGACTAATCCTGACATTTGGCTTGATTTTTTTATATGGAGCAGATCCCTGGGTTTCGACTCATTTTTTTTGGTCCAATGATTACACTACACCAATAAAGGTGTTGGTCTGGTAAGGTTCAAAGACCAAAGCGAATGCAGTGGCCGCAGGGCGCATAGTTCAGTGGGCGGCTTCATAAAGTATTGCAGACGCTTTTTCTGATGATATGAGGATAAAATAAAATAAACTACTCATTGAAAAATGGGATTGTTAATTTTCAGCAAGAGTGCAGATGTTTGCAGTTCCTAACCTGCAACAGTTATCCAGGTTAAGTTTATATGTTTAAGTTTCCAATTTGGATGCGAAGAGTTGTTATTTTATTTAAGTTAATATATTTGATTTAATGTATTTTAATATATTTAAGTTAATAAAGTTCCAAAACAAATACATTTGTCATATATTTGTAATTGTCATTTGTTTGTGCATGTTAACACCAATTACAGATTCTACAATTTTTTTTTATAATTCAGTATAATGCCTTGATCATGTGTGTAAGATTAATGTGGTGTATTCAGTAGTGGTGACATAAGAACAGATTAGAAATTTCTAATCAGACAATGGCGGCTTGATCTTCCATTAAGCTTTTTCATCACGTTTCTCAACTCTTTGCGTGCCTGCGATTTTCACCTTAGGCTGGGACCCGCTCCTGCTGCAGCTCTGCTTTTTTCTGTCCAGATGGTGATATCTGGTGGGAGAGGTGTGGCGCCGCGGCCAGGGCGACTGACGCTGGAATCTGGGGATCAGGGTTCGATCCCCAGCTCCGGCGGCAGGTTAGCCCAGCACCATGCGACTCTGGGCAATAGCTTGCTTAATCTTCCCGACGGCCCCCAGCGCCTAGAGACCCTAACGGGTGATTGTGCGCTATACAAATGTGGATTATATATATATATCTACCAATGGCCACAAAAGAAAGAGATGGCTGTGGCACAACCCTATACTGTAAGGGAACATATGTGGCCTGCTTGCTGCGACCCATGGCTCCTCCTGCGCCCCAGTGTTTCTTGTGCCTCACCTGGCACATATCATGTTGCAAGGATGGATGATATTAAAATGTTGTCCCCCCACTCCCTCCCTGGAAAAATGTTCTGTGATTGCCCATTGGCAATGTGTGTGGGTTCTACAGGCACAAGCCACAATATGATTTCAAAAAGGGGGTGGTGATGGACAGAGTATCTGAGTTAATCAGAACACTCCTACCCAGTCAACAGATCAGGGCTTGATCCATCACCGTTTTTTAGCTCACTGCACCATCCCAGATCAGAACCTGGCTATATGCAAATTAGTCTGTCCCTGGCCCAGTGCATCATGGGAACAGGGCAGACCAAACTACAAAGCCAATTCTTCACTGGAAAGGAAACAAGCTTCCGGGGACCGGTTTCTGGCATTACAGCCGTCTTCGGCCCGGCTTGCTTGAATCCTGATGGTGCAATGAGCAAGGGACTCATGTCTGAGCATACCTTTCCACACTCATGGTGGCCAAAATAATTTCAAAAAGCCACAATATGTGCTGCTGACTAAAAGCAGGTGGGGGAGTTTATAGTTCCTTTCATTGAAGGTTACTAATGTTATATACATAAGCACCAAACAGCTTGAATATAATAAACGGTATTGTCTATAAGACAGTTCTCACTTTGCATTCAATGTTGCTCAAGATACATGTGCGACGGACTCTGGGGTCCGCCTGGAAATATAGAACTGCACCAATGTTCCGTATTGTATGTGCGGGGGGGGGGGGGGGGGAAACTAATAACGTTTGTACAAAAAATATGTGCTGCTGACTAAAGGTATGGTCACTTGCTTTCGTCACATCCAGTTTCAAACCATAAGTTCGTCACTGGATTAAAACAAGTGGGGGGCATAACGTTGGTCTCTTCAAGTTCTTCTAACTGTACATAAAAATAAGGGTGATGTAAAAAAATACCTGTGTCTAAAAATACTTCCCCAGAACAGGACTGTGCAAAAGGTGCGCAGATCCCTACAACAGAGCTACACACTTTTTAGCCGTTTAGCATCTTTTCTCTCCATATTCCTAGATTTCTTATCTGACATTTTCTACTCTGTTAACACCGAGATAAAGCGAAAATGAATTAGTCACAAAATGCTAAAGCAGCAAGGCCTCATTGGAGTCAATTAAGCTGCACAATGCAATGGCTAGTACTGACCCAACTCCACACCTCCTTAGCCCCATCAAATGCTGGTTTCGGTATCTGGTTTCAACCGGCTGCCACATATGTTCTGTCGGACTTTATGGCTAGGTGCTCTGTTCTCACAATGAGTACAGACGTAGGTGTTGTGGTGATACCCAAACTGGACAGAGCCCAGGCGCCTCGATTAAAATTAAGGCTCCCAGTTTTCCGTTTTTACTGATTTTTACAGATAAACACAGACAGAAAACAAAATGTTCCCTGTCTGTATTTATTTTTAAAAGTGGAAAAATATGGAAAATTGTGCTTCTTTGTGGCGACTCTACATGCTGTTTTTTGTAATTTCCAGGACAACAGCTGAGCAGATAGACAGCATGGGAAGTTAAAAACAGGCTGAATTTCCCTAAATGAAGGCGTATGTTAACATATATTTGTATTATGATGCTTATATTTACCTGTAGGTGCAGTGTTTTGCTTATTTGGCTATTTCATGTGCTAAAACGTGACAGGCAGCAAAGTATGAGTGTATGTTTATCAGTTAAATACATTGGAAATATACAATTTTAAGACTTCATATATTCACAAAACACAAAATAAATATGGATAAATACCAATTAGATGGGCAAAAAATAAATATGGATTAATACAGACGGAAATGTTAAAAAAAAAAATACCATAAACCGGGAGCCCTAATTAAAATATATAAACGCATTACTCAATCGCCTACCAAAACATGTACACGAAACATAAATTTGGAGTAAAGGTGAAATGGCTGCTGAATGCTGACATTTTTCTCCATGTCGCTCACATCGAGGAGGAACTTCTCGTGCTCACGTGACATGCTGGCTGTGGCACGCACAGCTGCTGGCCAAACATCCAATCGGGGCAGGGCATGCCCCTTGGATGGAAGCGCGCTATGTGATAAACAAGGCTGTCTGGCCGGGGCCGTCCACTTTTCAAGGTCACTCTCATGTATTTTGCAACATGATCATTTGCAATTGCAAAATAGGATACAACTAAAAAAAAGTTGCAACAGGTCGTTCTGGAAGTCAAAAAGCTGGAAATAAGCTGGAATTATTTTCATATAATGGACGTGCACACATCGTCATTTTTAATTTACCTTCACTGAAATAAAAGCGGGGTTACACGTAGCGAAACGAATCACCCTATCCATTCTTGCGGTGGTGGTGCGCGTGTTATTTTACATTTGGCAGAGGTTGGTGCAGTGCCGCAGCATTGGCCTGTAGATGGCGCCTTCGTGCCACGGAACAGACGAGGGGGAAACGAGGTCAAAGTCTGCAGACTGTTTACCTTGAACGCCTAAGGGGGGGAAACATCACCGCGTGTTAACGGTAGGCGATTTCATGCCGTTTTTAGACTGTGGTTTGAGGCTTCCTCCACTGTCAATCGAGGGATGATTCAGAGTCCAATTTCTCGGCTACGCTGAGGCAACAAACTCCTGCACCTACTCGCGTGTGATTTTCTTGAGGCAGGGTCAGGATGCTTATTGGTGTAGCGCCCAGAGGCATTCTTTGGCTTTCACTTACCGTAATAAAACCAATACAAATATGTATTATTGAAAACAAAACAAAAAAAAACACCTCTGGTTGGTTATGTCTGTTGATCTTCCTGTCTAGCCTTAACTAACTTCGCTTGGATGGGCAGCCGATGCACTTGTAGCTGCTCCAACAGGCGCCCGTGTTTACGTCCTGCTGTCGCGGTGACATAAGGCAGCAGCGCTGCTCAAGAGCCGCTCGCGGACTTTAAAAGGGAAACGGTCGCGCCTTTAAATACACAAACTGGCACCCTTTTAATTTATACAAAAATTCGCCGAGTGCGCCCCTCGCTTCTGTTTACGATTCCTCCCTGCGTGAAAAAAAAGTGTATAAATAGGCAGCATGGGGCGCCGCACGTTGATAATCGCACACGCCATACAGGGCTTTGACGCACAAGTGCCTGGTATAATAATGCACTTAACGCGGCATATCGTGTTAGTGGGTTTAAATTGCATATTTGAATGGTGGAAGGCGCGCTCCCTCCGGGAGCGAGGCCTGCACATCCTTCTTCTGCGCACATTGTGTGTGTGCTCTGAGGGGTGAAGCAGGGACAGTGAACAGTGGCCGTGCTCCCAGTCCCCCCAGAAGCTTGTGTCATCCGGGTCGGGGTCGCAGATGGCACCAGTCGCTCTCTAAAGGGGTTCGCATGCACTGAAATGTCTGGGAAGAGGAGGCGGATTCGCGGATTCTATGGAGGGGGAGGGGAGGGCAGCCCCTCGTTAGGCTGGAGTGCGGCCCGCTCTCCCCCCCGTCCCCAGGCCCGCTCTGGGAGTCAGGGGCGCCTCGCCGCTGATAATGGCGCCCATTGTCCCCCCGCAGTCAGCTGAAAACCCGCTCAGCAGAGCCCGGCTCTCGGCGCTTTGTCCCCGAGCGGTGGCGCCTCGCGCCGGCCTTGAGCACTGCCCGGGAACATTCTGTGGGGCGGATAATCTCCGTGCCCCCAATATGTACCCTTCAATAATGTTTAGCTGACTTTTGGGCCGCATTTACATTGGGCGGCCTAACTTGACACCAGCCACAGGGGTTTCCACAGCAACCTCTGCTTTGCACTTCCCGTTGCCGATTTTACCGTGCCCACTGACATGTTTATGCGCCCAGGTTTCACGTCACTGCTCAGACTGAATCTCTTGTGCACAGATTTCACACTTAATGACCGCTCAGCCGCATCGACGACGTCTTTCTTAAATCGGGGACAGAACTGCAACTATAACTTTGTGCACCAACGCTCTAAAGTGCACGGACCCTTATCAAAAATGGTGCAAAAACGAAACAAGATGTTTGGAACCCACAGTACATGATGCTGTGCGTTTTAAAAAATGCACAAACATATATGCAGGAAGTTCACCCTTATAAAGTCAGTTTTGTTTGTTCCTATTACGGTTTGTGCTCATATGTTTGGCTGTTTCTTTTAAGTTTGTGTTTACCACAAATTTTGGTGTTAATCCCCGGGCGCGGGATTGATTTTGAAAGGTTTAGCCCGCTGGCCGAAAGGGTCTGGTTTAGACAGGGGGGAAGGAAAGGTGGTGATTGTTTATCTCCAGAGTAAATAGCCCATCCTTCAACAAGGCGCCGATAACATCGTCCCCACTGCCGCTGGGAGGGCTCAAATTCCCGCAGCAGCAGACTCCAAATAAACCAACCCGGGAATACCTTGCACTTCAACGCACTTAAAGCACACAGTGGCTTAGAGTGCAATAAGCAGTTAGGCCGTAAAAGGCGGGCTTTAGTGCAGGACACGAGCAAACAATAGTGTATGTATAAGGGGACATTCTTTAGACGTGGGTCCCCTGGTCACTGCACTGCGCCACTGGAACCAACCTGTACTGGGCAGACCAGGCCCAGCTAGGCCCAAACCGGTCTTGGGTAACTTGTGTTGCATTTCAGAGAAATGTGGCAGTTTGGGATGGACTTTTCCTATTGGAGCAAGGTGAGGCTGATTTTCCTATGGATGGTCTAATCTGAAGTGGCATAGTGGGCAAAAAAAAGATGGATTGGAATGCTACCCCAAAGCGAATGCCAGTGGTTGAACTTTTACTATCATTCGCCCCTTCACTTTGTGTTTCATATAATGCCTTAAGAGGCCATGGGTACGCCCAGATGCGGATCCCTGCTCACTTGTGCTGCTTCGACGGACGAGGTCCAGTGAGCAGTGCTTGAAAAGGAAAAATAGAAGTGCAGGTAGTAACAGAGTACCTGCTTGTTTCTGAGAAGGGCCGGCACTCTTCAATTAAAAGTATTACATTTCTCTTGAGAAGTGCCATACTCTCCCTCTCAAAAGTGCTGGTACTCAGTACTGGATAGTACCAGCCAATTACAATGTTATATGTCCCACCCTAGAGACAATAACATGTCTAATGATACTCTGTAAAAATGATTTGACGCTAAAAGGCGAGGGAACCCTCCGTATGGATGTACGTTTGGCCGGTCTTGGAATTCACACGTTCCAGGGGCGGGGCTGAGCCCCCACCGCCCCCCTCCCCATGACCGGGCGTACCTGCAGTCAGCACGGTAGCGGCCCATCTCCTTCCTGACTGACACGCTAATGAGACACCCGCGGGCATCCTTTCAGCGCACGCACCACCTCAGCTACTTTTAAAAAATGATTGCTAAACTGACAGGAAACAGCACAAATCACGCGGCCAGGGTCCTCCCTTCCCCCACAGCGCACCCCGCATGAGCCCCCAAAGCTGCAGGCCGCTGCGTCCTTTTCCCCATTTAAAGAAAAGCTGGCAGCTCATAAGTGTTGTTCACCGGCTCAATTAGGGCCGGAGCGGAGTGGGCTCTGTAAGGCCATTGTCTTGCAAAGGAAAACTTTTTAAATTGGGGGATTACGGAACAGGCCACCTGTGGGGCATTCATGCCCCTTTTCTTTGCTGCCCAGCTCATGCCCTGCTGCCTGCAGCCTGGCTAACAATGCGAGGGAAAAAGCTGGTTAAAAGGCTGCCCCCTCCTGCGGGTGTTCACTAACTGTTACAAGTCCCCCCTCTTGGAGGAAAAAAAAATGCCCCACGCCGTCCTAATTGAGGAGCTGAAGGCTCCGCGGCGGCGACTGGGCTGTGACATGAGAGACAGGGAGCTGGGAAAGAAAACCTCACGTTCGGGGGGAGAGAAAAGATCAAAGTTTCGGTGCTCAAAGAGAGCCCGAGTTCCCTTCAGATGGCTCTCGTCTCAGGAATGACGCGCTCTGCCCCCGGACAGGCAGGTAGGGGACAGAGGCGGCCGGGCCACCTCAGCCGCCCATTCAGGCCGCCTTTCTCCCCGTACAAATGGCGCTGACAGAAGAACAACGCTTTCCCAGAAGCAAAGAGACCGAGTTGTACTTACGCCAGTCCAGCCGGGATAGGATATTCAGATAATTAAGGGAACCAGATTAACCCATGGCGTTCCTGTAAGAACCCAGAGCATGGACCTGGGCATCGTGGGAGTTGTAGTCCTGATTTACCTCAACTGGGCTCAGCCCCAATTATTTTGAAGAGCCAGGCAATGGACCGGTTTATGGTGAACATTATGACACCCGACATTCCCGTAATATGTGCCTTTTGCTAGAATGCTAAACACAGAGACCACCCCACACCAGCAAACCACAGCCAGACATTGGCGCTGGTGTGTATGTACTATCACCAGAATAGATGTTTCCTTAACTATGCAGGAGTAGGACTGCCAATCCATGCCTTTTCTGTGCATTCCTATAGTCCTGTTTAAGCAATTATACCTCAACAAGTTGGAATTGAAGTAAAACTCTAGCCTGGACTGAATTACTCGTGTTCGGACATGGAAAACTCGAGAACTGTGGTATACACCCAGTGCTACGCCTTTGGTTTTCCCTTTTTGCATTCTGATACTTGTATTGACCTCTATCCCTATATAAAAATCCAGGACTACAAGCCCCTGAATGCAAATAAAAGGGCAAGCAGGGCAAAGCTACCCAGGCATGGACCTATGAAACTTTAAAGTACAAGTCGCCTCACACATTCGGTTGTAACATGAGTCTGAAGCGCAGGTGGTAGTAACCCCTGGTGCCCATGTGCCAGGGTGCAAACGACAGCAATCACCCAGCCAGTATGAGCGCACACATCCAATTAGCCACGTGCAACACCAAGCTGCGACTCCCTTGCACAATCTGCATACCCATTAACGAGCACAGCCCCGGGCCACTTGCAAAGTGTAAAAACATTTCCTCACCAAGCAGCGAGCTGGTGGGAAAAAAAAGTTTCTTTGGAGATGTAAGTGTTAAGACACATTTTACACAAAAATGAGAGTAAAGGCGCGCTTTCCCATTTCCATGTGCAAGTACTACATAAAAAGTCGGCGAGAACAGGAAATGACCCTAAAAACCAGTTTACCAAAAAGTAATTTTATTGACAAAATAGAGTAGGCAAATAATTTGCTTGCTTTTATCGACGGCAGTCTCTACACTTTTTTTACAAAAACATACTTTACACAATTGTATAGGTTTCTCTTGGTATTTACATATATTACACGTATTTTACACGATTAACAATAATTATATAAATATACATCTTTAAAGTGTTCGGAACCCGTAATTAGTTGGGGTGATTGTGATGCTTAAAGATATGTTTTAAGGCATTTCGATTCCTCGATATAAAAAAAGTTCCCAAAATCCAAAAGTTCAGGCACACTTTTTACCCCTCGGATTTAAGTGGAGAAGGGCGAAAAGTAGCAACTTCAAGGACAGATAAATCTTTGTGCCTGCCAATCTGAAGCCAGAGTCAATGGGTAGCAAATTAACGACCTCCTTGCATATAAATGGAGAGGGGGGAAGGGGGTTTGGGGTACTCTCTACCAGGTATATTCTTCTAAGCAGTCATTCAAGGCCCAGCTAATGGATACCATTAGAGTTCATTTTCATGCTAAGTAGCAAGAAACTTTGAAAGGGGGGGGGGGGGCGTAACTACCCAAGAAGTGCCCTTGTTGGAGTTGCCACCCGTCAGCAAGCCCTGTAGGGACATGTGTGGGAATTTTGAAGGGGACGGGACTGGAAACCTGTGGGAATACTCTAAATCTTCCAGGTTAGTGCAGAGTGTGTGTGAGGTGGTGGCACTGGGTGACAGCCATTGCCAGCTGCAGGATAAGTCTACAAGGGCTACTTTCTCTGTAATAATGTTTGGTGACCACTGCAGCATCAATTGAAATGGGTCCCACCCACTGTCTGTAGGAAGGATGGTAAAAGGATTGTCAGTCCGTGACTTCCACAGTGTCAATCTATCTGGGCCCCAGTGTCTGTGAGAGGGGTGATAAAGAGGTTGGCAGCTACTGTCCACTTCTCTAACATTCCACCTGGGACCCAGTGTCTGCAAGAAGGGTGGTAAAGGGGTTGGCAGCCCCTCTCCAGTGCATTCTCAGTTCCCCTGGACCTACGTCCGCAAAAAGTTTGGTAGGTGGTTCATAGCCGCAGTCCACAGCTGTATCAGTCTATCTAGGGCCTGGAGTCTGCAGAAAGAGTGGTAAAGGGATGGCTGTAATTTCCAACTGCCTCATTATTTGGGAATCTTGAAGCGGGGTAGGTCTGGAAACGCCTACAAAGTTTGGAGCAACATGTTAAGACAGTGTGGCAAGAGTAGCACGGGGCAATTGTCCATCAAGACCTACTTGGGCCTAGTTTTAGTGGGGTATAAGTCTGGAAACCCAACTGGACATTCTTTAGCAGTGTGACTTTTCACAACAACAGTGCAAGGAGGACAGGAAGGTGTCATCGGATGCATTGAGAGTTGGTAATCCAGAGTGAGCCACAATCTCATTTTAGGGCGATATGTTGGCCAACCCCATTCAGTCCCAATGAGAGCACATGTTAGTGGTGTGTAAGAGGATCAATAAGTCTGCGATCCCAACAGGAACACCAAGGGCAATGTCCATACCCACAGGGAGGTGAAACCATCCACTTGAGATACCAGTCCCAGTTTTACAAGCCTCAGACTTGCGACAAGGGCATCTGTTTGGGATAGGAGACGGAGCTGGCCGTGCCGGACCTCCACGTCAGACCAGTGCTGGCATCGCTGTAAATGGACCCTCCGCCCGCCCCTTTGGTCCCCCAAAAACAGCGTGTACAGAAGGCCTTCCAGGAGTCCAATGTCTTGCCTGACCATATCCAGACCCCGGACGTGATGCCCACCACTAGACACATAAAGTACTTGAGCATGAAAACAGCATAGTCTGGCCGGCGGGGTGGCAACTGTGGCCCACCCTGCTGGCTGGAAGGACAGGGGCAGTTGTGAGCCGCCTCCCAGGCCTGGCGATTGTGCTGCTCGTAGAAAAAGCAGGCCACCACCACCGTGGCGGGGACGGTGTAGAGCACGCTGAAGACACCAATGCGCACCATGAGCCGTTCCAGCTTGTCAGTCTTGGTGGCACCACCCTGCTTCAGGATGACACTGCGGATGCGGAAGAGTGACACAAAGCCAGCCAGCAGGAAGAGGGCACCCACCAGCAGGTAGACCACCAGTGGTGCCAGCACAAAGCCACGCAGATTGTCCAGGCTCTGGTTGCCCACCGAGCAGATGCCAGCCACCGGATCACCATCCACTGAGCTCAGGGCCAGCACTGCGATGGACTGGACACTGGGCAAGAGCCAGGCGGCGAGATGGAAGTATTGTGCATAGCCAGCAATAGCCTCATTGCCCCACTTCAGGCCAGCTGCCAGGAACCAGGTGAGGGACAGGATGACCCACCAGATGGAAGAGGCCATGCCGAAAAAGTAGACCAGCAGGAAGACAACGGTGCAGAGAGCTGGGCCGGTGGTCTCATAGTGGATGTGTTCTGCCTCTCCGCCAACTGCACGGCCACCCCCCGAGCTGCAGGCCACCCTCTCGTGGCCGGCCACCAGCCGCACCAAGTAGCCAGCAGACACAAAGAGGTAGCAGACGGCCAGGAAGATAATAGGCCTCTCCGGGTACTTGAAACGCTCCATGTCAATGAGAAAGGTGGCCACGGTGGCCAGCGTGGACAGGAAGCACAGCACAGACCAGAGTCCAATCCAGAAAGCGGTGAAGGCTCGCTCGTCGGCGCTGAAGAAGGGGTTGTGGCAGGGCATGGCGCAGTTGGGCATGTGCCCGGTGCGCACGCGGTTGTAGAGCGGGTGGTGCTCGCTGGTCACCTGCACCATGGGCGCCCGGCACTTGCAGCCCGGCTGGCACGAGGAGTCCCCCCCGCCGGTGTCCTGGGGCGGCGGCGGCCGGGGCTTGGGCCGGGGCTTGAGCTGCGGGTGCGAGGGCTTGGCCGGGCGCGGGGGGTCCGGCCGCGGGGCGGCGGTGGTGGCCGCCCCGGCCGGCTCCGTGCGGTTGTAGTCCATGCAGAGGGAGTCGGAGGTGGCGTGCGCCGGCAGCTGGTCGCAGCGCATGCGGTCTGGCCAAGCGAAGCCGTACTGGCGCATGAGGGGCGCGCAGCCGGCCTTGGCCCGCTCGCAGACGGCGCGGCAGGGCGGCAGCGGCTTCTTGTACTCCTCCAGGCAGATCGGGGTGTACATGCTGCACAGGAAGAACTTGAGGTCGGGCGAGCACTGGATCTCCACCAGCGGCCAGAACTGGTGCACCTCCAGGCCGGCCTCGTCCTGCGTGTCGTGGTTGAACTGGTTGGGCATGTAGGTGTAGTTGTAGCCGATGCCCCGGCACAGCGGGACGGTGATCTCCTGGCACGTCAGCTCCTTGGAGGCGGCGGCGGCCGCGGCGGCCAGGCCCCGGGGGCAGCGGTGTAGAGTTCGTAGAATTCAAGTAAATGCTTATCACGTGCATAGTTTCTCATGATGTATATTATCACGCGCATCTCTTGAAGAATGTTATCTTTCAAGAGACGCGTCTCTCGTGGCAATGATTACCTGTAAGCTTCAACTGTGAGTTTGTCACTTCTACAGTTGGAGTTTACCGGGTGTGGATGTGCTCCTGTGATGTGTTTTGGTTTATCTTAATAAACCCACTTAAAGACTTCAACGACGTCTCCTGTATATTACTTTCAACAAGAGAACCGTCACTTTACATTTGGCGACGAGGACCTCCATTTCACCAAAGAAAAAGCACATCACCTACCTTGCACGATCCCACTACCCTCACCGCCGACTCCAAGACCTCCACAAGCTTCACTACGGAAAAATCCGCCGCCGATTGGCCGTCTCCTCGCAATTTTGCATAATTTTATGCATTTCTACAATTGTTGACGGACCCTACTGCGCGTCATTTATGACGTTAACGAGATCATCATCTCGTTCCTAACACGTCATCACGCATGCGTAGGAGCGTGGTTACGCTTGGAGGCCATTTTAATTTGTTTCCACGTTACCATAACAACCAGTTACCGATCGGAGAGATCAGAAGGGAAACAACCGCGTTTACTCATTTAAAGGATTTACGGTGAGCGGTTTTTAAAGAAATATATTGAATTTTACCTCTTTTTGAGGATTCTAAAGGAATATTTAAACAACTTTCAGTAAATTTTAATTTTACAAATTTTGTCTTTTCAACATTACATTGCAATAAGCGAAATGGCCACGAGCCAGCAAATAGTTACATTAAATTATTTTTTACCAGTACCTGGGAAACCTAAAGAACCTTGGAGACATTGGTTTCAAAACTTTGAAAGTTATTTAATTGCCATAGGAGCTGATGAATACTCTCCTAAAAGGAAATTGGCAATACTTTACAGCAACTTAGGTAAAGAGGGCAGACAAATCTTCAACAATCTTCCCAACCCTCTTCCATCCTCTAGTGGTGGAGGTGACATTAATGAATATTCTGCTGCAGTTTTAAAATTGAAAAGAAAATTCCTTGAACTACCTAGTGTCATACTCGAACGTTATAATTTCATGAAAAGACGTCAGGAACAAGATGAATCTATTGAAGAATTCATATCTGCTTTAAGAAACCTTGCTGCTGAGTGCAGTTTCGGAACTTACCTTGAAACTGCATTGAGAGATCAATTCGTGTATAATTGCTGTCACAAGAAAATTCAAGAAAGAATATTGAGTTGTAGAGACCCTTCCTTATCTGAAGTATTAGAAATAGCTAAAGGTATTGAAAGGTCCATTGTATCGTCAAAATGCATTACTGAAACTTCTTCTCTCATTCAACCTGATACAAATATTAATGCTTTATATACTAGAAATAAGCCCTTTCAGAAACCTTTTCAAAGAAGAACAAATACCTTTTGTTTTCGTTGTGGTTCGAAAACACACTTAAGTAACAGCCCAATTTGTCCAGCTCAAGGAAAAAAGTGCACTTTTTGTCAAAAAATAGGGCATTTTCAAACCGTTTGTCGTAATCGTAAGATTTCTCAGATTAATAATATTTCTTACATTACAGGTGAAAACTCTGATGATGTCGAATTTATTAACACTGAAATGAAAAATACCACTATTAACACTGTTGAAATTGTTGCTCCCAATAGAAACTTAGTTGAAAAAGAAATTCTTTCTATTCATTCAGTTTCTATTTGCATGGTTGATTCCAATGGTCTGGCACACGCAAAAGATCCAACTTGCCAGGTAATTGTTGATCATTTAACAATTGACATGATGGCAGATTCCGGTGCCCCCGTGACCATTATCTCTGAATTACTATTCAATACTCACTGGTCTTCCAAGATTGCCCTTGAACCATTGGATATCATACCAAAAGCATATGCTGGAAAAAGCATTGAAATGTGGGGATATTTCATTACTAGCATAATTTGTTTAGGTAGAAAAATATATACAAAAGTATATGTTGCTACTAATGGAAAATGCATTGTTGGATGGCAAGATCTTGCCAAAATGGGTCTCAAGCTAGTCCCTGGTTCTGATTGCCCCGTTCAGATAAATGAACAATGTGATGTATCCTTCGTTAATTTCATTGATGTAGGAATAATTAACAAAATCATTTCAGATTTTCCAGAAGTCTTCAATGATTCAGTTGGTAAGATTAAAAACTATGAACATCACATTCGCCTTAAACCCAATGCTATTCCTGTCATACACAAATTGAGGAATGTTCCTCTTAATGTAAGAGATGATTTGAAAAAGGTAATTTTGAAGATGGTTGATGAGAAAATAATTGAAGCTGTTGACTCATCTTTATGGGTCAGTCCGATCGTAGTTGTTAAAAAAAAAGATTCCAGCATTCGTTTGTATACCGACCTTCGATCATTAAATCAAAATATTTTGATTGACTGTTATCCATTACCCAAAATTCAAGAACTTCTCACTGGACTTGCTGATTCTAAATTGTTTACGCTTTTAGACTTAAGGAGTGCATACCACCAAATTCCCTTAACCAAATGTTCATCTGAACTTACCACGTTTATTACTCCTTTTGGAGCCTTTAAATATCTAAGACTCCCCTTTGGTTTAGCAAGTGCCGCAAGTGTTTTTCAAAAATTTATGAACAGCGTTTTATGCAATATTAAGAATGTACAAGCATATCAAGATGATGTTTTAATTCATTCCAAAAATGTTGATGAACATGTTAAAGACTTATATGTTGTTTTATCTCGCTTCAGGGATGTTGGTATCACCCTTGGTACAAAAAAATGCAAGTTTTTTGTTGAAGAATTAGACTATTTAGGTCATTCCATCTCTACCATAGGTATCAAACCTAAACTTTCCCTTACTCAGGCCATTCAAGATGTACCCATTCCAAACAACAAAGATAATTTGAGATCCTTTCTTGGTCTCACCGAATATTATTCGAGATTTGTGATGAATTATTCTCAATTGGTTCAGCCTCTTAGAATTTTAATGAAAAAGGATGTTTCATTTTTGTGGAATGATGAAGCAGATTTGGCCTTTAATAACATCAAAAAGGTCATCATAAATTCTCCAGCTCTTTCATCCTTTACACCAGGTCTCAAATGTGGCATTTTTGTAGACGCAAGTCAAAAAGGCCTTGGTGCTGTCCTTTGTCAATGGAAAGGTTCAGTAGAACATACCATTGGTTTTGCGTCAAAATCACTCAGCAGTGCGGAATACAATTACAGCACCATTGAAAGAGAAGCCCTAGGTTGTGTATGGGCTGTAGAAAAATTTAAGATTTACATTTGGGGCTCTCAATTTTTATTATACACTGACCACAAACCTTTAATACATCTTCTAAATGGGAATGGCACTGGCAAAGCCTCTTCAAGGTTAGTTAGAATCCTTTCAAAATTAAATGACTTCAATTTCAGCATTCACCACATTGCTGGAGGCAGAAATATGAGAGCTGATGCTCTCTCTAGATTGCCATTAGAAAATAATAATGACGTACTTGGAAATGATATTGAGTGCGTTGTTGCCTCCTTAGAGGACTTAATTCTCTCTCCTCTTTCTATTTCTGAAGAGGATTGGTTCAAATGCTACACTGAAGATGAAACTCTTATGGCAGTAAAAAACCTTATAATCTCAGGCTGGCCCAAAATTCGTTCTCTTCCCGCCCCTTTAAAATCCTTTGCACAGGTTTCTGAAAAATTAACAATTGTTAATGGAATAATTTTTAGAGATGACCGTTGCATTCCACCTTTAATTTTGCGCAAAAAATTATTTTTCACTGCGCATCAAGGTCATCTAGGGGTAGGTGGTACCTCACGCAAATTAAAAGAGCATTTTTGGTGGCCAGCTATGGAAAAGAATGTAAATGATTGGATTGATACCTGTAGCATTTGTTTAGCTTCTGATAAACACTGGAAGTTACGAAATGTATCTTTACATAATGTTCCTATTCCTGATGACCCCTGGTTCAAGCTAGCCATTGATTTTTCAGGACCCTTTGAAATTTTGCCTCAAAATCAACGTTACATTGTCTCTGTTATAGACTATTACTCCAAATGGTTTGATTTTGATTTTTGTACTAACCCTGATTCTGCTTCAGCTATAAGATTTTTACAAAGGATTTTTAGGATGGAAGGACCTCCCAAAGAAATTGTTAGCGACAATGGTTCGCATTTTTGTTCTAACGTCATAGAGGAATTTTTCAAGAAATTTGACATAAAACACTTGAGAGTAGCCCTATATTCTCCTACATCAAATGGTTTAATTGAACGAATGAATCGATTTTTAAAAGAGGGCATTCAGACTGCTTATTCATGTAAAGAAAATGTAGAAATTTTTCTAAGAGAGAAAGTTTGGGCATACCTAATTACACCACACTCCACCACAGGCTTATCACCTTTCAGATTACTTAAGAAAAGAAGCCCACATAATACTGTTTGTCCTTCCTGGATTAAAAATCTGATTCCAGAGAAAACTGTTTGTTTAGCATGTTCTGACAGAACAAAACTTAAGAATAATGTTGAGAAACAACAAGCAGTACAAACACGGAATTTTAATGCCAAAGTTGTCTCTAACCCTGAAATTTTTGCAGTAGGTGATTGGGTCATGTTTAAGTCTGTAGATAGAATTAAAAAAGGCCTTTCTAAATTTTTCACTCCCTACTCAAGTACTTAAAGTGTCCAAAGGTTCTTTATTTTTAGATAAGAGAGGATGGCGTAATAAACGTTCACTTGTCAAATTAACTTCTGACCAAGCCAAGAGCATCCTCAGAACCAAGAGTGAAAATGAAAGTCATTCTGGGTCTTTTCTTGATTTACCACAATTAGAATGTCCAACTCCTAGTGACATTTCTTCTTATTCTCAAGTTACTCCAGTTTCTGATGAGGAAACTTCACCTCCCATTGAAATGTCACTTACTCTTACTGACGATGTTGAAAATGATAGTACTGCTTGCCAAACTTCTGATAATGCATCTAGAACTCATAGAAACTGCTCTTTTCCCACTCGCTTTAGAGATTATTATTTTTGTTAAGTTTCATTTCTAGTAGTTAAGTTTTCTTTCAATTTCTTTATTTGATAAGGAGAGAGGAGATGTAGAGTTCGTAGAATTCAAGTAAATGCTTATCACGTGCATAGTTTCTCATGATGTATATTATCACGCGCATCTCTTGAAGAATGTTATCTTTCAAGAGACGCGTCTCTCGTGGCAATGATTACCTGTAAGCTTCAACTGTGAGTTTGTCACTTCTACAGTTGGAGTTTACCGGGTGTGGATGTGCTCCTGTGATGTGTTTTGGTTTATCTTAATAAACCCACTTAAAGACTTCAACGACGTCTCCTGTATATTACTTTCAACAAGAGAACCGTCACTTTACAAGCGGGCGGACAGCAGCAGGAGCAGCAGCGGCAGCAGGCGGGGGGCTGCCGGCGGGCGGCCGCGCTCCATGCCAGGGGGCGGTGAGGGGGCTCCGTGCAGGCGACTCACCCGGGCCTCACGGCCGGAACTTCATGCTCCGCCGGGAGCGCGGGCTGCAGCATGCACCGGCCCCGGGAGGGTGCAGCCCTGCAGGTGGGTCCCGGCGCACTCTCCGCAGCAGGGTGTTTTCGTGGTGTTCCCCCCGCAGCTTGTTCTGCAGTTGGTGCACTCTCTTGCACTGAAACTTTACAGGTCGATCCCAGCGCACCCCTCGATGCACCTTCACTTCAGCGACAAGTCCCAGTCCAAGATAACTTTGCCCGCTGTCCCGGTCCGCTCCAGCAGCGCGAGCAACTTTACACCCAGTCCTCGGGCTCAGCAAAAATGTCAAATATAAAACAGCAAATCCTCCTGGAACCAATGCTCTGCCCTGCGGCTGTGCGGTGCTTCCCTCTGCGCACACTGCCGCTGCTTTGGCCGGAGTTGTAGCCTGTGGACGCACCTGGAGCAGCCAGCGTCCGCGCGGCGCTTCACTTTCCTCAGGAAGGCGAGCGAAATTTGTTTCTGAATACAGGCGCCCGCGCATGAATATTTATAGCTGACACCCTCGGGATCCCGTCCGCGGACCAATGGCTGCTTTCCCCAGAGAGGAGGTGGGCTTTGGAGTACAGTGAACAGCCTCTTCGCCCGCCTTAAATACTCATGGGGCCTGGCCATTGGACGCAGCGCCGGTCCATCTAATGGAAGGGGCGGGGCGAGGACAGCAGAGGCAATCAGGCTTATCTGCTGCCGTTCAGATAGGGTTTGCGCGCTCGGGAGCGGCTTATCATTCAGTGATGCACTCAGGCAGCCCCCAAAGTGCTAACAGCAATAAAAGTAGGAGAGGGGAGACACGGATGGACCCCCACAGGACGGGGATCTGGGGGGCTGTGTACGCGTGCAGAGATTACAATACACACCCCACTCAGATGATCAAAAGCGCGCTCTAGACAATAGTTTTTGTTGCTTCCGGGGGACAGGAATGATTGAGGGAGTGCACCCAGGAGGAGCGCATCACACAGATGATATCAACGCCTGATTTTTGATTATAGGAACAAATCAATGTAAGTGGCCCGTGTGAGTGCGGGGCTGATGGAATCAAGGCTGCACACGGAGGTTGGGACTTCCATCGCTGGTGAGTGGAGTGTGCCCTTGTCCTGTACGTGCACCGTGTACATAGAGTGACAGGTGTGTACAATGCTGTGCTCCAGAGCTCGCCCGCTCAGTATATTTGCAGTTTACACAGAGTAAAATTTATATAAATTATTTTCAGTGTTCGTGGCATTCGAAGTGTTCACTCGTGTATTCTGTGCGGATCCATTCCACACGAGGTGAAAAGTGTGTGTGGCGCGATGGTGAATATTACAACGACTCACGTTGTGCAGGGATTGAATGTGGCATTAATACAGTCACGTATTGCGCACACATTCATGGCTTTCACAGTGCAGAGTAATCAGTGCATTCATGCTGTACATTGGAAGTCCGACGTGAGTTAAGCGCCATTTCCAAGTCTATCTTTGCATTCGCAGCGCACCTGGAGTGCGGACTGTTCGGTTCTGTCACCTGGCTCAGTTCGGCTAAGTACATTCGCAGTACACATAGAAGTAAAGGTGTATTTGGTGCTATCACTCGTACTACACTTCCTCCTTGAAGTTAGACGTGGAGTGCAGGGGGTGTGCATTGCACTACTTTTCAGTGCACTCACCCGTGGAATTCACATTGCACTCAGTACATCTCAATTGTACATACCGGGAGTGGGGCATTCCTGCATCTCCCAGCACCCAGTGCCTATATTTGGAGTGTACACAGAGTGAAGGTTGTATGTAATGCATACATTCCTGATGTTGGCACTGCACACACGTTAAGTTATGCGTTCTCTTCATTCAGAGCGCACTTGGATATAACGTATTTAACGCTATACATTTAGGTATATCTCTTCAATGGAACTGCAGTTTTTCATCATTGAAAGGAAGTTTTAAATTATGCTGTCCCAAATGTAAGTTGTAATCAATCATTGAACATGCATGTTTCTAGCGCTGGTGTCGGTGATAGCCCTTTTGCAGCGCTGAACTCCTGTTACACTGTCTGTAAGGCACAGTCTACTAGGAGTGGATGTTGTAAAGTCTGTGAGAGCCAGTGAAACCTGCGTAGTGCAGCAACAGGGAAGAGGGCAGCGGGGCTGGGTCTCTGAGACTGACTCAGCATGGACCCTACGTGCCGAATGTGCAAAAGTCGCTCCCAAACAGTCCTGCCCGCTATAAGAACTTTATACACTGGTTAAAGGGCTCGCCCAGCGACAGGCAAGTCACACTGCAAGAAGCAGACGTCGTAAGAATGTGTGTGTGCACTGTGAGTTCTTGTCTGTTAGTCCATGAGTCCTTACTGGCTCCCACGTGGGGTTGGGTCTCCCGTTTTGACATGCATGTAGATGTCAGGATTGACACTCTTTAATTCTGTGTGTCCTGTTATATTTTCTGCAATGCACGTTTGGGGCAACCAGCAGTGGCGGCTGGTGACATTTGAAAGTGGTAGGGCAGAAAAGTCGTGGATGAGTGCTACGTCGCAATAAGTTTTGGAAAAAAGAATGGGCAAATAGAGCATTTAAGGCAACATTGAGAGTGCAAGAAGGTTTAGAAAGCAATTGTGAAACTGTAGACTTGAAATAGTTAAACACATAACAAAATACCCCATATCCTTCTGCATTAAATATGTTCAACAGTTAGGTTACTGTGGTGTGCAAATCTGCTTTATTAGCTGTAATTAACAAGTGAGTCCTTTATCATCTAAATAGGTGAATATGTCCATGTGTAATGTAACTACTTGCTCATGTAAAGTGCTCCAATACTTTCGAGTCAAATATACGCTTTATAAAAGTGCAAAAATAATGATATATATCTTTTCAATAGTTTGACTTCATGTGTTTACCCCATGCATTCCTGGTTGACACGTGGTGCACTATTGCATTGGCATCTGTAGCAGAGCGACTGCAATAGAAACAGGAGTCCAACAGCTACTACAATCAGATCTATTCTATAAAAGCGCCAATTTCGAAATGCAGACAGTGCATTGTGAGGTAAACACATGCCCAACCTCGGACAACTATGAAATTTTTTTGACTATCGAAAGCTCACTAAATCAGCTTTTTAAACAGTAATTGAGCATTACGGCGCTGCCAAAGGCTTTCTCCTCACACATCATATAAGCGCCACAGCCCAGTACTACCTACGTACCAAGTAAGTCATAATCATGTAATTTCGGGCACATTGCTTTCCCTCTATGCTTAAAAAGATAAAAATGTACTGTAGCCTTTGCGCTGTGACTAAGTCGTGGAGGGTTTCAAAAGCCAAATTTTTACTTTGCTACACGTGCTGACAACCGGTATTGTAATTTACAATGCAGGCCATTCCTCCAGAGTGTTACATAACATCTCTAGGGCCTCACGAGCAGAGCTCTATCATCATGATCACTGACTGCCTGGGCCACCGCCACGCACACCACACGCACTTGTACACAGTCACTGACTGGTGATACTATTACAAAAAACTTACGTTACGGTTATATGAGGAATTGTGTTTTTGTTTGCTCACGATTGTCACTTTCGCCTCATGTAATGTAACTTTTGCTTTTGTAATTTGTTCCCTTGTAACGTTCTCACTTCTCATGTTTCAGTTCTGTTCCTATTGTGAAGCGCTCTGAGTCTGACACCCTCGGGTAAAGTCCGAAGCCTGTTTTGAACCGAGCAGCATTGCCTGGTAGCATTTGATGACTGTGAGTGCTCTGACGGGGACTGTGGAACTACCTGAACAGAAGGGCTGGGCCAAGCCTGCTGTGCGCGAACCACGAGGCAGAGAGATGTGGAGGCCGGATTGTTTATCTACGTGGCCTTGGAGTGGTGGCACTGAGGTGGAGGCCCCGACTCCGCACAATATTTAAAAACGCATAAATAATAAATAAATAACCCCAACCCAGGCCCAGGAGTCAGGAACGGCCGCGCTGTCGTCGGCGCTGCAGATATCGGGGTGACACTGAAAATGAGGGGGGTGGGGGGAGGTGCCGGCAGCCGGGGCTCAGGGGCGCCTCCTCCGAGGCCTAGATAACGGGCTGGCTGTGGCTTCAGCAGTTGCGCATAAAATTAAATCTGTGTCAAGACAGTGCCACTGCCAGCCAGTTCATCAATCTACTAATATCCTCATGATCACTGACTGCCTGGGCCACCGCCACGCACACCGCACACCACACGCACTTCTTAGTATTAGTATTGACTGGTCAACTCAATACTACTATTACAAAAAAACTTACGTTATGGTCGGTTATATGAGGAGGTCTACTACCAGTGCAGTGTCTGTATAATGCACACTCTCCCTCGCCTCGTGACTCTGCCTCGTCGTGTTGTTGTGGTACGCCAGGCGCAGTGACGTCACGTGCAAATGTGTATACTTAGCCAATCCTGACGCAGCTTAACAGCGCCACTGCACCAGGATTGGATAAAGAGCAGGGTGAATACTGCCCATATGAGACCCGGGGGACCCGGGTCCCTGCCTGTCTGCGACCTAGAGGGGGAGGAGGCGGGAAGGGACTACCTCGTGTGCGCATGCGTGGGCCAGTCGTAAAAAATGACTAGTCCAAAATGCGCACACACGGTGCTGCCTGCTGCGCAGCGCTCCTATTTCTGCTCAGCTGGCCCTGAGGATGTCACTCACTGTCCCGCAGCCCCGCCCCCACACCCTTCCGCGATGTACGATTCTGTCGGGCTTGTCCCTTTACAGCTGGCTCTCATTGACGCACGCAGACTGTGAGTGCGCTTCTTAGGATAATTTATTTTTGAATCACTGCAGCACTGCACACATACTTAATTGAATGCGTGACCTGACGACGGTGGCTAGTGGGGCAACGCCCCAACGCCCCCAATGGACCCACCGCCACTGGCAACCAGTCCCTTCCTTTGCATGACACATGCAATGTGCCTGGCCCCTGCGGATTGACACTTGTCTCCCCGACAAGCACTCTTTCGGGACAGTACCATTATTACAGAGGTTGCCATCTGGAGTCGAAGCATGTTTGGATGATGACACGCTCGGTGGTATCAAAACGACAAGCAACTGTGCGCCAGAACAGTTGTAGCTGTGGAAAACGGTGTTTCTGTCGACAAACAAAACCATGTCGCAGAAATAAGACCCAGAGAATAGAAAGGGTTAGGACACCAAGGAAAGGGGGGGGGGGGGGGGCAAAAGCTAGTTTTCTTCTCACGTCAGTTGGGTGTTCAAAATCAGTAACATGCTTTCATTTCTTCAATACGTGTGCATGAATTACTGAGCACACTCATCAGCATAGGGAGCAGCTCATTTCAGTTTGGGGACAGCAGGGCTGGCATCTTTGCAAAGCCTTCTAGTTTCATGGTGTCTCATATAGAGTAGCAGATTGTTGTGGGGAAGATACACCAGGCGCCCACACAAATGTGATGTTTAACTAAGCTTTATTGGAGCACACAACCTGCTGTCAGTCCACTCCAAAGAGTCAGGAGTAACTGACCACCTTGAAGCTCTCTCAACCTTCCATTCTAGAAGTCTTATTAAACAATCTCAACATGCATCATAACACAGATCCATTTTCAGTGGTAGGTGTGCTGCATTGTGTGTAGAGACCAGTTGCAGAAGGGGTTAAATAACCCATGGCCGGGGCTGGTAAAGCCTCTATGTTGAAGCAGCCATGCATTGTCCAGGTGAACCATGCAGTGTCCCTGCCTGGCACCAGAAACTGGGATTTTCCATTGCTTCTTTTTGGCACCACCCATTCTGCTGTTTTGGGTTGGTGGAAGCATGATTGGTGGAGATGTTTCATGTTGTGAGGGTTATTCTTCAGAATTTTATAAGGATACTGAATTTGGTGATATTTTGGGATATGAAGCAAGAACACTAAATAGGTAAGCAAGATTATTGCCTGTCGCTTACACTCTCAGATATAATTGTTACCTGCCCTGCACAGTTTTAACATTTTAGGTAAATCAGTCTATCATTTGTTTTCGGAGAGGTGGAAAGAACACAAAGTCCTTTTTCTTCATGAATGTCTATAAATACTGATCTTGATTTTCATAATTTAATAAAAACAGTTCTTGACAAACAAACAGCCAACACGTGTTTCTAAGACAGTTGTTGCCTTTTCAGGGTTAATGAGTCAATTTAACATTAATTGGCTGCTCTGCAACCAATCAGATTGAGCTTGATGCAGGAAAAAAATCTGATTGGCCCCTGCCCGATCCATCAGATTGGGCGCAACACCTTTGCCTTCCTGGTATTCAGATTAGCTAGCATTCATTCAGTCAGATCGACCACTTAGCTCTTGATTATCAGGCCAATCTGTATGGAGACAGGGTTCCTGCTACCTTCTGGTCCAGGAATTCCACAGAGGTTTCCCATCCTGGCACTAAAGGAACCATTTCATGGGGAATCACTTGGTTTGCTGCCACTTTCTAGGAGGGTGAAATAGGCACATCACATCCCAAAAATATCGCCCACTTTATATTATACTGTAGGTCAAAGCCATTCAGTTCTTGTCTCACATCTCAAGCAGCTAGTCCTGCTAAGCTTGATTGTGTCTCAGAAAAGGGGGTGGTGATGAACAGAGTGCCTGAATTAAGCAGACCACTCTTACCCAGTCCAAAGATCAGGGCTTGATCCATCACCGTTTTTTAGCTCACTGCACCATCCCAGCTCAGAACTTGGCTATATGCAAATTAGTCTGTTCCTGTCCCAGTGCATGATGGGAACAGGGCAAACCAAACCACCAAGCCAATTCTTGTACTGGGAAGGAAACAAGCTTCCGGGGACCGGTTTCTGCCATTTCAGGCGTCTTCGGCCCGGCTTGCTTGAATCCTGATGGTGCAATGAGCAAGGGACTCACATCTGAGTATACCCTTCCACGCTTATGGTGGACAAAATGATTCAGAAAAGGGGGTGGTGATGAACAGAGTGCCTGAATTAAGCAGACCACTCTTACCCAGTCCAAAGATCAGGGCTTGATCCATCACCGTTTTTTAGCTCACTGCACCATCCCAACTCAGAACTTGGCTATATGCAAATTAGTCTGTTCCTGTCCCAGTGCATGATGGGAACAGGGCAAACCAAACTACCAAGCCAATTCTTGTACTGGGAAGGAAACAAGCTGCGGGAAGCTTGATTGTGTGGCAGGATATACATGCTCTGATGAACAATGTCTGAAAATTGTTGGTAATCAGACCTTAGAAACAATGAGGAATTGATCCAAGTATTTTTCATGCTGTGTTTTTCCCCCAGGGGTGGAGGTTGGCAAGATTGTGATATTGGTAGGACATGAGGCTGTAGCCAATGACTCTTGTGTACAGGACTCTAACTTACTTAGGGGTAGGGTCCAGGACTGGGTCTGGTGAACAAAGGGGCAACACCGTAATGGCGGGCCCTGACCACATGTGGAGCCAACAACTGGCCCATTGGGAGGGGCACAGCAACAGCATTTGCCGATTGTTTTCCCTTTTTGACTTTCACACGCTTTCCCGGATTGTCCTGCAAGTCCCGCTTGGAGTCTATTGGATGCCAGGGGTGTTGGATGGTGTAGGGATAAAAATGACTAAGTGTTGGATAGTGTAGGGGTAAAATTAACTATTCCCACTTCAGTGAGTGCAACGGTAAGGAAAGTGTTAGATAGTGTAGGGGTAAAAATTACTATTCCCATGTACCCCTAAACCAATACCCACCCTAATACTGAATAAATCTCCATTACTTACCTCATAATGTGTTGTAATGGCATGTGTTGTAATGGTATGCATTGTAATGGCATGCGTTGTAGTGACATGCGTTGTAATGATTGCAGTTTGTTGCTTTACCTTGGATTCCTCCTGGCCGGGACTATTGACGAGGGACTGCGATGACCAGCAGCCTCAGCATCGAACACAGCTGGGTCCTCTTCCCGCCAACCTCCTGCCTACCGCATTTAACCACTCCCGTTCCCCGCATCGCGGGACGTGCGCGGTCGCGCACTGGGCGAAGCCCGGGCCAAGGGCGGGCCCGTTTGAGCCCGTTCGAGGCTGGAGTGGCTGGGCTGGGCCCCCCCTTAACGGTGGAGAACTCATAAAAACAGTAAGTGCATTTATTTGCATCTAAATCCTGACGCTCCGCAGCTTTTGTATACACCTGCAATGGCTGGTCGCTCTGGAAGAGGGAAGAAGGCCACATTTAGGGGCTCTGTGGCAGGTACACTAGATCAATTTATCGTAAGAGCAGCATCAGTTTTAGCCCGAGAAATTGATCTGACAGAGCGTCGACTCTCTCTAGACCCGGCCTATACTAAAAGGTCTTCCCTGGGCAACATTGCGCTCTCTGTTACTCCGGTATGAAACACAAATATAACTGCTATCAATGACTCATTAGCCATAAGTTTGGATAGTGATCTAACAGCTACAGACATAACGAACACTATGGCCGGCGGGCTCCCCAACACGCAGACCTTAAGTAACACCAACTCAGTGATCAGTCTGCCTGAAGGGGTATCAACCCGTGCATCAACGCTAGCTGAAACTGGGGTTAAACCATCCTTGCCAGGAATTACAACAGGAGCAATACCAAAAAAGAAGCACGGGGGGCTCTAAAAGGGGAAAACAGCAAAAGGCAGCCAAAGTTAACAGTGATGCTTCAACATCTGCTGTACGAATCACCCCCGAATTACATTCACTGAGATTAAGTACTCCTTGTGCAAATATCCCTGCTGGCACTTCGATGGTTCTGGATGATGGGTTCTGGATAAAAATTGGTGTAATTTTAACATCTTCTATCCAACCTATCATGGATAGATTATACCTCATTGAAGAAAGATTAAAGAAACTTGAGCAACTGACTTTATCAAATCTTGAGCTCCATAAGAAGAAACATCCAACAGCTCCAACAGTGACTCAAGATAAACTTCTCTTGTACAATGATACAAGAAATGTTCAGATGCCAACTCCCACGTCCCAGATAACCGCACCTGACCTCACGAAAGGCATCTTACGGAGCAGTACTGAAGGTGGACTGCGCAATAAGAATGCCACAAGCGTACAAGAAAAAATGGACATACCCAAGAGAAATAGCGTAACAAATCATACGGTGGATGGGGGTATTTCTAAAGACCTGCAGAACGGCAGAAATGAAATTAGTGCAAATGATGACCAAGGGCCGTTGTTACCAAATATAGATCTGCCACCGGAATCTATTCCTTACGTTGTAGTTTTGACTGGGGTTCCTGAACTAGGGAAAGGTAGCCTGGAATCGTTTGCTGAACTGAAAAATAAAACCATACATTGGTTCAATGCCAATAGACCCCTCCCTCAACACATCCATAGCAAGATCCTATTTGTACGTAGAGTCAATTGGGTGGGTAGGAGTAGAAAAAATATACTGGGGATTGCATCATCGTAAACTTCAAGGATATGCAAGCAGTACAACATACTTGTGGTGGGTGGCCCCATTTTTCAAAAACAAGAATCCAGCCATTTGATCTCACCTACTTCTATAGTTCATGAACATATAGAATAAACTATGTTCCACAGGGAAGAACTCTGGAAGGGAGTCCTGGTGTAAATTATGTTAGAAATAGACCTGATTGTGAGGGCTATAGATTGGAACAGGGTTTTCCTACCAGTAACAGATACAGTGCACTTGACATGGTCGACTGACTGACCCCAAAAATTGCTGCCCCCAAGAACTCCGGGCAAATGGTCAGGGTAAAAAAAGCAAAGAGACAACATTCTGAGAAGAGTTTTTTTAATGCGGTTCCGGGTGGGTATAAAATCTACTCTGCCCAGAGCTTAGACAGTAATATGGATAAAGTGACTCACCCTGATGCTGTTATAGAAAATAATCAACATACACAGAATAAGTGTGACTCCTCTTGTAAGCCACATTTAATTCCAAAAATAACAGCAAGGGAAGAACTTATGGTAAACAAGCAACAGGCTACAGATCATAGCCTGTATCCTTTGGTATGCTACAGCGAAGATGTAAGTTTAGTAGGAGATTTTCCCTCACAAGAAACTGATAGTATAAAGACTAAGAATACAGAGACGGATAATAGCATTAAACTGATGTCTTGGAACATCGCTGGGTTGTCCATTAGGATAAGGGACCCTGGTTGCTTATCCTTTATGCAAGACTTTTCAATTATCTGCTTGCAGGAATGTTGGGCACTGGAGGCCATTCATATCAACTGCTACCGTGCCTTCCACACTCCTGCAATTCGGACGACGAGGGGAAGGAATAAAGGGGGGCTTTGTATTTATGTATCTAATTTTTTGAACGATACAACCTTAAAATCTAATATTGATTCTGATTACTATCAGATATTGCAGATGACTGTTGGGGGTAATCAAAAAATAGTTTTGATAAACTTTTTTAATAATATCCCGAAAGTGGAAACAAGCAAGGTTTTAGAAGAAATATCCCAAACTCTTAAGAATATTGAAGAGAAACAGCCCGGGGATAGATGTGTTTTATGGGTGGGCGATTTCAACTGTTTTTTATGCCCGCATAGTCACTTGGGTATTTGTGGCCTGGGAACAGGCAGAGATGATTCTTGTGCACATTTTTCTCACACGACCCTGGGCAATTACTGTAATGATCTGATTTTCCAATTAGACCTGGGTTTCGTAAATGAACTATGCTCTCCCCCGGTTCCTTTTGAGCCTACATTTACTGGGAGGGGCTGCAATTCAGTTATAGATTTTGCACTGATATCAAACCGTCATTCTTGTCACGTTCTCACCTATAAAACATTTGAGATGGCAATGAGTGATCACTTTCCAAATAGCCTATCCCTCTCTTTCGCGGGGAGCCATAGAAAGGTAACTGATTTAATAGAAAACTTATATAGCTATAAACTAAGCCTAGCAAAAAAGAATGGATATGCTATAAAGTGGAACAAAGTAGAGCCTGGGGCCTTCTTTGAAATCCTTATTAAAAACAAACATCACAAATTTGAAATATGTCTCACTGAGAATGGTGACTGTGTCTCGGTTACTGAGGCTTTCCTCAGAATTTCGGAGGAAATACGCAATCTCCTCACAGGATCCCTGAAACAGGGCAAAGCTAAGATGCAGGGATGGTTCGACTCGGATTGTAGTAAGGCCCACGCACACTTGCTGATGGTGCTCAAGTGCGAACCAAGAAATGTGGCCGAAGTAAGATTCGCCAGAACTGCATATCAACATGCAGTCAAAAATCGTAAGAGACAACTGAAGCAGGAGGCTTGGCTTGCATTACATCAAGCTTGTCTAGTTAAAGATAACATAGGGTTTTGGAAGGCGGTAAACGCCCCATTCTTTGCAGATAATAAAACTGACACAATAGAAGTGGCAATTACTGAAGGTAAATGGGTAAACTACTTTAGCGAGCTTTATCAGGCGCAGATGATCTTACTGAGAATGCGAGTTCAGATCAAACTGGAGGAGAGGAAATCGTGGCCCATGGATTATTTCCAATAAATATTGAATTCTCACTGCTAGAAGTTCAAACTTCCATTAATGATAGTGCTGCAGGGAAAGCCCGTGGACTGGACAGGGTTCCGGTAGATATATATAAATCTAATACTGAGCTATGGGCTCCACTTTTAACTAATGGTCTTAAATAGCTGTAACAAACACGGGTTCTTTCCTACATGGCAAGAGGCCATTGTGGTCCCAATTTTTAAGAAAGGCGATCGCAATGAACCAAAATATTATCGTCCAATTTCTCTATTGGATTCACTTATGAAGGTTGCTGGGAGGGTAATACTAAACCAATTACAATTTTGGGTGGAAGATAAAGGTATACTCTCACAGTTTCAATATGGTTTTAGGGCAGGACTTGGTACAACAGAGCAAGGTCTGAACTTAGCGTTGATTATAGACAAGTATGTAGCGGCTAAAAAAGAAAAATTATTTTTAACATTTGTCGACCTGAGTTCGGCATTCGACTGTTTGAATCATGACAAACTTTGGACCATATTACTGCAACTAGGTATAGATCCAAATCTGCTGACTTTTATTAAGGAGTTATATCGGGGGGCTGGTGCTAGGGTACGGTTTGGGAACCACGGCGAGTGCACCACCAAATTTGGCATAAAAAAAGGAGTTAGACAGGGTTGCATACTCGTACCTTTTTTATTTAATCTATACATAAATAGTGTGGCTTCCCATCTTACTCAAGATAAGCAGGATTACCCCCAAGTTAGGAATACACCAGTCCCTATTTTATTATATGCAGACGATGCAGTAATCATGGCACGGACCCAAGTTGGCCTCCAAAGATCGCTCACTAATTTTTCCAAGTGTATGAATGCCAGGGGCCTAAAAATAAATATAAGCAAGACATTCACTATGTGCTGCACCACAAAGAGAACTTCTACATGTAAAATCTTCCTCTCAAATACAAAAATAGACACAACCAATACATTTTCATATTTGGGTATTAATTTTGGTAAAAAGGGGACCTGGTCTTCGGCAGCCCAGGCAAAAAAACTGGCTTTTTCGCGAGCCATTGGAGCTGTTCAAAATTTGGCCAATAAGCTGGGAGGTCGACCCGTGCCAGTGTTAGTGGACATATATAAATCTAAATGTGTGTCCACAGTTACATATGGTGCAGGTATATGGGGGATAACGGAAACTCACAATATACAGCTCTGTGAGAACGCATTCCTCCGCTATTTATTAGCCGTTCCAGGGTCCACTTCTACTTATGTGTGCCACAAAGAGCTAGGTCTGTATTACATCTCAGACCTTATCAAAGTTAATCCCATTTTATTATGGCGTAGGGTATGGCCTACTGATGAGACAGGTCTTAACAGAGATATAATTATGGACTGTCTCAACCTGAATGGGCTCTTAAGAATCCCCTGGATTATGTACGTAAAGAAATTTCTAAACAATATTGGATACCCTGAATATTTTGATTCCCCGAGTTGTTTAGCGACTGTCTCAAGGAAGAAGTTGAAAGAAACCTGTCTTCACTTCTTAGAGAATAAACGTTGGCTGGCAGAGAAAAGCAAGATCTCAGTCATGGAGAATCAACTGATTCTCCAAGGACAGGGTATTCAGCCATACTTGATTCAGATGCAAAGTTGTTACTCTCGCATGCTACTCACATGATTTAGGGGGGGGGGGGACCTTTTTTAGACTGATCACGTTTCCTGAAGCAAATTCCTGGTCTAAAAATTTTATATTGTGCCCCTGTGACGATACTTCTGTATAATCCATGCTACATTGTATACTGTTTTGTAAATTCTATACCTTGCAGAGGAAAAGATTTTTAATACCTATGTTGAGAAAGTGGGGATTGAGACAATGTAGATTAGCGTTTTTGAGATTACAAATGTTGGAAGATGAATTGACCATGTATTTAGTGTCATCGTTCCTAAAAACTATAATTAGATACAGGACATCAATGAACTGACCTAATACCATCCTCCAAAACATTGTAAATCTTTTTTAATGTATTTCATCTCTATTTCTTATTGTACTCATATGAATAACGATGAAAATGTTTGTTAACTGACTCCCTATTTGTGCTTTTATGATTTTTATAATCAAAATCGAATAAAGCTGTTTTTGATTGATTGATTGATTGACTGCATTGTAATGGATGTTTCCCCACCCCCAGCGGTGAGCAAACAAATCCTTTCACTGGTATCTCATCAAATGGGCCAGCCACTCTCCCCAGCCTCAGCTCGTTGGCAATTTTTGCCGCCGCTATCTCTTTGTTGGACCTTACAGATAGCTGATTGCGGCAATGTGGATCCCCTAAATACCCAGGTTCTGGAATCCTAAAACCCTCCCTGAAACCTTCCAGCAGGATCTGTGCAGAGTTTGGGCAGCTGCACTAATTTAGCCATGGGATCAAAGCACTTGTCTCTTTATTGGGGAGGGCGCCTTGTTGAAAATGACACTCTCATTCCTGCTTCTTATTCCCTATGTCCTTTGATTTTTTTAAAACATTTGGACTCAGGATGTGAAGCGTGACTGCAAAAACGACAGGTGTGTCTAAATTTGCATGAGCCCAGTGATCTGGTGCAGGTTCGCCTGTTAAAATCCCAGCATGCCCCTTCCCCCCTCCGGAGTCAACCAGGGGGCCTGACTGAAAGGATTGCCCTCTCGTGCTGTCCTGGCTCACGGTTTTCATGTGTCGCAACCACATGATGACGTTAATTTGATCCCATGTGAGGCCAAGGTCAATTGCTTTTGCCCTACTGAATTCTTTATCATACTCTTTCCATCCCCCACCCTGTATTTATAGGACTCGGATCCCCCAGCATAGCCCCCCCCCCCCCCCAAGGTACCCGGAAACCCACAAGTAAATCAACCATAGAGATTTGCGTGGGTTTAAAACGGCCATGTTTAATACAAACATCACATAAACATGACAAAGGAAATTTACATGCATAATTAGCAATTCACAACAAACTTTTAATATTGACCTTCAAGATTCGAATCCCCCAGCACTAAGGGCTGACATCTCCTATGCTGAGCCTCCTACGCAAGGTGCAACCCACCTGCGCCCTTGAGTGGTGGGCCCCACCTCTGATCCTTGTCCGCCATTTCCGGGGCCCACCCCCCGGCCACCAGGCTGCCCAGGAACCCAGGAGGCTCGTAACCTGTCACCCTAGCCTCCCCAGCCGGTGGCCACCTTTTCCCAGCGGAGAGCTTACCGTCTCCCCCCTCAGTGCTGGCCTAGGGAGTACGCAAGGCGGACTCCAATCCATTCTGTAAGTCAATGTCACTGTTCGCAGGTCTCTTTACCGCCGCAAGGGTGACCCAGGCCCTCAGGTCTGTCACCCTCCCCACCTGCGTTCTGCATGAAAGACCATAGTCCCCTGATCCATGTATCCGTGCCCAAGTCCGACAAATGTACTCCATCGTGATGATACATTGCCTCTCCTGAGATCATTCTGTGAGGGATCAGACACAAGCAGCCCTTCACTGAGCACAACTTGGCCAATTCTCTGTTGAGCCGCCTAACTGAAACGTTCAAAGATCTAGCCTGCACTCCGGGGCCCCAGGTCCTGCGTGGTATCATGCATGACCAGGCAATTCTGGCCAAAGGAAAGATTCGCCCTAACCAAGCAAACTCCGTCAACAGTGCTTCCTTGACCGCCAGGCATCCCCGGTCCACCATGTCATTCCCTCCCAAGTGGATGATGAGCCAATACGGGGACCTCTGCCTCTCCTGATCTCTTATCTCCTCCACGAGCTGCTGCAGGTGCCGAATTCGCAAGCCCCCGACGCCCCGCCACAGAAATTCCGTCCCACTTAAGCCCGCCGGCTTCTCGCCGCTGCTGTAACCGCACCGTAGCGTGCCGCACGAACGAGTGCCCCAGTACCCACACCACCTTTGCGGGCATTCTACTGGATAGGAGAGAAATGGAAAAGTCAAACCCAATCATTGGCAAATTATCAGCATTCAGTCACAACAGCTCGGGCCTTATGTACCTCTTGAAACAATCAGAGGACCAGCGCCCGACCCCTTTCACCGCGTTGGATGTCAAGCCCGCCCCTGCTGCTAAGGTCGCGGCCCCAATCCTGAATGAGTGTGATGATTACCCAGAAGCCCCTAATCCTAGCTACGCTAGAGCCAACCCAAACACCGCCTTGAATTGGTATTGGGAAAGACAGTCACCTTGTTCACGTATGAGCAAGGCCAGGTCCCCCCCCCCGCTGGGCACAGTGCCAAGTACGCTCGCATATGGGTGACTGGACAGGCAATAATGCCGGGCACCGGGCTTAACTTTACTGTATCCCCCTTACCCCCCTGGTCGGTTTTGGTCCTTCTCAGAGTCACTTCCAAGCCCCCCGGGGATATTCTGGTGTCCCTGAATTGTAAACCCCTCCCCTGATCAGACCTAGATGACCCTACGATTTCGCACAGCCGGAAGGCTCCATAGAAGGCCAATGTAAACACCGCCCCAAATGCTCTCGAAGTGTGAACTGCAAATCGTGGGAAGGGATACTAAAATGTTAGATAGGGTTGCAATATCCAAAGGCCACCGGCAATCACGTCTGGGCCCCTCCAGTTTGGCCCATCCCGGCAAGGCCTTCCTTACCACAAAAGAGGCGCTTGGGTCGCACTCCCCCGCTAGTCTAGCAAAGAAATCTATTGCCGTCAAGTGGGCCCTAGCATAAGACACTGCCCTACCCTGATCCCTCTGGCCTTGCAGAAAACCATATATCGCTTCAGGAGAAAACAATTTGGGAATACCAGCCTCCTGCACGAATAACCTGTAAGAATTGAAATTCTGTTGGTACGATCTCCTAGTGCGATCGCTCAGTGAGGCACCTACCAGCCCCACTAGTGCGGGGCTCCAATCGTCCACAGTGATTTAGGGAACCCTGTAATCTGCTCCTCTGCTTGCGGGTGGTATCTCCGGAAGTCCTGTAACTTGGAACGAGACAGAGCATCAGCAGCGTGATTGTCAACCCCAGGTATGTGTGCAGCCTTGAACTTTAAATTCAGCCTCAAGCATTCCAACACCAAATGCTTCAACAATCTCAAAACATGTCTGCAAGTAGCCCCTTGCCTGTTGATGGCCTCCACTACTGCCATGTTGTCAGACCAGAACACCACTGACCTATTCCTGAAGCGGTCTGCTCACACTGATACTGCCACTACAATTGGGAAGAGTTCCCAGAAAGCTATATTCTTCGTTAAGCCAACCTCATGCCACTCCAATGGCCACTCCGCCCGCACCAGGCAGGTACCAGAATGGCGCCAAAGCCGATGCTGCCGGCCGAGTCCGTAAACAGGCCCAGTTCTGCACTAGACACTTGGGGGGCAGGCCACACTACTTTCCCATTGAAGTCGCTCAGGAACCTGCGCCACACCTTGAGGTCCTCCCTAACCTCGGCCCTAAGGCACACGCGATGGTGTTTCTGAGTCAGCCCGACCATCGCCCTGGCAATTGACCTAGAAAAAGGGCACCCCATGGGGATGATCCTAAGAGCAACGTTGAGCTGTCCCAATAGTACCTGTAGCTGATGCAGAGTGACTTTAGGTCCTGCCAGCGCTGCGTTAATAGCCCGGGAAAAAGCCTAAACCTTGTCATGTGGTAGTCTACACTCCCCCGCCAGAGTGTCAATCTCAATGCCTAAAAAGGACATGCATGTATCTGGGCCCACTGTCTTGCCTGGTGCCAGGGGCACTCTAAACTCCTGAAACATGGCCACTAGGTTCCCTAAGGCCTGTGCGCAAGCCTCTGAGGCGGCCGGACCCATAACCATGAAGTCATCCAAATAGTGCACCACCTCCCTGTAACCAGTCCTGTGTGTATACACCCATTGCAGCATGGAACTGAAAGTCTCAAAGTACTTGCAAGAAACTGCACACCCCATTGGCATACACATGTCGTAGTAGAATTGGTGGTTCAGCTGAAAACCCAACAGATGGTAATCCTCGGGGTGTACTGGTAACAGGCGAAAAGCTTATTCAATTTCTGTCTTAGCCATGATAGCCCTGAGTCCTAAATCCCTTAACTTCTGTAGGGCGGCATCAAAAGAAGAGTAAGTCACTGAACACACAGAAGGATCAATAGCGTCATTTATTGACGCCCCCCCTGGGTGCTGAGAGGTTGTGGATCATCCTAAACTGTCCTGGTTCTTTCTTAGGTACCACCCCAAAAAGAGAACATACATATATTTCCAATGGGGGGCCTGGGAAAGGGCCTGCAACCCGGCCCAAAGCCCGCTCCTTCTCTACTTTTTTTGCCACTACCGTGGGGTGCATGCGCGCTGAAAGCAGATCATTACATTGAGTGACTGGAGACACGCCCTGATCCGGGATGCGAAACCCCTCTGAAAAACCTTGATAGAGTACCTTGGCTGCCGCCCTATATGGATACTGATTGAGCCAAAAAATCAGTTTCCCAATGTCCACAGGTGTGGGCAGCTTAAGGCTGCGGGGGCTTTTTCTCCCTGCCTCCAGCCCCCCCCTCCTTGGATTTCTTGATGCATTTAAACTCTGGGTGAGAGGAGTGGCCACAGAAAGAACAGGCGTGCCTAAATCTGCACTGCCCCGTGGGCCAGGTGCACACCTTTTTATTGAATGCCCAGCACGTTCCTTTCTTTTTCCCTGGCCCCCCTTGTGATGTCCGAAAGGGCTGCTTGGTGTGATGCTCCCTGCTGTTAACACTCTCCAACCATACATTAATTTCCACTTGATCCCACCCTATGCTTGGGTTTGCGACCTTCGCCCTACGGAAATCCCTATCATAGTCCAACCATGCGGTTCCGCCATGTGTGGCATGTGCCTTCAGGATTTTATTTGTATAAAACACCAATGATATCGCCAACTCAGGCCTCTTTTCCAGCATCACTGTTGTAAATACATGACAACCAAATAACCAATTTGTTATGGACTCCTCCACCCTTGGCTTTCTATCCCTGAAGGACCCCTCTTTCCCTTCCTTCTCTTTGTACTCAACATCCCTCCTCTTGGGTCTGATTAGCGCGAATATGTCTACATATTCCCCCTTCCAGATTTTTTCCTTCATCTCTATGGGAACATGTGTAGCTAATATCCCTGGCTGAGACAACACATTACCATGAACTCCCCCTACCATAGTAACTCCTTCAGCTCCCTTGGTTGCAGCCTCACCTATCTTACCTCCTGTAGGTGCTGCAGCAACCGATGGCGCGGGGGAATTCAGTCCTGACGCCAAAGTGGCGGTGCCACGGGTTTCCACCAAGAGGGCTAACTGCTTTTGAATCTCGCTTAGCGCGCCCTGCTCTGCTGACCTCGGGGGAACCCAACGGGCCGCTGCTACACTACTGGGATTGGGGCTAACCGTTGGAGCCACCAGCTGACCCACCAGGGTGGCCACTGATGCCAAAATGCTTGCTGTCGGATCCTGTGTACCCCCTGCCTGAACCTTGGCTTGTTGTTGGGGCATGGGGGCCACCGTTATTGGTATCACCCCTGCTGGTGTAGACCCAGGCCTCCCCCCCACTGTATTCGTACTGCTTTGTTCTACAGGGGTCTGCGCTGGCGCTAATGCCCTCAGGGCTTCCCTAATCTCAGCTAGGACTGACCCCACTGGATCAACCGGTGCGCTCTCCACATGCTCTGCCCGTGGTGCAGGGGGAGGGGAGGCCGCTACTTCTTGGGGTGGAGGGAGGACGGGACCTATTGGACTCTCGCCCACTACTCCTGGCTCTCTCGCAGCCTGAGCTCTGTCTTTCTTGCGGTTGGCCACCCCCTCTCCTTGCCTTGCACCCTAGGCTTCCTCACCAATGGGGGAAGGCTGCTCTAGGTGGTACTCCCTCCCTGCGTGGGCGATTCCCTATGCCCCCCGGCGCTGGCTCATCCTGGGCTGGGGGTCTCCTCATCGCTACTCTCCTTATTATTATTGCCCAGCTTAGCTAGTACCAATTTAAGGAGCTGGGCAATCTCAGGATCTTTATTCTTGCGTTTGTGGCTCATCTTCCTAGCCGGCATGCTCCCCTGCTCCCCTAGCTCTCCTAGCGATGTACTTGATGGCCCCACCTATCGCTCTACAAATCTGCCGCACTATATTGCCCCCGCGTGTTAGAGGATGCACGAGGAAATACTGCCCTATCTTTACCAAGCCCTACGCGCCAGCTGATTGTGACATGAGGGACCTCCAGATTCGAATCTCGTGATCTGTAGTACAATGCCCTCCCTTTGAACTATATCTTCAGCTGTTCAGGCTGTTCAGGGGCTCGCTATTGTGCTGCCTTACTCGGCAAATCCCAACACATGCGCCTCGCACCAAAGGAGCGTATTGTGTAAGGCAAACCACAGTATGCGCGCTGTGTGGAGCGTATATATAGGTCACCAGCCCTTCTGATTCAACCAAGGTGCCGCCTGTTGCTCCAAAATACTGCCCCCAACTCCCCGATCTCTCGCTGCAATCGTTGCCCGCTCTCGGTCCTTCCCGGCCCCTCCACGTCGCCCGGAAAGAGAACCGTACACCCGGAGGCCCCGCCTGCAGCCACAGAGGACCAGGACAACCCCGGCACAGCCGCCCGTGCTGCACCACCCCTCCCTACGGCTGCACACAGACCCCCCCAAGCACATGCGCCCCCTTACCTGACGAGCTGGACGGACATTGCCTCAGCGCCGCTCCTCTCATTGTCCCCACGCTCCTCGGACTCGGCTGCGCTGGCTCGACGCACGCAGACCGCCTCCTCGAACTCGACGAAGCATGGGACCAAGAGTTTAGTTAAAACTAAACTAAGGGAAGGGGGGGACGCGCTTCGAGCGAGCTCAGCCGGTCCGGTGTAGAAGGGGGACAAAGAGACCGGGGCCACAGCAACCAGCACCTAAATAGGCCCCGGTCTCCGCCCCCTCCCACACCGGAAGTGCGTGAGAGCCTCACCCGGAAGTACTTGGGCGGCCGGGGGCCTCCAGGGCGATCCGACCGCCCAATGACTGCGGAGGGTAGGGGCGGGTGCCGGGGGGCCGGGCCCTAGGATCGCACTCCCTTAGCGTCGTGCTTGGCATAATGCGCACAAGCTATTCTATTTTGATAGCATGCCATCAGTGCACCTAAACAAGTGAAACATTCAGCCATTATTGCTTGGTAGTTAGAGAACCCTTTTATTCAGTTAACCATAACAATAGTTGCCTCAATCTTTTTCTTGTGAGACCAACTGGTCCACTCCCTGGGATGCACCCACTCTTTACTCTTCTTCGCCTCTTCCATATCCGCGTTATCCAGTAACAAAGCAAACATATAAACATACTCCCATTTCCATATTTTTTCTCTCACCTTTTGTGAGATATGCCTACCCAGCTGTTCCCTAAAAGATCGCAATTCACCCAAAACCTAAACTTGGTAACACTTGTGCCATACCTGTTGCTGTGAAATGCGCAAAATATAATGAAGCTCGCCCTTAGGACGCAGCCCCCCGGGAACCCAGCCACGCCCCCTTTGTGGGCCTCATCGATGGACTGGGCGGGACTGCAGCAGGAATCACTTCCAGGGCAACGTCGTGCCGTCACTTCCGGCGGTAGTCGGCAACAACGAGGGGGAGGAGTGGGCGTGGGCCTATTTAGGGCAATTTGCCCTGGTCCTCGCCCTCTCTTCCTTACGGCACCAGCCCCGGTATGCAGGGGTCTCCGTGAATCTGGAGTCTGGTGGGCATCGCCCGGCTCGAGCATGGTGCTGTGCTAGGTGGAGGCTCCATCTGGTGGCTGGCGGATCCGTTTTGTCGTGCTTGTTTACCAGGAGAAGAGACGGTATTGTTGTGTTTCACGTGTGTCACGTGACCGGGTTGTGTTGGGTATTTGGGTATTTATTGAGAGCGGGGGATACCCCCCCTTTTGTGGTAGTTTGAATGAGCAAGATGGGCGGTTTGCTTAATTGTTGTCCATCCCGGCGGAACAGGTCTGTGGAAAGCTCCGACAAGGTAGGACGTTTTTATCACTCTTGGTCACTCGTAGGAAAGCAGCCTTTGCGGGGGAGGTGCCTCAGTGGGAGCATCTCCGGAGGTAGTGGCTGGGGGCACCTCTCGGGTACTCGGTGTGTGCCGTTGACACTGGCTTATTTGTTGAAGAGCTGTAGATGGGCACAGAGAACAGATATGTTTTAGATGAATTTCTTTTAGGTAAACGCATGCTGAGTGTTCAGCAGAGCGCCCACGTTACTGCTCGGGAACTCCCGCCTATCTATTTGGGAGGAGAAAGTTAAGATATTTTGAGGAGCAGGGGCATCTTTCAATACATATTTTACGAAGAACTGCGTAGAAATCCAAGGCGTCCGTCTTTGTTGTGAACTGTTTTTCCACGTGCTGGTTATGCAGCGATTTCGTTAGAACCGTTATTCTGCACATATTAAGCATTGTCCCATTCTAGCGCAACATGTCCATAGCTTTTTCCCCAAGAGGATTTTGATGTATAATTTAAATTTCGCACATTATAGAGCCCTGTTCTCGATATCTCTTGAAACATGCGTACTTTTGGGCCTGTGTTCATGCGTACTTTTGGGCCTGTGGCCAGCAGCTGCGCCTAGAAGCCTTAGGGACCATGTGGCAGTTGAGTTCGGCGGGCCAATGTTGCAGGTGAATAGGTCGCATCCGGGGTGGCACCATCGGGCTCGAGTGTGGGAAATACCGTGTGATGTCTTATTTGTATGCTGTCCTGCACTGTTCGAAAATAGGATGGAATTTTGGCAAAGCAAGAACAGGCTGCTTGAAAGTAGATACATGGTGTGCACAAGGGAGGATGAGCTGGAAAAGGGTACGATTGTAGAAAGGTATCCGGAAGTCGAATGCGAATGGCGATTATGTCCGGAAATGAGCACTGCGTCCTAGAGATATTGGATGGCCTTTGTTTGCGAGCTGTCCAATCTGGCTGCGTGAACAGAGATACTCACGTGGGTCCCTGGTCTAAGTATAGGTCAGTCACTCAAATGAGGAGGGCGGGACATTTGCGCCTAGGGGTAAGACAGAGGCCAGCTTGGACAGGTAGTGTATACCTGAGTGAACATGCATACATAGCGCTTATTTGGTGTTTTGTTAGCTGTGGTCGCAGCACTGCTTCCCACTTTGGGGAAGGCGGGAGTGGATTCAGTAGTCTGTGACACTATGGAGCCGGGTGCGGGCTTCAGAGAGAGCAGTCAGCATTGGGAGTCGACAATGGAGTTGTTTTGTGCGGGCTCATTGGGTTAATGCATTGGTTGCTGACATGTAAGGACACCTGCAGCTCAGTAGTTGGTAGCTAACAGACTCACTCATTTTTTCAGTGCTTCCATTCTTCTAGTGAATAGAGAATGAATGCCATCTACAGGGACAGTTGTTCCTCTATATGAAGGCAAGCCTTGTTTAGATGAAAATACTGTGTTTGTGGGAGGAACGGGGGTGACGAACCTCGACTGCCCGCTTGTAGTGGATGGATTATGCTTGTATCCCAATTTTACAAAGGGGTCCAAGATATTGAGGACTCCAATCTGGGTGGAACTAGGACATGGACAGGCACTTCCATCGCACTGTCAGGATAGGAGGTAGCGGCTTGATTGCGTTCCAGTTTGTGGGTTAAGGCCTTGTGTACTCACGCTTGTTGGTCCAACGGGCTGGTAGTGTTGTTACGTTGCCCCCTACTCTATCAGGGGACTTGTCAAAGTATTTCGGCACAGGGGGGTCAGCGGTGGGTTTTTCAGGGAGGGTATCACCTGCGTTGCGGGTTGGAGACTCTGGGTTGGAGACTCTGAGTTGGTGACTCTGAGTGGTTGGCCCAAAAAAGTTACCTCGAGGGGGGGCACGCTAAGATTTGTATCGAGCGTTGGCGCACTTTGTGTGAGCAGAGGTAGTGGACCCACCAGGTTTGCAAAGGTGAGGGGTGCCACATAGCTAGCTGGGTTGCGGCCTACAGGGAGGGATGTATAGTGTTGGTGAGATATTCAGGGCTCTCACATTCACATAAGTAATACTAGTATAGTGATCCCCTAGAGGCAACTTCCTTGTTGCCACTTTGAAGTCCACCTCTGTTGGTGAGTGTGGGGCCCTACATACAGTAAAAAGGGGTGCTCTATGCGTTAGTTTTCAGGGAGGGCGGTGCCACCAGAGTGCGGGGCGTCTAGGGCACAAGTAGAGAGGGGAGCAATATGGACACAGGATGTCCCAGTGGGAGTCGAGTGTATCAAAAGGCATGGGCTGCAGGAACCTTAGATGTGGGAGGACAGAATAGACAGCAAGGACTAATTAGGCTTCATGATAATCCACACTCCGGGGATTGACGTGGGACGGTTTGGTGATGTATGGGGTTCCTACAAAACAGACGTTAAGGCGGCCTGCCCAACTGCATGGTGGATTGTTGCAGGCAGCGGAGCAACCTCTTTTCCCTACTGGGTAGTAAAGGCAATGAGAGTGAGCTGAAGGGACAGCGCGATTGGGGCAAGGTATCATTACTGAATACGCACTAGGTTGCGAGGTGGGCATGTGGGGGAGCGGAGATAGCTTATTCCGCCATTCTTCATTGCGGGGTCCTATCCACATAGGCGGCATTTCCCCTCTGGGTTGAGCGCTCCAGTGCTTGGGGTGCTATATGGATCTGACGCATGCATGCAGATTAGCATGGAACAGGATATGTCCCTGCCTTAGGGGGTTTCAGAGGCATTCTTGTCCTGGAGAAAGCCATGCGTGCCAGTGGGGGCTCATCTAAGCAGGGTTTAACCCCCCCCTTTTTCAGTTAGCCTGATCTTGTCTGTTTCTGGTAATTTTGTGCCCACCCTGTCATAAGATAGAGTTTTCTGGGTATGGTAGTTTGGCACTTAACTCAGCTTACTTCAGGCTCAGTCTGGGCAGGGATTGATGGCTTGAAGGAATGTCCCGTGGCTGGGCTAGAAATCTTCTCTTTAGTATAAAACGGCACTGGTTAGACTCACAGGTGACCCGTTCTTCATATGGTTTTGAGTCTCTAGGGCAGCCAATAAGGCAGATTTTGCGGATGCTGCATTTCAATCAGCTTACTACCAAATGAGGCCCGTTAGTGATTCATGACTCAGGGTAGTTTCACAGTGCCAGGCCAGAAATCCTCCTGGTAAATGATTGATTTCCCTTGTTTAGCGTGATGCAAAAAACAGCGCATGGGGTTGGAAACCTGCCCCTGAATGTGACCAGGCATAAAAAATTGATTATGTCCCTATATAACTCAACTGGTGCTCATGTGCAGTGCGTGTATACCTTAAGGTCGAGTTTGAGCTATATAAAACTTAGGAAGCAAACGTTTGGGCAAAGGGGGCTTTTCAGCACACCTTCGTTTATAATGCATCACTATTTTCTGTGTCGCTCAGGTCCCTGCCAGGTGACTCATCTGCAAAATGATGAAGGCTGTTGGGAAATCTCGGACTGGGCCACACGAATCATGCATTATTGGTTCATCGTCCTGTTCTATTTCAAACTGACAGTACCAGAACTCGTCAACGGGAGTCTGCAGTTCCTGCTCAATGGGTTTTGAGGTGGACAGACTCACTCCCTAGGGGAGGTTATGACCTGAGCGTACTAGGCTGGGAACCGTAGTGGCTGGTGGATGATCAGGGGGAGTACATGCCCTCGATTATCAGGTGCAGACTTGTGCATAGTTAGTGCATATCGCGTGCTGGATTATTTCCCGCAGCTGGGTGATCAGAGTAGTGGGTCCCTCTAATCCGATGTGGAGTCTCAATTTGCGCAACAAGCCGGACATTTCACCAGATAAGATGGAGTTGGTATGTTTGCCAAGAGCGAGTTAGATACTGGGTCGCTTGGGAATTCAAACAGCTGTCAGAAGACGTCATGTGGGACTTCTGTCCCCTGAGTTGGTTTATCTTGCTTTACATAGGTCAACGGGCCTCGAGGGAGCTCAGTGTGTGTTTGCCAATGTTGGGATAGGTTTATTCCAATATAGCATGGTTTCATGGCGCCAGGAGTGAATTAAGAGCCAGCACTAAAGCCAGATGCCCGGTTAAATTTCAGCCAAGTGATAGGAAGGCTGGTATGGCCCAGTGTTGCCCTGGGTAAGAGGCCTGCTTGTTGATTCAGCCACAAATTGGGGCATGGGGATCATGGGGTTCACTACAAAAGGGGCCACAGGTATAGGATCCAGAAGGAAGAAACCGGGCACTTGAATCCAACATGGCTTAGAGCCTGAGGATTGGTGGGAACTTAGTGGTTCAGGGGTTGCCACTTGGTGGGGAGGGTGAAGGGTGGTCTGCCCTGGTCCCCCTTGTGGCTGTAAGGAGGCCACATAAATTGCCTTTACATTGGTTTTTTTTATTTATTTTTTATTGATTCAGTTCAAAGCCATATATAGAAAAATAAACATATGGAGTGATTATATCATATCAAAATCAAAATCAGGATACCAGTATACCAAATTTGTGATATACATATTCAACATAAATAAATAAACATATAAGCAGTAAAAGCGATATTAACATCAGATAAATACGATCTAAACAGCAGATTATCTTATTTGACAACAGGAATAGTAATCACTAGTAATCCAGATAGTCTATCAGAGCCTGCCATATTTTGTACCCTCTTCGCATTTTCGTAATTGATTTAATCCAATATAGATTAAATTCAAAATGAAAAATATTGTAAAACTTTGCTCGCCACATTTCATATGTAGGTGCTTCAGGCTTTAACCACATTGATGATATACAGAGGCGAGCTACAGCCATAGCCATGAATATAATATATCTATTTTCTTGATAACCTAAAAACAACTCATTATCATTTGATAAACCAAAAATAATCATCTCTCTTGAAATTTTTACATCGCGTTTTGTAATATGTGCTAAAAAAGTTTCTATGGATACAAAAAAATGTTTTAGTATAGGGCAGTCTGAAAAAATATGTATAATATCTGCCAAATCACATTGACACCTATAACATTTCCCATTATTTGCATTACTCCATTTTAACATTTTAAATGGTGTATGATAAGGATTAAATAAAGTTTTATAATGCTGTGAATATAAATTGGCAGATAAAATAATTTTATCAGCTATACATATTGATTCTTGAAAGGGTACTACAGATGTGCCTAGTCTCATACACCATTTTGATTCCTGCTGCTCCATATCATCCTGCTGTAAATTTAACAGATAGTTGTATATAATCCCTATGCGTGTTGGTTTTTTAAGTATTTCAATAAATTCGTTATGACAGAGTGGTACAATATTTGGATGTTTAGAAATAAAATTATGTATTTGCAGATACTTGAAGACGTCATGCTGAAAGAGACTATATTCATCTTTTAGCTCCTGAAATGAAGCAAATGTACCATTTTTAACCATATCACTGATAGCTGTTATGCCTTTTTCCCGCCATATACCCATAATAAGATCCCTGAATATTAACGGAAGCAATTCTATAGAATTACAAGGGGTATAAAAATTAATACGTCCCAATGAAATGAGCTTCCGTATAGATCGCTATCCTTTAAAGGCGGACATTATAAGTTTGAATCTAGTTCTTTTATAGTAACTAGGTTCTAAGAACCGAAGTAACATTTGCCGAGATTGTGGGCCAAGTAAAAGAGAAAAAATATCTGGGCTTTCAAATGTGGGTGGAGTTCCACCTATTGCAAAATATTTAATATTTTGCATAAGACATGCCAGATAATATAATGCAAAATTCGGGACTCCCCAACCCCCACTTAAGATTGGTAATGTCATATATTTAGATGCTCTCCGCGCAGATTTCCCACCCCATAAAAATCGATCAGTTATAGATTGTAATTTCCTCAATTGTAATGCAGATATCTCCAATGGTATTGCTCAAAAATAATATAAGACTTTCGGTAAAATAGTCATTTTTAAGACACTACGTCTCCCAACCAATGATAAGTGTAAACATTCGATTTCCTCTAATTGACTTCTAACTGATAGCAGTATATCTGACCAATTCGCCATAATTAACTGTTGAGGTAACAGTCTAATTTTAATGCCCAAGTATTTGGCCTCTGGAGTAACCCGGCTGTCATTAGTAAATGATCCTGCTGAGCATATAACCTGTGTTTTCTGAATATTAAGTTTGTACCCTGACACATTGCCAAATTCAAGAGTCAGATTTTCTATTTCAGTTAATGCAGATTCCGGATCAGATGTTATTACTGCAATATCGTCAGCGTAAGCTAACACCCGTATATTGCCTCCAGGCAAAAGCATGGGTTGTATATATTGGGATGACGTCAATGTCTTTAGCAGTGGTTCTATATACATAGCAAATAGGAAAGGTGAGCAGGGGCACCCCTGCCGTGTGCCCCGCGTAATATTAACTGCCATTGACTCTTGCCCCGAAATACATATCTTGGCCCTTGGATGTCTATACATAATTTGTAGAGCACATTGTTAAGGGGAGTCCTCCTACATACTCCCTAGGCCAGCACTGAGGGGGAGAGACGGTAAGCTCACCCCAGAGAGAATGGAGATACCGGCTGGGGGCAAGGACGCCAGTTTACAAACTAGGGCATGGGGCATCCGCTCCTGGTTATTCCCTACGAGCCCCGATGGGCAGCCTGGAGGTGGAGGACAAGGACCAGATGGCAGGGGCTTACCTCTCAAGGACGCAGGTGGGTTGCGCCATGCGTGGTTCTCAGTTAGTTGGGGGACGCGAGCCAGAAGGCCCCTTAGTGCTGGAGCAATAGACAATATTCTTCGTGTATATAAATTGAGTTCTGTCCGACTTGCTGATGGATTATAATACTGCCAATTTAAATGTAAATATTGCTTAGCAATTTAATTTGATAAATCCATATTGTATTAAATTGTATGATGCATATATTGTCATGTTTGTGAGATGCCTTCCTGCCCCTCCACTCTGCTCCGTAAATCCGCTAAGGACTGACTTCCCCATATCATCAATCCCCTGCATCATGGCCTCCATGAATTCCTCCATACGCGAGCGCTTTTCACCTCTCGGTGCTCTTGTGCCATATTGCACAAGTCGTGCCTCCACAGACACACAATCTATGGACACTGACCCAAAACTTCCACTATTTACGCTAAGCAATCAAATCTCAACAACCACAGGCCCCAATACTAAGCACCTAACCTTTTTCTGCCACTAGCACCATTCGGTAAAGTACTGTTTGCGACTGGGCTCCCACAACCCTAATTAAACAGATTGACTCCCCCACTCCGTGGGACTCAATAAACAGGCTGTATTATGGCTTAATAACCAACTCCCCCACTCCATCCACAACAGGCGGTACCAAAGAGGATAACAAGAAACACACCACCTCTTCCCTCACCTCAAACAGTATACAGATCGGTGTGCACCTCAGCCTGCTGCCGGAGCCACCACCGCAAAACCAATAATGCGGGGCCGGCGAGTATTACTCAGCCAGCGTGGCTCCCAGCATGCCATGAGACCGCACCGGTAAATGCAGATGCTGATTACAACTGCCCGATTGCTTTCCTCTCCCGCATTACCACCTGCTGGATAAAGAAACAAGAGAAGAAGAAAAAAGAAAAAACACGGGGACTCTGTTGGTCAGGTCAACGGCCTTGCGGACAGAAACGGCTGTGGGGCGGCGAAGTAAAAGTCCGTCCCGCCGCTCCACAGCCCCTTTTGTCCCCCAAGTGGATAAACTGGCCGTATCCGGCTTTGCGATTCTCCCCTGCCCTGGAAGCACTCGAGTGCTTCCGGGGACAACCCACGTGATGCCCGATCAGAGTCAGGGCGAGAGGCTGGCCTGCGTCACCATGTGCATGACCACAGCCCTGCCCCTCCGTTGCTTAGGGGACCGTCACAACCGCCATAGGAGCGGTGTACCCGAGTCCCGGTTGGCGCCTTGACAAATGAGCTGTTCTAAACAATTTACCAACATTCCGGTTCAACCGGTTTACTCACTAGATGAGTACCCTGACTGACTCACCATCTCTCCAATTCATCCTCTGGACAATGTTCCAAGGCGCCACCAGGAACTCATCCACACTGTCAATATGGTGGTTGTGCTGGTCCCCGGGACGCTTCCTCAGAAGGGGTTGGGGCCAGCGCTGGATGACGCGCTCGGCGCACTCCTCCCGCTCGCACACATTGCCTGCCTGGCCATGCCCCGGAAGCATTCTAAGCACTTCCAGGGCAAACGACTGTCCCGGATCTTGCCGGGACCTGTTCTTCCAGTTTCTGGAGGCAAAGACTCAATAAAAAGAGCAGCAGAGCAGTGGGAAAGTCTTTTCCTCGCCGCTCCGCTCCAGAAGACAGCACCTCGCCAGCTCCACACACTGGAGGACTTCAGGAAGCCTCAGTTTCTCTTTTCTTTTGTCTTCTTTTCTACCGGTTGCCTAGGATAACAGAGACCAACTGGGGTACATTGGAGGCAGTTTGGAGAGTGTTTTTTCAGCTGAGGGAAAGCAGGCCGCTAGGGACACTTGTTTTTGCACCCCTGGTAGATCTGCCTTCCACCGCAGCCTGGAGCCACTCCAGTTAGAGTACATACTCACCCGACATACTGGATTAGCTGGTGGGAGTGGCTCTGGCTGTGGGGGTGCTTGTGGCAGACCAGGGGCTTGCTCATCCAGCAGGGAGGTAAGGGTTTGGGGATTGTCTCAGACCACACTGAAGTAGGGATGGCTGTGATTTTGGCTGCTTACAGGACCAGTTTAGCAACTGGGTTAGGCTTTGTGTTTTTGAGGTTTGGCACATGTTACCTAGACTGTAGTTCATGCTAGTCTAGGGCTGTGGTTTTTGTCTGTTAAAGGAGCCAGTTGAGCAAATGAGACAGGAGGTGTGTTTTGAGGTTTGGCCCACGTTACCCAGATTTGTAGTTCATACTAGTCGGTGGGCATTTATTTGAGGAGGATTCATTATAGCTATGGCACCCAAGGCAAAGAGGGGGCAGGTCCCAACTAGAATGGAGGAGTGGATGGCAACTATGATGCGCACAATGAACGATTTGGGTCAGAACGTGGCAGAGCTACGCAGGAGAGTGGATGGGCAAGAAGAGCATGAGGACAGGCCCAGGTGGCTTTCCCTCCGGAACCCAGAGATCCAAGCCCAAATGTGGGGGTGGGGGTTTGGCCCCAGCAGATTTGCCTAACCCAACATTTCCAGTACCTTCAGTCCCTGCAATCCCAGTACCTGTAGTCCCAGCGGAGGGGGGTGGGGGGGGGGGGCTTGGGCAGCCAGAGGAGGTTAATGGAACACTGCCAGGGGGAATGACTGCACCGGCAGGCACAGGAGGCCCAAGTCAGCCCATCGCGCCAGGGGGGTCCTCTTTTAGAGGGGGGCCCGTCCCAGCCAGTGGTACCCCCCTGCGGTACTCCTAGTTTGGTTCCATGTCAACATGATTTAGTGGCAAATCTAGTTGCAGTGCTCCCGTAGCAAGCCAAGGCGGGGACAGTAATTCCTTCTGCAGGCAGTGGGTCCCTGTTAGCTGAAGGGTATGCAGTGGAGAGGGCAAGGAGTTTGGTAGCACAAGTTGAGAGGGCTAAACAGGTGGTGCCACAGCTGGTTGAGTCGGCCAGCGTGGCAGGGCAAAAGAGCACAGGGAGCGACAAGAGTGGCCCAGAGCCCCCTAAAATGGCCACAGCTGCAGGAACTGAACATGCAAAGATGCAAGCAGGCCCATCTGCAGGTACGGTCCAGTTGTTACCAAGTTTAGGGGTGATGTGCACAGCCAGAGAGCGTCTGGGGAGGCACATCGCACAGGAAGTAAAAGAGCAAATTTGGAAAGAGGAATATGTCAACAAGTTTTCTTTGTTAGTTGCCAAGGAGGAGAAGGAGGAGGCCAAAAAGATACGGGAATGGGCTCACCCAAGGGACTGGGGTAATTGGCCTACTAGGAAAAAGATTGAGGAAACCTTAATTAACTGGATAAAGCCGTTTTCAAATTTCCAGGGGGTAATGGTAGAGAAATTCCCAGGGCTGGGAGCGGAATTGGTGTGCTACCAGAATACGATTACATGTGCACATGATGAGTATGGGGGAATGTGTTGGAAGGAATATGACAAGGAATTTAGAAGGGCGAAGGCCTCTGACCTGACACTTACATGGGATCAAATTGATGTAATTCTGTGGTTAAGGCACATGAAAAGTAAAAGCCTGGTAGCACCAAAAGGGCAGTCCTTTCGGACAGGTGCACCCCATAGCCGGGGAGGGGGAGGCAAGAAGGGAGCGTGTTGGAACTTCAACAAAAGGACATGCACTAGGCCCAATGGTTCATGTAAATTCAGACATGCCTGCTCTTTCTGTGGCTTATCCTCCCACCCAGAATCCAAATGCTTCAAGAAATTAAAAGACAAGGGAGGTAAAATATAGGAATGAGGGTTTGTTACTTATTAAGGCACACTCACCCATGATCACAATGGTTTTGACTCCCTGGCTAAATAAAGACTGCTGCCCAAACACAGCCCTGATTTTGTTGGAAGGTTTCAGGGATGGTTTTAGGATTCCTGCTCCTGGCTATGCTGGGGTATCTTACTGCCGCAATCAGCAGTCAGTGAGGGAGAACATGCCGGTGGCAAGAGATAAAGTATTGAAGTAACTGAGTTTGGGTAAGCTGGCTGGTCCTTTTGATTCAATACCTGTGGATGATTTTGTCTGCTCAGCACTGGGGGTGGTTCCCAAAAAGGATCCAGGGGAGTTCCGCCTGATCCATAACCTATCTGCGCCCAGGGGTCAGTCACTGAATGACACTTTTGATGGGGCCCTGTGCACCGTGAGATACACATCATTAGATCAGGCAATTGCAATGCTGCAGTCACTTTGGAAAAGCGCGAAATATAATGAATCGTGCCATTAGGATTCGGCTCCCCGGGAACCGGGTCACGCCCCCCCTTTACCTCTGTGGACCTCACCGATGGACGGGATGTGACTGAAGCAGTAATCACTTACGGGCAACTTTGTGACGTCACTTCCGGCCGGTGCCGGCAACAACGAGGGGGAGGAGTGGGCATGGGCCTTTTTAGGGCAACTTGCCCTGGTCCTTGCCCTCTTTTCCTTACGGCGCCGGCCCCGGAATGCAGGGGTCTCCATGAATCTCCCACCCACCCGTCCCTAAAGGTAGAGATTTGGGAGGTGTTGGATGTGGACTAGAGAGTGGCAGTAAGGAGGCCACATAAATTGCCTTTACATTGTTAAGGGGAGTCCTCCTGCATACTCCCTAGGCCAGAACTGAGGGGGAGAGACGGTAAGTCCACCCCAGAGAGAATGGAGACACCGGCTGGGGGCAAGGGCTCCAGGTTACTAAATAGGGCATGGGGCATCCGCCCCTGGTTGGTTGTACGGCTTTACAACGCGTGCTTTTACACCGCGTGCCGTTACAACGCGTTTTTTTCAACGCAAGTCGTTACCACGACTTGCGTTGGAGGGGTGCGGACTTAGGAATTTTTTAATTTACTATTCTAACACCAGCCTACGTACAGTAGGGAAGGTGTTGGATAGTAAATAAAAAAATTCCTTGTCCTGCAGTGCCCTCCAGCGCAAGTCGTGGTAACGACTTGCGTTGAAACAACCGCGTTGTAACGGCACGCGGTGTAACAGCCGCGTCGTAAAGGCTGTTCCCCCCCTGGTTATTCCCTACGAGCCCCGATGGGCAGCCTGGTGGTGGAGGGGTGGGCCCCTCAGGTGGCGGACAAGGACCAGATGGCAGGGGCTCACCTCTCAAGGATGTAGGTGGGTTGCGCCTTGCGTGGTTCTCAGTTGGTTGGGGGACGCAAGCCAGAAGGCCCCTTAGTGCTGGAGCAATAGACAACATTCTTCGTGTATATAAATTGAGTTCTGTCCGACTTGCTAATGCATTATGATGTTATGGTCAATTTACATGTAAATATTGCTTAGCGATTGAATTGTATGATGTATATATTGTCATGTTTGTGTGATAGTTTGTAATAAACATGGCCTCTTTTACCCACAGCTCTGGTCGTCAAGTATTGATTTGTGGGTTTGGATGGGGGGGGGGGGGGCGGGAGCCAACCTGGGGGGTCGGGTCCTAGGCCCAGGCACTTTGCTAGCAAAATCAGACATAGAATTTGCTTTCCATCTACTACCAGTCCATCCACAGGATTTCCACCTTTTAGGGTTCCAGCTAGTGGAGAAGTTCTACATGTGAAAGTGCATGCCAATGGGGTGCTCTGTCTCTTGCTCATATTTTGATAAATTCGGCTCTTTTCTGTAGTGGGTTTTCAGGCAGGTGACCGGGCACCACTGGGTATTGCGCTACCTAGATGATTTCTTGTTGTTGGGGGTGCCACAGGAGTGTGGCAGGGCTTTAGAAGCATTCTGCACACTCATGAGGGATCTTGGGGTCCCCCTGGCACAAGGAAAGATGGTAGGGCCGGCCACACAAATTGAGTTCATGGGCTTAGAATTGGATTCTGTTGAAGGTGTGTCACGCTTGCCATTGAGTAAGGTAGAACGTTTCAAGCTAGCACTAGCAGACTGTTAGCGCAAAGAAAAAGTCACTTTGCATCAACTAAAGAAGGCAGTGGGTATGCTGAATTTTGCTTTAAGAATCATCCCTATAACCCGCCCCTTTTCACGTTCCATCGCACAGGCAATGTCAGGGCTGAAAGAAAGGCATCACCACAATCTGTTGTCCATCGAGGTTAAGTAGGATATGTGGATTTGGATGGCATTCCAGCATGACTTCAATGGCGCAGTGGTGTGGCCCAGCCCAGCCAGGTCCAGTCCTGAAGTTGGCCTCATGACAGATGCTGCAGGGAGTGAGGGGTTTGGAGCCATTCTGGGTTCTCAATGGGCGGCACAACATTGGCCCGCTTGATGGATTTGTGGAAAAGTAAATTTTGTCATGTTCTGTGTCCCTACGCCTCATCCATCATATGTTATGTGTGCATGACCAATATGCATATGTACTTCCCATGTCCGATTAATGACGCAATTACAGTTGTGTCCACCTCTAGTATGCCAGTTTCCAGTCCTCGTGAATACTACGAATACCAGGCCTATGTAAAGCTACGTTGCCACGTTTCTCAGTATGCACGTTATTCCATTATAAAGTCCCCGTTTCTAGGCCTCAAAAGGGCCTGGACATCAGATTCAGCTCCTGTCTCCTGAAGCCCCGCTAAGGAGCGATACAGCCCCCACCTGTATCCTCGACCTTTCACTTACTTCCTGCCTCGCAGTGCCCGGTGCAGCTTGGCTCTGCCTCTGAGTCTGCCAAGACTATGTTATGATTCCAGCTATCAGTTTAGTCCTCCTTCTCTGCATTCCTAAGCTACTGAACTGCATCAATAGTTTCCGTCATTGTCTAGCCTATGCGGCTCCACGTTAGAGAAATACTGCATTTAATGGTCATTTAATATTCTTCATCACGCACTATATGTAGAATAAATGCATGCTCTAGTCTTAGAGTCAGTTAGCTTTTCCCCTCATGACTTCCAGTTTATATCAACATGTTCCCTAAACATTAAATACCAGATAGGGTTTAGGTACATGTCGCTCCGACCCTCCAGACTTTAGTCTCTGCTCCTAGCACAGAGTTCATAGCCCCCAGCTTCTCCTCGTAACACGTCATTGCCAGTTTGCGCGCACCACCAGGTTAGAGGTCCCGGCTCCTTAGGTAGCCCCCTCCAATGTTTCCGCCCCATTCATGACATATTCTGTTACGTCTACACCACATGTCTATGTATACGCCCAGTTACACCTACTTTTACTCTTATCTTTCGCGACTGCTACGCGTCACGCCTTCTGCTCCACCCACTGCTACGCCTACTGCAATGTAATGCTATGTGTTTGCGTTATGTATATAAGTTCATGCATTGTTATTAGAAGTGAGCGCGCTCATCCCAGACCCAGCCCCGGCAGCTGCCGGGCCCCTGTCTATGCAGGTTGTCCTGATCCTGTCCTTATGCTGTATTAAACCTGCAAAACTCCTACTACCTCGAATCTTGACTCTTATTTATTGAGCTATCTGTTATGATATATGTCTAGTCAAAAATAGGGTATTATTTATTTATTTACCACATAATGGCGCCCGAATAGGGACTTGCCCTTTCCCCACGCGTCGGTGAAGCCACGCCGACCCCCTGACCCTCTGCAGTCGTGACGGAACTCTTCTGCGCAGTGGCAGATATTTCTGCTCAAGTATCCCTCAGGCCCACGGAGGAGACGGAGGAGGCGGTCCAGCATCCAGACGAGACGGTGGAGGAACGCGGCGAGTCCCGACCAGAGCCCAAGCCAAGAGTCCAAGGTCCGAGGTATCCGGAGGCCCACCCGTAACTGAAGTCCGAAGTTCGTCGTCCGTCGTCGTAGCAGTCCAGTCCAGTCCGAAGCTTCCGTTCTTGCTGCCCGGTGAGTACCATTACTGGGGTAGTATCTAGACAGGGTCAGTCTAAATTGACTCCTGGTCCGTGGGTTGGTGGTACCCAGACTCACAAACGAAGTGTTCACCTAGGTGGATACGGGTCTTGATGCGTCCCTTTATGGGACCGGTATGTTCCGTACTGTTACAGCAGTGCATCCAGTAACTCTAGTCTGTTCCGTTCTCGAGAAATTCTTGTATTTCTGTTCTCAGTATTCCAGGTAATATTCTGTCCGAACTGTTATGTTATGATATTGTTCAATGTATTTCCAATGTCGTGGTATGCCTGAATTGTTTTCCCAATTGTTATTGTTTATCGTGTATTGTATTGTGTTCCGATTCAAGTTTACAATGTCTCTCTTTTCGAGATTACGTCAGTTAAAAACTAGAAAGGGTTTATTAGAAGAAGCAGTTCCTGTCCCGCCTAGGGACAGTCCAGGTCATTTTATGTATCAGAAGCATGGCATAAGCGCCATATTAGCTCTAGATTTATGGGTAGATTATACCAAACAGTTAAAAGAAAAGTATAGATGGCCCGTATCGGGTACATGGGATGCCGAATGTATCATGCGAGTAGAAGAGGCATTATGGAAAAAGAAAGCCAGACAGTCACAGAAAGATGCCATCGAGTTATGGCGCAAGGAAGCTCATAAAAGAACCGAAAAAGAAATCAGAAAGTCAGAGTTAAGTAGAGAATCCCAAGAACGAGCCCAAGAAAGAGAATTAATCGAGATAGGTGAACGAGTTAGAACTGAGCAATCAGACAGACAGAGGCATGCCCTTAATAAGGGTATGTATCCTCTTCTTGCTGAGGGCTTGCCAAAAGCGACCCCAGAGGCATCCAGTAATTTCCCGCCACCATTAGTTCCGACCAAGCTACGTCACAAACCGACCGCAGCTGATATTTTTATTTCGTCCTATTTGGACGACACAGTCCCAGAATATGCAAATCCTGTTCGCGCTCCGCCAGTCCCTGTAAATCAGGCACTTCCCGCTCCTCCAGACACCGGGGTACCCTTAACAGCCCCCCCGGGTCAGCCCGCCATACAAGTCCAGCCCACGTTACAATTACCGACCCTGCCAGGACGAAAAGCATCAGTTGATGATTCTAGTTTAGGGGCCGCAGGGGGAGGTCTTCCTCAAACCCCGCCGCCACACAAGCGTTTATCAGCACTCGAATTACATGCTCAAGCATCACAGCGTACTCCCAAGAGTAATAAGTCTGTTGCAGAAATCAGGCAAACCCTTGGCGAATGTGTCTATGACCCAGTTCCAGGCGAGTTTAATATGGTTTTATATTCCGTACGCGTAAGGAGAGTGACCGAGTATCTAGTCACCTTGCCGAATATGAAAGAAGATCTAGACAGAATATATCGTTTCATCCGTACAGGGGATGATCCAGAAAGTATTAGTGATGCCATGTCTCAAAGGAAAGCCGAGATTCAGCGCATGATATTAAAGTTTTTAATTAATTGTCTAATAAGAGAACAAGATTACCCGTCTAAAGATCCAGCCGAAATGAAACTCCTGACAAAGTGGAGTGATAATATAGCCGAAGGAAAGCACAATACCATTAGTGCCATGGAAAGTATGTACAAGAAAATCCGTAGAGAGATAATAAAGATACACGAACAGCGTAAAGCAGCACAAGTAAGCGAGAAAGAAAGTACCTCTGATCCTGAAGAGGAAGACGACAAGAATACTGCCAGAATAGCGTATGTAGGAAAATCTAGATTTCCAGATCGCCATTTACGTCTAGAACACAAGTCTAATTTTCATCATCCAGCACCAGAACAAGGTTCTCTAGAACAAGTATTTCAAGCTACCGATCACATTCTGAAATCACGAATCGGTTATAGTGAGTTAAGTACTATGCATGAACAGGAATTAGTGCGATCAGCAGTCCGATGGATTACTGATTCTACCACTTTTCCAGACGAAATAGTGGCACAAATGTTTCTGAAAATGCCCCCAGCCGAGCAGCGACTGGTGGGTATGTATATGATTCAGCACCTCATTACTCTGTATGAGGGTCAGCACTCTGATCCAGGCCCGTTACATGATATCTTGAACGAGTTACTCCAGTACAGATGGAGAGGTCTAGGTACCGATTTAATTAGTGTCATTCTAGAACAGCGTCATAAATATAGAACATTCTTGAATCCGCATTTTGTTCATGTCTCACCCCCAGAAAGTAAATCATTCTACATAGACAGACAGAATCCGTTACGAGAAGTCCACCCAGTTAAAGGAACGGGTGGCGAAATGCAACGAGTATTTGTTTACACTCCAATAACAAAGATGGAACTCCTCGAGATGAAGAAATTAATTCCCTGTCATGACAAAGATCTAGCGGGGTTCCATAGAGAATTAAAAGACATACTCCGTATGGGAGAATATACTTACCCAGATATCATTAAAATGTTAAAGGTTCTGCTGCCCGCAGGGGTGTATGAAAAGCTAAAGGAAAAAGAATGGGAGGTGGGAGAGAAAAAGATCGATTGGGCAGTTCTGGAAGCTGAAGACAAGGCACGAGTACCAGGTACCGGTCTTGGAGATAAATGTAAAGAATTACCAGAATTATTGATTCAAGTTTTACCCAGATTATTGACAACTAGAAAAGAAGACTGGGATGCAATCTCAGCCTGTAAACAGAAGCAAGATGAAGATATTAGTGATTTTTATTCGAGATTTGAAAAATGTTTTAGTATCAACAGTGGTCTCAAGACAAGTAGTGAGTCATACCCTCACCTTTTTGTTACTAAATTAGTCGAGAATTCAAGTCCACAAATTAAAAATCGAGTTTTGAAAGTCGAAAGCACCTGGCAAGCAAATACTCCGTCCCAGATGCTCCAGATGCTTCAGTATCACCAGAATAGAATCAGGGAAGAACAAGAACACGAGAGAAAACGTATGAAAGACACGAAAATGAAAGTGCTAGTTGCACAATCTGTTCCTCAAGACAGTCAGAAGAGGGGTCCGAATCAAGCCAGTCATCCTGCAGCTCCCGTTAAAGGGAACTGCAATTATTGTAAACAGCCAGGTCATTTTATAAATGAGTGTGCAGTTCTGAAACACAACATAGCTACTGGTAAGACTAAAGAAAGACCACGTCCGCCTAGACAAGAACAAGTTTCACAGACTCCTCAGCCACAGAATGCACCACAGACAGTTACAGTACCGCAGCCTATTGCTGCAACACAGCATGTCACATCGCAGATGTACCAGTATGCACAGTCTGAGTATCCAGAGTACCAGCCATATTCATGAAACAGCCTAGAGAGGGAGGTAGGCTTGCCTCTCATCGAGATACCTGTAGATCAAGAAGGTCCCTATGTTCACAGTCAAGTATTAGGGAAGGACAGAAAGTTTTTGATTGATACAGGGGCAAGTAGGACCACAATTAGTCATGCCGAAGTTCCAGGGGCTCCGCTCTCAGGCTCAAGAAATGTTTCCCTTGGATTTTCAGGAAAACCTATCGTTAACGAGATATCAAAGCCAGTTACCCTAGAAGTAGGTCCATTGTCCCGTACCACTGTTCTGTTACTTACTAAGTCATGTCCAGAAAACCTATTAGGCATTAAGACACTGAAAGAGTTGGGTGCAGTTATTTGCTGCTCCCCAGAGGGAATACGACTGTTCCTACGTGACTTTAAGGGTCACTATGTATTACGAGATTTTGATTCAAGACTGTCTAATGTTCCGCAGCATTTATGGGCGCAAGGTCCAACTGATGTAGGTTACATGCAAATCACACCCCATCGTGTGACTCTCAAACCAGGTGTAGTGTTACCACGAATCAGACAGTACAGATTGCCACCTGAGGCTGTAGCAGCCTTATCCAAAATTACGCTGCAACATCCTGAATCCTGCTACACTGTTACCATCAGTTAATTCAAATTCTGCCACACACGACTGTGTGGAAGTAGTTAACATTACGACAAAGCCAAGACAAGACCTGACAGATATTCCGTTATTAGATCCCGACCTGACACTTTATGTGGATGGTTCATGTATGAGAACTAGTACAGGAGATTTAGTTGCCGCATATGCAGTGACTACTGACACTGAAGTTATTGAAACACACCGCATTGACACTCTGTCCGCTCAAGCAGCAGAGCTAGTTGCTCTGACACAAGCCTGCATACACGCCAAGAACCAGAAAGTTAATGTTTACACAGATTCACGTTACGCATTTGGAGTTGTACACGACTTTGGAGTGCTCTGGCAGGAGAGAGGTTTCATGACTTCTCATGGAACCAAGATTCAGCATGGTTTCCTTATTCAAGCTCTGTTAGATGCCATACATTTACCGACATCCATTGCTATCATGAAATGCAAAGCACATACGAAAGTTACTGACATTATTTCTCAAGGTAATGATCTAGCAGACCGCACAGCCAAGCTTACAGCTCAGACTCCAGACATTCCAGTTAACATGACACATACTCCAGATCAGACTACATGTATGACAGTTAAGGACCCTACTCAAGATGTCATAGATATCCAGTTACATGCTACTCCCGATGAAATCAAGAAATGGTCCGAACAAGGAGGGGTCCAGACAGATCAAGGATGGTTAACGAAGGGTAGAGCCACATGGTTTCTCCCCGACTCTATGGTTCAAGTCATTATTAATACCGCACATAGTCCAGCACATTTAGGAGAAAAAGCCATGTTAGACAGTATCCAGAACATTTGGTTCAACAAGCATTTACGAGCTGCAGCCAAGCAGAAAGTCCGTACCTGTATGATATGTTGTCAGTTTAATCCAGGTAAAAGTGTCCCGGTGGAACAAGGTGGTTTCCAGCCTCCTGACCACCCTTTTGAAGTCCTCCAGATGGATTATATTCAGATGGAGCGATGTCGAGGTTTCAAGTATGTCCTTGTAGTTGTATGCGCTTTGTCCAGGTGGACAGAAGCATATCCAGTCCCAGATTACACAGCCGCGACCACTGCCAAGCAGTTGGTTCGTGAATTCTTCCCTCGATATGGACTCCCTAGAGTCGTATATTCTGATAACGGCCAGCCATTCTCATCTGAGTTGATGAAGCACGTTTCCCTGTTGTTAGGGTACCAGTGGAAGTTTCATTGTGTACGCCATCCTGAAGCAGCCGGTCTAGTCGAGAGACATAATCAGACTCTGAAAATCCGAATTGCTAAAATATGTAAAGACAAGGGTGTGGACTGGCTAGTAGCTCTGCCAGTCGCTTTGTTTTATATGCGCATGGTCGCACATTCCAGATCAGGTCTGTCCCCGTATGAGGTCGTTTTCGGCCGCCCCCCTAACATGTGGGGTACTCCTAGACCCCGAAGTATTACTGATGTTTCATGTAATATGCTGACAGATTACCTAGCTTCCTTGATGTCTGCCCTCAACTCATGTCGTTCACAGGTTGCCGCCGCATTTCCAGACAATACCGAGGTGGCACCGCATGAAATCGTTCCAGGTTCCATGGTGATGGTCCGAAACTTTGACAGATCAAGTCCGCTGGAGCCCCGTTGGAAGGAGCCGAAGCTTGTCCTCTTGACCACCCGTACTGCCGTCAAGCTGGAAGGCAGGAAGGGGTGGGTCCACCTGTCTCATGTTAAAACATTTCACGGACTAAAACCTAAAAACATTTCCAAGAACATTTCCCAGGATTCGAAGGATTGCCAAAATATTGTTTTAAAGGACTGTCCCGCAAAAGACATTGCTACAACCCCTCCCTTGTTAGAGAAAACTCCGCAGCAGGAGTATAAGCAAAAACTACGGTCTAGTAAAATAAGTCAGTCAGTTTGATTGTATAAGTCCTCCCCTAGGTGAAACGGTTAGACTGTTTCTGACATGTATAAAATAGACCCCCATAGCGAGAGAGTTAGTAACAACTCAAACCAATGTATCGTTTTTCTAAGTTTCATATTATTCATCAGCATTATGATTTCCTGCACCAGTTATGCATTTTTCCTGTATTTTCCAGTTCCTCATGTAAATAAGTCTGCTAATGCTACAGCAGAGCACACGTTTAGTGATCTGCCTCCTCACGAATATTCCTACCGCCTCGCTATGCGTAATAACTCATTTATCCGTATGTTACATTACTCACACCAGACCAGCAATGCCACAAATTGTTGGGTGTGTGGTCGACTCCCCCCTTTCCAGACATCAAAGGGAGTTCTGCCACTCTTTCCTTATCCCTTTTCACATAATGGTTCGTGTGGAGCATGGTCCACGTTAACGTCATCCTCAACAGATATGTCTTTTCTTAACAGTACATGTTTCCCAGACAAGCAAGGTTTCCCCCACAGAACAGGGTTAGATCTAGAAAATGAAGTGTATAATTTAGGTAATTATTCGTCGAATTTTATGGTCCTGAATGTTCAGTCTGATACTACTCCAGACTCACCTGCTATTTCAGTACTACCAGTCAAAGGCGAATTATGTGTCCGTAATTATGGTTCTGTACATGTAGGACATAGTGAATGTACTACTGTTGTCAAGTATAGTGACAGTGGGAAATCTATTTTCAAAGCTTCACGTCATTCATATTTTGTTTGTGGTCAAACTGCATATGTTCGTCTGCCCCTCGATTGGGAGGGAACCTGTTACATTGCCTTCCTACTGCCACCTGTTTTTCTAGCCCCACCTGACTACCATAGGAATTCCTTCCTAGTACATACTAGACACAAGAGAAACCTCCCGATTGTCGATTATACTGAAACTGCTGCAGAGCAATTCATTGATATTGATAAAGGTGTTTTCCCTTATTTAGGTACAATTGTAAATAGTAAGCTAATCCGTAGGTTAACAAGAACCCTTGAAGCAGTAGTAGATGAGACTGCCTCCGCTCTAGGTAACTTAACCGAAGAGCAATCCTTTATGAGAATTGTTGTGCTCCAGAATCGTCTCGTCCTTGACGTCATACTGGCCGATAGGGGCGGGGCCTGTAGAGTCCTCGGATCTAGTTGCTGCATTTTCATTCCAAATAACGCGCCGTCTGTTTATTCAGCTATAACCAGACTCCATAAAATTGCCCATCTGTTACACCAAGATCCAGGCACCTGGACATGGTCCGGTTGGTTCTGGAATATAATTTCCGCCTGGGGATGGAAAGTCCTGTCTTTTCTAAGTATTGCAGTAGCGATCATATTCAGCTGCTGCCTCTGTATACAATGTGGCCCTGCGATTTGCGGCATTTGTGCTACCTCTTGTATTCCTAGTCCCAAGCCCCGTTCTAAATCCCGTTCCAAGATAATTCGAGACGAGCAAATGATACTGTATGAAATGATAGATGGTATCATGAATATTGATGTTTCCTGATGGACACGTAGTGACAAGGAGGGAATGTGGAAAAGTAAATTTTGTCATGTTCTGTGTCCCTACGCCTCATCCATCATATGTTATGTGTGCATGACCAATATGCATATGTACTTCCCATGTCCGATTAATGACGCAATTACAGTTGTGTCCACCTCTAGTATGCCAGTTTCCAGTCCTCGTGAATACTACGAATACCAGGCCTATGTAAAGCTACGTTGCCACGTTTCTCAGTATGCACGTTATTCCATTATAAAGTCCCCGTTTCTAGGCCTCAAAAGGGCCTGGACATCAGATTCAGCTCCTGTCTCCTGAAGCCCCGCTAAGGAGCGATACAGCCCCCACCTGTATCCTCGACCTTTCACTTACTTCCTGCCTCGCAGTGCCCGGTGCAGCTTGGCTCTGCCTCTGAGTCTGCCAAGACTATGTTATGATTCCAGCTATCAGTTTAGTCCTCCTTCTCTGCATTCCTAAGCTACTGAACTGCATCAATAGTTTCCGTCATTGTCTAGCCTATGCGGCTCCACGTTAGAGAAATACTGCATTTAATGGTCATTTAATATTCTTCATCACGCACTATATGTAGAATAAATGCATGCTCTAGTCTTAGAGTCAGTTAGCTTTTCCCCTCATGACTTCCAGTTTATATCAACATGTTCCCTAAACATTAAATACCAGATAGGGTTTAGGTACATGTCGCTCCGACCCTCCAGACTTTAGTCTCTGCTCCTAGCACAGAGTTCATAGCCCCCAGCTTCTCCTCGTAACACGTCATTGCCAGTTTGCGCGCACCACCAGGTTAGAGGTCCCGGCTCCTTAGGTAGCCCCCTCCAATGTTTCCGCCCCATTCATGACATATTCTGTTACGTCTACACCACATGTCTATGTATACGCCCAGTTACACCTACTTTTACTCTTATCTTTCGCGACTGCTACGCGTCACGCCTTCTGCTCCACCCACTGCTACGCCTACTGCAATGTAATGCTATGTGTTTGCGTTATGTATATAAGTTCATGCATTGTTATTAGAAGTGAGCGCGCTCATCCCAGACCCAGCCCCGGCAGCTGCCGGGCCCCTGTCTATGCAGGTTGTCCTGATCCTGTCCTTATGCTGTATTAAACCTGCAAAACTCCTACTACCTCGAATCTTGACTCTTATTTATTGAGCTATCTGTTATGATATATGTCTAGTCAAAAATAGGGTATTATTTATTTATTGACACTGGTGTAACAAATAACATTTCATTTCTGGAACTCTTCCCCATTTTGGTGGCCGTGACCATCTGGCCACACAAGTTTCGCAATCAGTTTGTGGCTTTCTGGTCAGACAATATGGCGGTGGTCGAGTGCATCAATCAGCAGTCTGCCAAGAGTAAGATGATGCTTTGCTTGCTTAAAGAAATTGTGCTGCAATGTATGAGATTAAATGTGATGTTTAGAGCTAGGCATGTCCTGGGAATACTCAACCATGCGGCTGATGCAGTGTCTCGTTTCAAGATGCAGGTTTTCAGGTCCCACCATCCAGAAGCCACAGACTATCCCACACCTTTTCCGGAGCATCTGTGGCAGCTTGCTGCCCAAACCTACCAGACCTCATGGCAGCTAACCTAGCACCCAGGATTAGGCGGGCCTATGAAGGGGCCTTTACCACATACTGCACATATCTAGGGCAAGGCTGGGAAGGGGCATGGTATGACCCAGCATCCGTTATATCATTCATAAAGGAATTGAGGGACGGAGGGCGTTCCGTGGCATGCGCAAAGTGCCACATGACTGCAATAGCCTTTTTTGCAAAGATGATGGGGCATAGGGATCCCACTGGCTCATTCTTGGTCCAAAAGGCTCTGAAGGAGTGGCAATACCTGAAAGGTGCCCAGCCGGACATTAGACACCGATTAGCATTGAAGGGCTCTCAGCCATCATGGAGGCATTGGGGAAAATATGTAGTTCCACCAGAGAGGTACAATTTTTCAGGTGTGCCTTTTCCCTCGCCTTCTATGATGCCTTCAGGGTTGGTGAATTGGTGGCACATAATAAACACAATTGGCAAGGTGGGATGCAATTTGCCAATGTTCAACTACAGGCAGGTTCAGTATCCTTATCAATCCCCAGATCAAAAATGGATCAGAATGGGAGGGGGAATCATGTTATCTTGCAAAGAGCTCTAGGGAGCTCATGCTGTCCGGTGATCAACCTGGAGACTTATATGGCCTGCAGGTCATGGGCGCAGGGGGGGCATTATTGATCCACCAGGATGGGACTCCCCTCACTATGTTTCAGTTTGGGAGGATTTTGACATTGGTGCTGGGGGCGGCAGGCCTGGATGCATCCAAATTTGGTACCCATTCTTTCAGGAATGGGGCGGCCACTGAAACCACGACTCGGGGACTGATGGTATATGAGGTTCAAAGAATAGGGCATTGGTCTTTGGACTGCTACAAGCGATATGTGCAGCTATATTTACTCTAAGTATCATTGCTAATGGTTGGTCTTGTTTCACTTCTCTGTAGTTTCCACGTCTTGTCCCGCAGGAGGGGAGCTAGCCGTCGTCCGCCGGTCAACTGAGCCTCGCCCACTCCAGGTACCTGCCTGGGGGCTGGGCCACAGAGAAGTCTGGATCACAGGCAATTCATATGTGAGCTGTTTGAAGCAACATTTTTTCACAGGACAATTTGCGGGTCGGGCCCGCCAAGCGGGTATTGCGGTGTAAATACATGGTCAAGGGGGATTGAGATTGAATCAGTTCCCAAAAATTTTTGGTCCTTTGTTGCTTAGGTCCCCAGCGACACCCGCTGTGGTAATAATACATCTGGAAGGCAATGACTTGGTACACATGGGTACGAATGGAGTTGTGGAGGCTCTAATCACAGAAGTAGGATGGTTGGCCAAGCAGTGCCCGCAGGTAGTATTAGTATGGTCTCACATGATCCCGAGGTTCCAATGGCGGGGGAGTCTGTGTGGGCTTTGAATCACTCCGTAAAGTGGATTAATAACATGACTGACAGGCTTTTCCGGTCCCCAAAACTGTAGACAATTGCACATGGTTGCATCCAGGGGGAGCGGTTCTTTCTACAGGATGGGGTTCACCTTTCTAATCTGGGTAATGATCTTTTCCTGGAGAATGTGCTAGCCTGGATGGTAGGGGCAATACACAGGACATGGCATTCGTGTCAGCAGCGGATGAGGGGCTAGATAGTCAGTCAACTATACTGGCCTGTGGTGGTACGGTCATGATTGCTAGGTCAATTTTACATCTCTTAGTAGGTATTTTACAGGTTGAAGTTTGTAATGTTTTTTTCAGTCACTGAATAATGTCATATCGTTATGTTTTGCCCTACAGGGTGTTGTAATTTTTGCTTGTCGTATTTTATGTCTGAGTATCCTTGGTCTACCGTAAGGTCATGATTGCTAGGTCAATTTTACATCTCTTAGTAGGCATCCAATTGTTTAATGGGGATGCCTGGGGGGATGACAGTGGTCCCTCATCACCCTCCAGGGGGTGCTTACGGCCGGTAGGCTGACAGTGCGGGGGTAGGAAGTGGTGCTTACTGCAGGCCCCTTGAACCAACACCCGCTCGGGCTCATGGTTGCCAACGTGGCATAACATCAGTCCCTGGGAGGTAGTATTGGAGGGCGGTGGGGGTGCCCGTGGAAAGGAATATGATGCGCAGATGGGCCTCCTGCGCAAGGTCACCCCGTTAAAGGGGGACCTGGAAAGTAGTTGGGAACAGTTATGACCTTGCACGTAGGCTCATTTGGGATACGCAGAAAACAAAGTGTACATATTCCAGTTTTAGGTTAGTTATGGCTTTGTATAGACTTATGTTAAGGTTAGCCATCAAAGATGTGTAAATATGTGTATTTGAAATGTTATTAAAGATGTTTTGGTTTTCTGCGTATAAAAATTGTGGCAATAGTTTTTTATTATGCTTGATTAATTTTAATAAAATACGGCCGGGGTTATCCGACCCCTAATCCAATTTCTGTGTTTGGATGATTTATTATCGATGCCTCAGGAGAAAGGGGGCGGTTGCAAACAACAATCCCGGCATCCCTGTCTGGAGGGGAGTGTTGAGGGGTCAACAATTAAACCCATGGGAGGGGACTCAGAAATACCAGGCCATAATGGACCATGCAAAAAAGCAGCCCTCAAATGCCCCCAAACTCGCCCGTCAACAGGTACACAAATCACACTTTACCCCAAAAGAGGCCTTCCAAGGCTCCTTTAGGACACCCCCTCTTACCTCACAGCCTTCATAGCCCCTTAAGGCCATCCGGTGCCACTAGAGTCCAGATGGATAAAAAAAACTATTGGATCGGGCGAGCAAGAGAAAAAGACCTCAGCCCATGCCGCCCCCTGAGGGCAGAGCGGGGAAGGGGACGATAGCAGCGCTGTGGTCACTGTTTTGCAGCAGGGCTGGTGGTGGGGGGCATTGGCGATGATTAGAGCAGAGATCAGCGTGTTGCGCATACATCGGTGACCAGGAACAAAGAAACCTGCTCACAGCCGATCAGCTCCTTATTTATGAGCGGAGTTGACCCAAGTGACCCCAGAAACACTTTAGTGCTTCCAGAGCAGCACCTAAATCTAGCCAATCCTCGCCCCTAGACCTGATCCCAGGCCCGTGGCGAAACACCCACCCCCGATGATGGCCCCCGGCTCTCCTCCACATTATCGACTCTCCTAGGTAGGAGAGTATCTGGAACTAGCATGATTTGCACATCACAACGGCCCCTGCGATGGCCATGGGATATTTAGGCCGGGTTAACTCTTACCACTAATTTTTTTTGGTGGCTATCTCGACGGCAGAGGCAGATCCATTTGATCTGGAAACAGCGCTGCGTCCACCCAACAGATTAATGGAATTTTGTTTCCCTGCCCTGAGGAGCGCGGCATAGGGGCTGTCCTTCACTTGCCTCGGCCTAACGGAGTAATTCTCCATTATTTGAGTGCTGCATTTGCGCTGCCTCCAATTGCCTTGAGGCCCAACATAGTTTGTTCCCTAAATTGAAAGTGCTGCACCAGCGTAGCCTCTGTTAATAAGTTAGCGGTGCCACATTAGCGCAGCCTCTGGTATTTTCAATCACTGCACCAGGATGGCCTCACTGCTCCGATTTAAATATTTTTTGTTCTCTGACCCAACAGAGTAAACCTACACTCCTTTTGGTCTTTGTCTACATGTTCCCTAACCCCAAAGAGTATTTCTTAGTCATTGATTAGTTTTTTCCTAGTCCTATAATTGTTCTTGGGCTACCGCATCAGCACAGTTTATCTAAGCCCCAGTATGATAAGGCGCCAACTGGGACTCAGGCAAGCCGCAACTATGGCGGTTGTGCTGGTCCCCGATGCCATAGAGGGGCGGGGCTGGTGATGCGACCAGCACCAGCCTCGACCACTGGCCCTGATTGGCAGAAAGAGGGCATGCCCCAGAAGCACTCAAGTGCTTCCGGGGCATGGGAGGCTGGTCCAATCTGGATCCTGACGATTTTCAGTGTAAAAGAGGATGCGGTGCGGCGGGACGGTCTTTTCCCTTGCCATTCGGCATAGCAGCAACAGAGCTGTTTACATGATGGATATTTTCCTTTCGTGCCAAACCACCATCCCCTGAGGCAGCAGATTTAATTAGTGCATTTCTGGTGTTCTGTTACAGGTTATCTGAATTTTTCTCTTTCAGGTTGCAATATGTTTTTTCAGGCTTTTGGTACTATTTACATAACTACATTTTCTCTTGCAGGGCGGTGTTATTGCCATATTTTATGTGATGGTATTCTTGGTCTGCAATAAGGTCAGGATTGGTGGGGCATTTTAGGGTCCTTAGTAGGCATCATCCTTTTCAATGGGGACGCCTGGGGGGACAGTGTTCTCTCATGGAACTCCAGGGGCGTTTACGGCCGGTAGGTTGGACGGTGGGCGTGGAGAAATTCCGCTTCCGGTAGGCCTTTTGGGTCAATCCCCGCACAGGTGCATGGGCGCCAAGTTGGCATAACAGCACAACCCCTTGGAACATGGAACATGGAACTCCAGGGGGCGTTTATGGCCGGTAGGCTGGAGGGTGCGGGGTGGAAAGGTTCTGCTTCCGGTAGGTCTTTGGGCCAATCCTCGCACAGGCGCATAGGCGCCAAGTTCGCATAACAGCACAGCCCCTTGAAGGTTGTATTTGAGGGTGTAGAGGGTGCCCGAGGGAGGTAACCTTCTGGGCGACCGGGCCCCCTCTGTGCAAGGTAACTCCGGTAGGAGTGGTGGACCTAGCAAGTAGTTGGACCAGTCATGACCTTGCCCATAGGCTCAAATAAGGTTAGGAATGGCTATGTCTTAAACAATATGTTAATATTAGCCATCGGAGATAAATGTAAATATATTAATTGTATAAGAAATGTGATTGCTGAATAAATATTCTGGACTGATGGACGTTTTTCTGCGTATTGTAAATATGAAATCTTAAATATGTTTGATCAATTTAATAAAAAATGGCCGGGGTTCTTCCGACCCCTAATCCAAGACAATTGTGTTGCTGTATATCTATGCCTCGTGGAGAGTGGAGGGGGTTGTGGTACCCCTGGGGTCATGGTTGGGAAGGGATGTCAATATGGGGCGAGGACTCAGCAATACCTGGCCATACTGTGCCCTCACCAAATTAGTCCTTCCTTCCACCTTCCTGGCCCCGGCGTGGCTGACCCTGTATGCTCCTGCACATTGTAGCGTCTGTGTGTGCCTCCTGCCCTATTGAAATTACAGCTTTGCAGGGCAGACACGCAGACCGGGACAAAATAGGTGAGTGCTGAGCGCCTATGTAGGGGTACTGTGTGGGTCACTCTGCATGGATTGTACTTACCTTCTTATTTAGGTTTGTGCTTTCCCCAATAGGATAGGTTGGCAGCCAAGAATGGCCAGGTGGGTAAAAGAAAGAGGCGTGATCCTGAGTTGGCTCAACTCCTGAAGTTGGTCCATGCCAAATTGGGTGATGAGGGAGGGTCCAATAATTTAACTACTGACTTGGAGCCAGACAGGGATCCTTTTAATCCCATCGGCGCTGGTGGTCCAATATCCCTCCATGTGCTGCTTTCCCTCCTGTAAATTGAAGGCCAAAAAAGGAGGCGACGGGCAATGTTCATTCTTAAAGGCGTGGACCATCTTCTGTGGTAGCCAACACACCACAATCTGCAACTCAATCTCAGTCCCTAAGAAAACTAGGCAAGTTTCTGGGCTGGAGGGTTTTTCTGCTGCCAGCAGTATCTAGAACTTGTTAATATGTTTTGCAAATTAGTTCAATAAGTCTTCACTCCTGCTGGAGTATTTGGTGCCCCAAAACAAAGAATCATCTAAATGGTGTATGACCATATTGGTTCATGCGACTTGACTAAAATCCCATTGAAGGAGCTACAGTGCTCGAAATAGGTGCAAGACACAAAGCACCCCATGTGCATGCTCAACCCATTCGCCGGGTCAACTATCTATATGGCTCCCTTAATCCATTATTTTAATGATCAGTAGGATACGTTTGTTAGTTGAAATGTTGTTTTGGACTTTATTACTTAGTTTGTCGAATTGGTGGAGAGCAGAATAAAATTCCTGATTTTTTTTTTAATCCCTGCCTAGTAGCACTGAGGAATTGATCTGTGTATTTTTTATTCAGTATTTCCCCCAAGTGTGGGGTCGGTGAGATCAAGATATTGGCCAAACACAGGCCTTTGGTCTTTGGCTTCTCTGTAATAGACCATAAGATCTATTTGGGTTTGGAGGTCTCTTGATCTGGTGTCCGGACGGATGTTTCTCAGGATCTTCCCCCAAAAAGGAACATGTGGGTGCTTTGCCCGTGTGTGATAGTAGAGAGTTTTATATGATTAATTCCTACTGTTGTCTAAAAATTGTTAAGATTGCCTTTAAATACACAAATGACTTTTAAGTTAAATTTGTACTTTGTTAGGGATAAATATGACCTTTGCAAATCCCGTGTATATTATCGGCTCATATGTTGTCATTGATTTATTTGTTGAGGAGAGTCCTCACTGGATACATCGCAGCCTAATGAGTTATGTAATTAAACGAGGAAAGGTAATCACATAAAGGTGCATTTGGACAGCTTTCCTAAGCAGTAAGCACTTTGACGCTAACACAAAACAGATGAGTAAAAGCAACATATTTTTATTGCAGGTGTGTTTTGATGTTAGAACACACCTGTACCAAGAAAATAATGGAGCGGCATTTAGGGGGAGGGAACAGTCTCCTTGTGATGTGAACGTATTGCTAATTCTTCTTATTAATTCTGAGTTTGAGTCTTAGCAATGACACTGAATATCCTGTGATTCTGGGCAAATCACTTAATCGCCTTACAAAAACAAGCATTTACAATGCAATGGTTTTGCCTTTGTTAAAGTTAGAGCTATTGGCATTGCTCTTGACATTATTTTTATTTATGTTTTTTTTAACATAAATAAATGGCATTGTCATTTACAATAGCAGGGCAGGGCACAGGGAAGGGGGGGCGAGGAGATACGAAGGAGAGCTGTGGGCTCAGGGAAGGGGGGGGCAAGGAGAGGCGAAGGAGAGCTGCGGGCTCAGGGAAGGGGGGGCGAGGAGAGACGAAGGAGAGCTATGTGCTCTTGTTGTAATGCTTGCATGGATGAGTTGGTGGATGCATGGATGGGTGCATGCATGGATGGGTGTATAGATGGGTGTATGGATAGATGCATGGATGGGTGGATGGATAGATGCATATATACAGCCAATCCCTCAACAATTTATACAATCCACCAACCCATCCAACCAACAACCCATCCATGCATCCACCCATACATCCATGCACCATGCATACATCCATCCATCATGCATCCATCCACCCACTGCGTCCCACTCCGACCCCTCTAAATATAACTCATTTTTTTCTGTATATAGAGATGACTGTATTCACTAGTATATGCAGTAGACCTTCCAGTACATCTATTCATATCCCTTTCATATGTATAATTCAGTTGGCATGGTGAGTGAACACCTGAGCTAATTGAAAATTAACCTGCACTGGGAACCACCTCTACAAATTGATGGGCCGTTTTCGACTGGGATTCCATCGTTCACACGCTACTGTGTAAATATACTCCTGTGGAATTGAGGCATGGAACCCCAAACATTTGTCGCGTTAAATTGATGCTGCGCATCATCGAAGGAAAGGAGCGGAAGCTCTACTGTCTCAAAGCCTGTAACATTCGTATAACCATGACGCATTTTATTTGACGTCATGCTCGTTTGTATGGGAAGTTTAACACAAGTATCTAAAGCAGATGGATTTAGCGCACAGCCTGGGTTTCTCAATATTCACAAAATTTGAATGGTTAACCAAAAATGTTATTAAGTTAAATGGGTGCACACTGGGGTGACGTTTATGTCCTAAAACGTCTATGAAATCAATGATATTTTTGTGCTTCCATATAGCCTGGTCGCACCCCCCTTTGGGGCACTCATCAGATGAAGGTTGTAATCTTCAATTAATGTTTCAGAAATAAACGTTCATACAAAAAGTTGCATTAGATTCTTTCTTTTGAATTTTATTCATTTATGGGGATTTTTTATTTTGATCGAAGCAGTGAAGTCAACACATTTTTTCATTTTCAAGATATCTTTAACTTTGTCTCCAATGCATTTCGAGCACAAATTGCTCTTAATCAGGGAGAAGTTCCTATAACAAAGAATATACGCTGACTTTCTGAATACATTGCAGGAAAAAAAATTGTGAGCAATTTGTGCTCGAAATGCATTGGAGACAAAGTTAAAGATAGCTTGAAAATTAAAAAATGTGTTGAAACATTAATTGAAAATTACAACCTTCATTCATCTGAGGAGTGCCCCAAAGGGGGATGCGACCAGGCTATATGGAAGTTTAACACAAGAACACAGAGATGGGAATATACTCGGGTCTCACAGACCCCAGAGAGATGCTATTGGCTGTGTGTCACACACCACTGTGTACCTCGCTGCACAGTGTACTTGTACCTCACCCAGCTATTCCCTAGGTACCTCAGAGTGCTGCCCCTGGCCTGTACACGACCCTTCTGTTCACTGTGCTGCTCCTGCCTGCCTCTCAGCGCTATCCTTCCAGTGTTACCCCCCTACTTCTCAGCGCTGCCCCATGTGTATCACAGGCTTCCTCTACCCACTCCACAGTACTATTGCATATACCTCGCACCCGTGTTTCTGCTGTACCTCACAGCGTGCTACTGCTGCGCTTCTCGGCTCTATCTTCTGCGTAATTCGTCCATTCCCACCTCTGCCTCTTATCATGCACTGACCTCACTTGAGGTTGTCTTGTTATCTTCTCTACCTCACGCCACGGAACGGTGCTATTCGCTTTACACGGTCTGTGTGCGCCACAAGCTGCTCCACTTACCTACCTCACAGGACAACTGCCTATATGAAAACCAGCCAGAAGAGTTTCCATTGTTCTGCCTCCGTAGCACCAAAGTTTGAATGACATCTCAGGCGGCTCGACAAGTAGCCCAGCTATACGCTTTCAGCCATTAGTTTGAGACTTCAGTCGTATTGTTGCTTAACTGAGGGGCCACAGTGGCTTTTCCAGAGGGCCATTACCACATGGGGGTGCGCCGCCTTTGTCATCCTCGCTTTCCCTCAGCTTCTGCCCACCACAGAAGTTGCTGAATATACCAAGAGGCAACATGGAGAAACCAGTCAGTTAGTTAGTTACTGCAGTGACCGCGTGGCTTCACATAAGTGTACAAGGACCTCCTATATCCTGTCTGACCATGGGGTATCGCTGCTGCATGACCATTTCGGTTTTTGAAAAGAGAATATGTCTGTGTTGCAAGCCTATTTTAGTAAAAAAAAAACAAGCAACGGAGAGTGAAAGGGGAGGGGGGGGCGGGAACGGGCACACGGGGAGGGGGGCGGAACGGACACACGGGGAGGGGGGCGGAACGGACACAAGGACAGCGGGAGGGGGCGGGAACAGGGACACAACAAAATACCTAAACTTACAAAGTGAAAACACATTTTTAAACAAAATACTCCTTACCTGATCCCTGATCGCTTCGTGTGAACTCGAATGTTGAACTAACTCCAACAACAGACGCATGTAAAATGAAGAAAAAATGGCGACTCGAAAAAAAAAAATAACACACACCCACCGCCGCGATGACGATCCGAAGTGGGTGGAGAGGGAAAAAATATCAGGAACGCCCCCGAATCTGGTCCGGCCTTGACGGACAGATCCGGCTCCCAATGGCTAGCCTCCATTTATGGAGCTAGCCAATGGGAGGAGGGGGCGAGGAGGGGGCGGATACCCGACCCCACAGAGCAAAACATAAGATTTTGCTAGCGCATGGGTACTTCGTACGCATTGCCAAGCAAAACCTAATGAATGTCTCCTTATGTAATGCAACTGCTGCTATGTAAAGCGCTCTGATACCCGTTACCTTGGGGTCAAGTTTGCGCTATATAAAACTCTGTAATAAAAAAAACCCTGAGGAGGCCCCCAGGCAGACGACATTTTGGAGCCCTCCTTGCAAAAAATTTAAGAAAGCTTCATTGTAATTTTCTTTCAAGATCAAATCAATATTATTTTGATCCATAGTGTGGGTCCCCTAAAAGGAGTGGGGCCCATAGGTGGGTGCCTACTTTGCCTATTTGGTAATCTGGAACTGGGTGCAGTGAAAGCCATGCACATTCCCCCTGTTAAATTCCGCAAGGTTTGACCAAAGTGTTAGATGTTTAGTGCACCCGGTAATTATTAGATGCAGTAAATATCGCCCAACTCGTAATTCTGACACATGCGCAGACCGAGGTTTACGCAGGAACCGGAAAACACGCGTGACCAGTACCGAAAGACCTGATTACAAGAGGATCGGTGTTTAGCGACCTCTACCTTAACCCCTGTTTGTGAAGGGGTCGGATGCAAGGGGACCCTGTTTGTGCAGGGGTCAGAATTCCAAGTTGGTTGGTGTTTACCACATCAGGTTATGCCACTTGTCCTAAATTCTGGGCCTTAATGTGTTCAAGTTATACTTTTGCGGAATTCGTTTTCTCTTACGTCAGAAAGTTCCAGACTAGGCAAGCGTCCAAAGATAGCCTTAAAACATCATTTAGCCACTGAAAGGAAGCGCTTCACCGCTGGAAACTGAACCACATCGTAAATCACTGCGTAGGGATGTTATGTTACAGCGGGGCCGCTGCTCAGTAGCTGCAACAAATATTTGTGTGACAAAATGGAGCTAATTACACACACACGGGAGATTGACATGTGCCCGGCGCCCCGTTCTTTCTGCCTCTGTCACCTCCAGCCCGTGCCGCCACAGGGGAGAGACGGTATGCCCTGGCGTTTAGGCAGGTCCCATAAATCATACTGTCGTACTGTGGGTTTAGGGGGCACCGTGTTCACTCTGAGTGCGCCTCCCCTCCAACTACAACCATCCACTTTAACTCTGGGCCCCGAAGAGCAGGCTCGTTCCGAGCTGGCAGGTCAATTTGCGCTTGTTAGGGCTGCCCGGGGGGTTGTCTTAAAGCAAGAATGCGCTGTTTATCTGCCCATTGACGTGCTGATGTTTCATTTAGCGCGTGTTTAGAGCTCACGCTGCGGTTGTAATTACTGTAATCTCGGGAACAAGCATTTCACTTAGCCGAGAGGGTGGCGGGGCGCTGTCTGCGGCAACACTGGCGATCTGTCTTGTTTGAGCCCTGGACAGGACAAACAGAAGAGGAGCTTAGAAAACCCATTTGGGGGAAAATGTTCTAATCCTCATCGCGGGCTGAAGGGGGCAGGGTGCTTGGAATGTCAAACAATAGACACCGCTACCAGCTTGTGTTTGCTTTCTGTCTTTATTTGTGTACTGTACTCCTGGAAAACGAAATGCAGTTCAATGGTTCCATCAAAAGTGTATGGCGTCTTAGGCCTGTGCAGTGATAAAATACAATATTTCAGCCAAAAGGGGAGAAAGAGAAATTATGTAGCGCCTTGTTTACCAATTTGTAGTTACATTGGCAGATACATTCACATGTACTCGAAGGTCATCCTCAACTTGCCATTCTTTTTTTTAACACGGTCGTTTTAGTTTGTGCCCTCTAGGTAAAATCGAAGCCGACCACTTACAGATGGATTCTGCTGGGCCCAGTTGCTACCGTGGATTTTTGATACACTAGAAACTTTTATGAAAAGAGCGTCAGTTAATTCTGGTTGTGTATTAGAAAAGGTAACTCGTGTCTAACGTTGTCAATTTGTTACAGTTTGCATTTTTGCTCTTAATCTATAAGACTCCTTCTTGCTTTTTCCTGCTCGGCCAAAAACGCACGTGTGATAAGTGGGTGCAGTTGAAAACATTTGCAGTGAACATTCACATGGGACAAGTACACCCCCTTGAAACGTTTGCAAATGATAAGCTCGAATTTCCTTCATGATTAGTTTATATGATTGATGTATGGAAATCACATTTTATTCTTAGGGGAACATTATAATCACAAGTATTGAGTGCAGCCACATATAATCTATTGTCTTATCAACATGAAGTATTACAATTTTGAAATATATTAACTTGAACATTGATGTGATTACCCCTTAGAAAAGTGCAAAAAGACCAATTGATGTACAGAATGCAAAACAATGTCATGCATTCACTCCAGTACAGAGATCTGGGCCTAAATCCATTGTTTTTTTGCTCACCATGCCATTCCAGTTTGAACCCAGCCATATGCAGCTCAGTCTTGACCCTGCACCCAATAGGAACAGTTCAGCCCGAGCTGCCAGGCCAGGTCCTCCCTGGACTGGAACCAAGCAACCTAGGATCGGTTTCAGGGCTTCACTCCTCATCAGCCAGGATAGCTTGACTCCAGTGGCATGGAGAGCATGGAACCCACGTCTGGACATACCTGTCCCACTCAGGTGACAAATGCAAAAAGAAAAATTGATGGACACAATGCAGAACTGTAGTGTAGTTCCTATTATCCCAATAGGCTCTGCGCATTGGAATAATACCTTCAATAGTATAGGCCTAGACCAGACGTTAACTAGGTCTACTACTGTCGATATTAGACTTAAAGTTTTGGGTTTTGCCAGCTAGCTCAGAGTTCACTAGAAACTTTCTCGAATAGGCAAGGAGGAGTTGAACCTCCCTGGATAGACAAGAAGGGATTTAGTTTCTGACAACCATAGAACATGACAACTTTGCTCTCCCCTAATCAAGAGTGTATCTCTAGAGTCGTGTGAAAACAAAAGACGACTTATTTTACTCAGTCAGTACGTGCATTCTTAGTCTCACCAGATTGTAGAGAAAAGGAAGAGACGGGCGTGTTCAATAAAAGATGTTATTTATTGATCAGTCTCTTTTCTCATACAAGAGAAATGGATCGATATTATTGCAATACTTATGGTTAAGTAAAGTGCATACAATCAAAGCAGAAGTATAAAATAATACTGTAAAAACATTGATATGGTTTCTAAGCCATATGAAGGTTTAAAATGAATAAAATGAATAAAATGAATACATACACATTTACATTTGACTAATCGTACTCAACTGGTGTTTCTAACTACGCCTACCCCGTGTACCTGACCTAAGCCTAATACGTGGGCGGGAATAGAAAGTTACAGTTTAAGTTAAGTTTGTTTTGCCAAGTGACTGACTAAAGAATTCTCTGTGAGGGGTTATTCAGTTCTGTACCTGGAATCTAGGATGAATGAGGGATGGTATCTCTCGTCTCTGGTCTCGATATTCCAGGCTGCCTGCGAGGGCTACCCGGAAGCGCCGGAGCTGGATTTCTCGGCAGGAGAAAGCAGCGTCTCGTTCTCAGCGCGTCAGGAAGGCGGGGCTGCGCCAGCGGGGTCTGCTCTGCTCTGGGCTTCGGCAAGTCTGGCTGCTCCGATCTCGTCACCACCGCGTGTGTTTGCATAGGGCAATATCGGTAATATTTATACCTTTAAGGTGCCGAGATTGACGTAAGGATGGACATAGATACGTCAATAAGGATGTCATACGACCTGGTCGTTAGCACATTCTTTTGCTGAAGTTCTCGGTGAAATCAAAACAATGGCCGCAGGGTTTTTCCCAGGTCTGTCATAGGTTTGATTTGTTTTGAGAACTCCGTATGCCTTATCAGGGGCTGGAGGAATATCGCTTGTCTAATTAGATGGCAAGCGTTATGACTTAATCAGATAACAGGTTCCTGTGCCGTAGTGTGGCTTTATCAGATAACGGTTCCTGCATCATGGGGGTTTTCTGCCTCATGGGATGGCTGCTAGTTAACTTGTTAACCAGAATAGGGTCAGGAATAGGGGGATCGATACAGAACCTATAGGAATACATCACACCCACTCCACGCTAACTATGGACATATTTACGAATCTATGCATAGTAAAACATACTGTAGAGTATCGTGTATACCTTACCACCCCAAAATACATAAATGCATTTTGAAATTATCCAATATACGGAAAAAACAGTCACATGTAATATATGCACTCAAGCTGTACAATAATGCTAAAGTAATCACGCATATCTATACATTATCACTAATTTGTATATGAGAATTTACACATGAAATGGCTCTTAATACAGAAAAAAGTTTCGAGACCATTCCATCACAGAATAAAATAATTATGAACATACCAGCGGGCAGCTAATGTCTATAAAGTATCTAAAAATAGAAATCTTAGTTCTCTAAGAATAGTTCTTACTTTAAGCAGAAAATAAGTGTCCCGAAAAATTCGTAAAAATATTTTGGGGCTGCTGAGAAAAAAAAATTGCTGTCCGTGAACTGGAGGGAAAATTGTTCATGGTATTTTGCTATTCTAGTTGAAGGCCAAATTCAGGGAACGCCGTGTGCGAGCTTGCTCAAAAGTCTCTATTTCTGCTCTGGTGAGAACATCATATCATTTAGACTCTCGAAAAAGTTGTCAACAGCTTCCTGGGAGAGTTCCACTAACTCGGAAAAAGGTGTAACCATGCATTCGTGCGCATGATTGTCTCCATTGACGTTTTGATTAGTATTGCTGACAGAAGGTCGTACCTGATCAATGCTGCTTTCATCATGAACTTCACTACCCCTTAATCGTAGTGGTGAAGTTTCCACGAATGCCGTCATCAGGATTGGTAGCCGTTGAGGGCAGCACAAAGCATGAGCCTTTATTGGACTCAACAATGTTTCTGCATCCATTGGCGCATCTGATTGTAGAGTCAGACAGGTGTCTAACACGCATTCTTCTCCGCATAGCAAGCACCTTAATACAGGTAAAACACATCAATGCCACATTGGTCGAAATGAAAGAAACCAAGTCATGTTCAGGTCTCTAAGCCGGGATAGTCCCAGGATTTTTGATATCCGGTCCCGGTATCCAATGGCTAGGATTGTTTCTTCCCTTGTCGCAGGTGTTTTGTCTGTGACATGGTTTGCCATAACGAAATATAAGGACTAAGAATAGGATTCCTGCAATTAGTCCCAAAATGAGGGGAAGTCCGCCAAAAATCGAATGGACGAAATCTGGAAAAATACCCAGTATGGCTTTGAATGGTGTTAATGCCATCGAAAATACTGTCTTAAATACTTTTGAGACTCCACTGGTATCAGAAATATTTAAGATTTCATTCAGGATTTCTGCGAAATGTATGGGGGAATTAGTTGATAATAAGGAGTGAATCTCTGCAGTCGTCCTTGCGACTAGGAGATCATACGTTTCTTTTGATGACGTGAGTCTGGTCGGCGTCTGAAGAAGCACTGTTTTCATTCTGCTTAAAGTATCTATTCGAATAGAAGTAATTTTCAAGTTGGGCCATGCCCTTGCCTCCCTGTCTGGAAGGGAGCTGGGGAACAATAAGCGTCCACAGCACTTGACCTTCGCAGTCGTAGTTACGAGATAAGGAGTCCCGGGCATAAGACTACAGCATCTGCGATCTACAATTAGAATGTAACTCCCATTATAGAGTCTTTGAAAGAATGGTTCTATCTCTGTTGCAGGTGCGCCTAGCTGGTGACATGAAAGGTTATTTGAGTTCCCTTCACAGGCTCCATGCAAACTAATTCCATTACACAGAAGTGTACCGCTCAGTGACATTGCACAATTATTGCCACTAAGAAACACTTTCTGGCCTTTATTACTGACACATGCATGTGAATAGGGCAAGTTCCATGTTGTTTTAATGTACCCCTTTCCCAATTTTTCGTACATGCCAGCCTGTATATATTTTTGGCAGTATTGAAACCTGAAGGTTGATATTGGAATATTAATTATCCCATGTATTATCCATTCACTGACAGGTCGTTCTGACATTGTCACTGGTAATCTCTCGAGTTTCTCAATGCTCAGGATTGTATAATCAGCACCCTTCTGGGCCATACTGATTTGTTTATCAGTAAGGTTAAAGATATTGAATAGTGACGTTGTGTTGATTAAACGCCAAGGCACATAGCCTGAACGCAGATTTTGTAACGTCCAGCCAAGCTGTACAATAGAACGCAATTGAGACTGACCGTGTTGTAACAACAGTAAGTCTTGCGATATTATGTCGATTGCTGAAGACACAATGCTGTCCAGAGAAAAAATTCTGGAGGACAGAGTCATTAACCCATTGTCCACTACAGAAAGTGATTTTTCCAAATTAATACGGTCAATTTCCCGTATTCTTTCTGCTGTCTCAATTTGAGTCACCTTCCAGGCCTCGTTGTATGCTGCATATACAGAGGCTGCTATGAAACGTTTCTGACGCTGTTTGCGCGGTCCCATAATGAAATCACGCAAGTCAGCACCATCAGTAAGTAAAGTTAGGTGTTGCTTAATTTCTGCCAGTGTGGAAGTCTGTAGCCATTGAAGGCATAATTTGCCCACACTGTAGGTGGTTATTATTCCTGGGTGTTGTCTTTGGGAATATTTAGGGTCTGGCCTGGTCATTTTGAACCCCTGTGTTTTGTTCAGGAATCTGTCTTGACAGTTATTAGTATCTGTGGGCCAGATCAACCACTGTTTCCAATCAGGATGTGTTCTGTTTTGGTTTAATACATAATTTACGTCTATCTCTTCATCTGAGGAGCTATTGCTGTTCATTGTTGGTTTTGGAATAGACGGTTTATTTAAGTCTTTGATTTTGGCTAAGCCAAGACAGGTAGTTTGTTGAAAAGTGTCATTCAAAAATATAATTTGTTCTGGGATCATGCAGGCTCTAAACAAAGATTCTATACCCTGTACTTGCCATTCTTTTGTACCCCAAACACTTTTTACTTCAACATTTTTGTCCCAATAATCAAAACCAAAAGTATTCATTTGTTCAAAGAATGAGTCTGAATATATCAATTTTGTGTTTGTTATCATGGTCTTTGTCCCTGTCTTATTTGACAATTTGAAATAAAATGTTTCAGCATTACTTGTGTTAAAACCTGAAAAGTATGAATATTTGTCATAAACGGTTCTTGAGCTTCCTTTTGGAGGGGTTGCACAATGTTCCCATTGATTATAATTTAAAACATTTCTAGGTTGTGCAGATCTATGTAGAAAATGGTTACCATAGTGGTTATAACAGTACATACTATCATAATTTGTCGAACCCTGCAAATAATCATGTTTGGTAAATTTAGCAGACATCACTAAGTCAGACATCATATTATTTATACTTTCAAAGTCCCAATCATCAGCAAATGAGCTTGGTTTTACAAAGTCACTCAATGAGATCTTAATTGGGTGTGGATATTTCAGGATTTCAACCGGACCATAAATTTCGTAGTCAGTTTTGTCCCATGCTACCCCACCCGGTATAGGATTGGCTGTGAAGTTGACTGAAGAAAGTTCTCTTTTCTCGACGTGTGAAGATGTGTGTGGTTTGAGGATCAAGTTGATTTTCTGACTTGCTGTGTCCATTTTAGCATATTTTCCCTCAATGAAGCGTCCCAAAGTTAGTACCATGATGAGCCAAAGTATGAGGATAAATGCACCAAAACCCACCCAAAATTCAATCCATGGAGAAATTAGATATGTTTCTTTCAGTTGTTTCAAAAGTACTTTAACTTTATCTTTAAAGGTTTTTGTTGATGGCTGTGTTTTTGATTCAGTGAAGCCTTCAGAGGAATCATCGAAGTTTATGAAGTAGCCGGATGCAGTTCTGTCAATTGTTCCAATTGCTTCAGGATTAATGTTTCTTGCATAGTCGTTTGTTACTTCATTATAGATTGGTGTGTCTCTGCTAAATGTTTTTATTTGGGTTTTCAGAGGTCTAAGTTCCATTGCATTGTTGCATAGTCCTTGTTGTAGTTCTGTAGGCGTTTCGAATGTGATTAGCCTCTTAGATTGAACCCCTGTGTTAGTAGCAAATCTTGGTGTTCTACTACTTCTCGGGAGTCCACTTGGCCTACTATTTGTTATCGGCCACATGTTGTGGTTTTACCAGGTCGATGGATACAACTCGGTTCTCCTTTTTACCAGCAAGCGGCGGTAGTACAACTGATCTTGTCCCGTTGACAGACAAGACAGGAACTGCTTTTCTGTAAGAAGGCCCAAATTCCTTCTTTACCGCGATCTTTTCTCTGACTAGATCCCCGACTTTTGGAATCCAGACAGGTCTTGCTGGGACAGGTGGTGGTTCTTCAGTGGTTGTTGGCTGCTGTTTCAACTTTATGTTGCTCAGGTCTTTTCTTGTTTCGTTTAAGTCCTGCAAAATAGCCAAACGATCTTTGATATCAAAGCTTTTTTCCTTCACCACTGAAGTCTGACTGTCGAGATCTAAGACTAACATCCTAGTTCCAAATAATAATTCGTACGGACTGAATCCCCTCAGAGAATTTCTTGGCAAGTTATTTAGACTTCGTTGGACACTTATTAGATGTTTGACCCATCCAGCTCCCGAACCTAATATCCTTTCTGTTATAGATAGCTTTATGCCTTGGTTTTTTCTTTACACCATCCCGTATCCCTCAGGAAGGAAGTGAGAAGAGTCCCGCTGTGCTATGCTCACTTGGCCATGTTTCCCCTCAGGCTGGAGGGCCAGATTGAAAACAATGGTCAAACGTAGCATGCTTCTAGCGTATATGCCATTTAGACTCGCAAATCTTTGTATAACAGTCCAGACGTCAGCCGAGTGCTGATGATCTACATTATAAGTGGAAACTAGCCTGTATATGTTAATCGGACGCTTTGCTTTTTACTGTTGATCTTTTCTGGAGTGAAACGACACGGTATTACACCGTTTCTCTCACCACTGCGATTTCTGTTACAGTTTGGGCAGTTCTTTACAAAAATGGTATGATGCAGGCTCATGCCTGGCCACCAGTACCTTGATTGTAATTCTTCCAGAGAATCTTTTAGTTTGAGGTGTCTGAGACCCTCGCCCATATGTGCGTCTGCTATTAACAAGTTTCTCCTGTCCATGTTTGGAATCACTCTATCCCCCACTCCAGGGATTCGAGCAAAAGGGACGGAGTTTGCATCGATTATGTATGTATAATTGAGTGGATAGTTGATCGGTAGCGCTGAGCAGTCGCCTTTTGATGACGTTTTCACCGCCAGCACTGTTTCACTGTCAATATACTTCACTGTACGCTTTTTTCGAGCTACGGAAGCCGATTTAGTTGCTACCGCTGTGGCTGTCTCAGCCAATGAATTCCCTGCAACGTGAACGCCATCACGCTGATGACTCAGTGAGTGTGTCACGTGAGTCTTTGGTAGTTCTTTTTGTAAAAGACCTATTTGTTCCCAAAGCAGTTTTTGCTTTATTGTTGCACCTGTGTCATCTTTGTAACCGTTTTGAATCCATGTCTGCAAATCGTTGTTATATGATTTGACGCAGTAATATGAATCGGACACTATAAGTGTCGGGAATTCGCGATCCGCATTATCTAGCGCCATTTTCAATGCTATTATTTCAGTCTGTTGTTCTGAATTAGTTTCTACTGAGTGTGTTTTTGTTAATAGAGGTCTTAGTTTACCTCCGCGCCACACTTCTTTTGTAATCTCACATGTGGGGTTGTATGCTTGTTCTCCCCAAACGGAGGGTTGAGCATGTCCGTCTGTATAGATTACACAAGCGTATTGTCGTAAGGGCAGAATGTCGATAGGCAGAGGGAATGTTCTTTCATATTCTAGATTTTTCAATTCCTTTAGTTCTGGATCAAAGTAGTAGTATACTTTGTCCGTTGTAATTGAATTCACCCATTGTATCCATTCCGGATTCAATGTTGTTGTTGGTAAATTACAAGGTGTTGTTAATGCCTCAAAGGCTGATTCTGCTGTTCTGACTGTGATACGTCTACCGTCCGCTTGATCTTTTTCTCTAGCTATTGCGGTTTGAACTGCATGAACAATGTTTTCTTTAATGCTGAATTTCTTTTCAGCTTCTGTGTACAAGTGTGATTTGAATGCAATTGGTACCTTTTCTCCCTCATTAGAGGTCAGGTATGTGAATCCGCATCTTCCTGGGATGACTCGAATCACAAGATTGCGTGTGTTATCACGTGTTTCTAATTTTGTTTTAATTAACATGTCTGTTTGTAAGGATCTCAAAATTTCTGTGTGTATTTGAGTCCAATTGGTTCTTTTAAAATCTGGTTTTATTAGATCATAAAGGGGTTTGACCCTTTCTGCGTAATTTGCGATGTATGTTCTTCCGAAATTTAGGAAGCCTAGAATTGACTGTAGGTTTTTTAGTGTTCTAGGTGCTTGGAGTACGGCACATTTCTCTAGGAAATTGTCAGCCAGGCTTTTGCCTTCACTTGATAATTCGTATCCTAAGAACAGGACTGTTAGATGGGCAATTCTGTTTTTTTTAAAGTTGAATTTGTAACCCTCTGCTGCGAACCCAAGTATTATGGTGTTCACTCTCTTCAAGTGAGTATCCAAGTCATCATCTGTTAAGTATATGTCGTCGACATAAGATAATGCTTCGTCATCATATGTTTGTAGTAATTCTGTTACTCTCGCTGAGAGTACCCCTGGGCTAACCGACAGAATTGTTTTTGAGTGCCATTTATTGAGAATGCAGACAAATATCTGCTCTCTGGTGCTATGTTTTGACAAAAGAATCCATTAGAGATGTCTAATGTTGTTTTGTATTTTTTGCGCACTATGTTATTCATTAGTGCAGCACTATGCGAGTTTTGCACTGCAAAAGTTTTGCAACATGAGTTAAGGTGTCGGTAATCCAAAACTAGACGATATGAATTGTCTGGTTTGGAGACCGGAAACAAAGGGTTGTTTATTTGTGAGGTGCAAGTTTCAATCACCCCCTGGTATTCTAATTGATCTAGGATTTCTTTTACCTGTTTTTTAGCTTCTTGCTTAATTGGGTACTGTCTTTGTGCAGTAGGTTGTGATTTTAACTGGATTTTGTGAGGAGGAGAGTCCTCATCCCATCCTACATGATTTTTATATAAAGCAGGAGCTTGAGCTACTGCCCACTTTCTGGCAAGTGTGTATTTTTTATGAATTGGGATATGATTTGAGAAGGCAGGCATAATTATTTCTTCGCCATGAGGGCACTCCCTGACAAACTCTGGTGGCCAGTCTTTTTCAGCTAGAAGGATGTCATAGCCCTTGGAGAGATTATCCCAAAATAGTCCCCTTATTTTTCTAGTCTTATCCCCTTCTATACGTAAAGTTATTTCATATATTTTGTGAGGTTTGCTAACTCTGGTGTCTGCAGTTTCCACTTGAAGATATTCATTCGTGTCCACTGTCTCCAGATGATTCATAAGGACTTTGCGAGCTATGCTCACTTCTGCTGCGCTGTCTAGCATTGTCTGAGCCCATTCTCCGTTTATCAGTTGTGTCCTCAGTATTCTCGGCATTGTTAACTACCTTGATACTGGCTACCTTCTTTTTTGGAAATTGTAATTTCTTTTTTAGATGAGCAGGTTCCTTGTCTTTGGACTTGGCGTGCTCTTCTCTTTGTTCTGATCGTCCTCTTCTTTCCGATTTCTGCGAGGAAGTCTGAAAAGATTGAGAGGGACGTGTATCAATGTCTTGATATCTATCAGGCTTCTTTATATTATCCCTATTTCTAAGGTTATATCTTTTCCCAGAGGGGTCACTTTGGGGTGACCTGTGTCTCTGGTTCGGAGATTTTTCTCTCCGCCGAGGAGACCTTCCTCTGGACTGGAATTTCTTTTCTTTAGGATTGGATTGTTTGTTTCCATCCCAGCTCTTTTTTTGTGATGTTGAATTATTATTAAAAAATATTTTTTCAGGACTTTCAATCAGTTGTGGTTTTACTGGTATTCCACCTAAACTATCTCTACCTAGTTCCTCATAGGATTTTTCTATAATTCTGGCAATTTCAGCTGGTTGGTCTGCTATATCTGTCTCCTTTAACCTCTGGCGGATCGCCACGTTTGCTGCTTCTCCCTTTATGTTGGCTAATAATATAGCCGAGACCTGCTTGAAGTCTTTTAGTAATTTCATACCAAGAGTTAAAGCGGGTTCTGGACCGTATTCGTCTTGAATTTGTTTTAGCACATCTGGTATTACCGAAATGGATGGAACACCGTGCGTTTTTGTGTAGATGGAAGCAAAGACTGTACCCCAAGTGTCACAGTCCTCCACGTGTGGTGCGATTCCCATTGGAAGACAGATAGTCAGAATCCTGTGTTTTTCTAACGGGGTGGTGTCTGGAAACACCGCCTCTATTTGGGTGATTTTTTGTGCTAACCAGAATGGTATTTGTTCCCTTTTAGCTGGTACTTTACCTAGGCAGGACTGTATGTTCTGTGGTGTAATTTTATTTGTGTTCCCCTGATGAGGGGTCAGCTGTGGAATTTTAATTGCTGGTTGGATTGTTGAAGTCCGCATTACATATTGGACTAATTGTCTATGTACTTTTATTAATTGTTTTAGTTGTATTAGAAGATCTGCTGCAGACATTCTTTCGATGTCTGGATGTGGTGTGTATCCGGCTAGGACCGGCCACGTTGCTCCTGGTCTACCTAATGGACCGAGCCTGGTGATGTGATTGTTGTGTTTTAGGGCGCCATTAAACAAGAGCAGGTGCTCTTGAAATTTAAGTGGTACTTCCACCTCCTCGAAAGGAGTGTATTCTTCAGGAGGTTCCTCTGTTTTGTAATGGTGGAAGTGCTTTGTTACAGCGTTTGCTGCTGGAAAGTTTATCCATGAATAGAATACCTCTGTCTGCCGATATTCGTGTGCCTCTATTACGAATATGACTGTGCCACCTCTAGGTGTCCGTCCATTTTCTATAAGTTTTAAAGTTATAGATTTCCTCTTGATGACCGGGATGAGTATTATATCCGGGTCAGCATCTTGCAGTGCATTATCAACTGCTGCGAGTTCAGTTGCTATCCTAACTGTCTCTCTTTCTTCATCACTGTCTACCATTTTACCGACAGGAAGGTTATTTAGTTTGTTTGCAGATCAGGTTTCTTATGGAAACAAAGATTAGATGCACAATATTTTGGAACAGTGTATCCTTCAACGTTGACTAAACCAAGGACCATACATAGGAGTTTCCTCCTGCGAGGTCTGGCGGATATTACCTTTTACCCACTCCAGACGTCTTTGGAGTATTATGGGAAAAGGGGTCTGAGTGAAAAAGCACGACTGAGTTACTCTAAATGTCTTACGTTAGTTTTATCGCCCTTCCAAACGCGTTGGGCGCCATGTAGTGTAGTTCCTATTATCCCAATAGGCTCTGCGCATTGGAATAATACCTTCAATAGTATAGGCCTAGACCAGACGTTAACTAGGTCTACTACTGTCGATATTAGACTTAAAGTTTTGGGTTTTGCCAGCTAGCTCAGAGTTCTCTAGAAACTTTCTCGAATAGGCAAGGAGGAGTTGAACCTCCCTGGATAGACAAGAAGGGATTTAGTTTCTGACAACCATAGAACATGACAACTTTGCTCTCCCCTAATCAAGAGTGTATCTCTAGAGTCGTGTGAAAACAAAAGACGACTTATTTTACTCAGTCAGTACGTGCATTCTTAGTCTCACCAGATTGTAGAGAAAAGGAAGAGACGGGCGTGTTCAATAAAAGATGTTATTTATTGATCAGTCTCTTTTCTCATACAAGAGAAATGGATCGATATTATTGCAATACTTATGGTTAAGTAAAGTGCATACAATCAAAGCAGAAGTATAAAATAATACTGTAAAAACATTGATATGGTTTCTAAGCCATATGAAGGTTTAAAATGAATAAAATGAATAAAATGAATACATACACATTTACATTTGACTAATCGTACTCAACTGGTGTTTCTAACTACGCCTACCCCGTGTACCTGACCTAAGCCTAATACGTGGGCGGGAATAGAAAGTTACAGTTTAAGTTAAGTTTGTTTTGCCAAGTGACTGACTAAAGAATTCTCTGTGAGGGGTTATTCAGTTCTGTACCTGGAATCTAGGATGAATGAGGGATGGTATCTCTCGTCTCTGGTCTCGATATTCCAGGCTGCCTGCGAGGGCTACCCGGAAGCGCCGGAGCTGGATTTCTCGGCAGGAGAAAGCAGCGTCTCGTTCTCAGCGCGTCAGGAAGGCGGGGCTGCACCAGCGGGGTCTGCTCTGCTCTGGGCTTCGGCAAGTCTGGCTGCTCCGATCTCGTCACCACCGCGTGTGTTTGCATAGGGCAATATCGGTAATATTTATACCTTTAAGGTGCCGAGATTGACGTAAGGATAGACATAGATACGTCAATAAGGATGTCATACGACCTGGTCGTTAGCACATTCTTTTGCTGAAGTTCTCGGTGAAATCAAAACAATGGCCACAGGGTTTTTCCCAGGTCTGTCATAGGTTTGATTTGTTTTGAGAACTCCGTATGCCTTATCAGGGGCTGGAGGAATATCGCTTGTCTAATTAGATGGCAAGCGTTATGACTTAATCAGATAACACGTTCCTGTGCCGTAGTGTGGCTTTATCAGATAACGGTTCCTGCATCATGGGGGGTTTCTGCCTCATGGGATGGCTGCTAGTTAACTTGTTAACCAGAATAGGGTCAGGAATCGGGGGATCGATACAGAACCTATAGGAATACATCACAGAACAATGTCATGCATTCATCCTAGTATAGAGATCTGGGCCTAAATCCAATCTTCTTTTGCTCACCATCCTATTCCAGTTTGAACATAGCCATATGCAAATCAGTCTTGACCCTGCACCCAATGGGAACAGTCGAGCCCAAACTGCCAGGCCAGGTCCTCTCTGGACTGGAACCAAGCAACCTAGGACCAGTTTCAGGGTTTCACCCCTCATCAGCCAGGATAGCTTGACTCCAGTGGAATGGAGAGCATGGGACCCAAGTCTGGGCATGCCCCTCCCACTCTGGTGACAAGTGCAAAAAGAACAATTGATGGACATAATGCTGAACAATGTCATGCATTCACCCCAGTTCAGAGATCTGGGCCTAAATTCATCGTTCTTTCACTCACCATGCCATTCCAGTTTCAACCGAGCCATATGCAAATCAGTCTTGACCCTGCACCCAATGGAAACAGTCCAGCCTGAACTACCAGGCCTTGTCCTCCCTGTACTGGAACCAAGCAACCTTGGACCGATTTTGGGGTGGCCCATTGAAAAGTAACATGGAGAATAAACGTGAATTGGCAGTAATAATGAAATTTCTCCACTGTACGCTTACATGCTGCTAAAAAGAACCATTGGATTGCGACTCTAGAATAGGTCCAGAACCTATCAGCCTGATTCATCATTCTCCCGTTTTGCGAGCCCCTAATAGCGATTCATAACGAATCGCTATTAAGGACTTGCAAAACGGGATTCATGTAGGAATTGCAATAAATATTGCGATTCCTACATGTTCCTTATTTGCGATTAGATAACTCCCCATGCATTCCTATGGGCCTACAGGCCCATAGGAATGCATGGGGAGTTATTCCTTATTTGCGATTAGCAATTAGCTAATCGCAAATAAGGATGCGATTTCAAGGGTGCAGGGGTGTCCAAAGGACACCCTGTAGCACCCCTGAAATGTAATCTACATTGGTGTTGCGCACACACTTGTCCAAAGGACATGTGTGTGTGTAACATGCAACTTAGAAAAATGCATTTAAATGCATTTTTCTAAGTTTTTGCTATTTACCGAGAGGTCTGACCTCTCGGTAAATAGCGGCCCAAAATTGCAATTTCGCAATTTTAAAATGCTTCATGAATTGCATTTAAGGAATCTCAAATAGAGATTCCTTAAATTCAATTCTTCGCAAATGTGCGAATTCTTAAATAGCGAATTTTGCATTTGGGATGATGAATCCCAAATGCAAAAATTGCACTCGCAAAAGGCAAGATTCTGAGAATCTTGCCCTTTGCGAGTGCAATTTAGCTTGATGAATCAGGCGGTATGTGCCCAGCCCTTTCAGGTGGTAGCAGAGTAGGATGGTTAGCACGTGAAGCGAGGGGAGAATCTAAAATTAATCTAGAAAAGTGAAACCTAGAACCCCAAAGCCCCAAAATAGAGCCCAATGACTGAGAACGGAAGGCAACGTAATCCGGGCGAGACTGACGAAGTCTGATGTGCGGTGAGATCAGTGGCGAGTGGAGGAGTCAGTATTAATAGAGTGTATGCTGTGTGTTAGATTGTGGGAATGAATACTAAGGTACCAACCAAGACTCTGGCATGCCACAACTATGGTGGTTGTGCCGGTCTCTGATAACAGAGGGGCGGGGTTGGTGACACCTCCTGGCACCAGACAGAGGGATGGAGGAGGGAGGGAGGAGGGTGACAGACAGAGGGAGGGAGGAGGGTGACAGACAGTGGGAGGAGGGTGACAGACAGAGGGAGGGAGGAGGAAGGGAGGAGGGTGACAGACAGAGGGAGGGAGGAGGGTGACGGACAGAGGGAGGGAGGAGGGAGGAGGGAGAGAGGAGGGAGGGCAACAGAGGGCGACAGAGTGAGTAGGCCGACAGAGTGAGGAGGGTGACCGAGTGAGGAGGGTGACAGAGTGAGGGAGACAGAGAGGGAGAGGGAAGGAGAGAGGGAGACAGAGAGGGAAGGAGAGAGAGGCAGACAGAGAGAGGGCGACAGAGAGAGAGAGAGAGAGGGATACAGAGGGAAGGAGAGAGAGGGAGACAGAGAGGGAAGGAGAGAGAGGGAGACAGAGAGAGAGAAAGGGAGACAGAGAGAGAGAGAGAGAGAGAGAGAGAGGGAGACAGAGAGAGAGGGAGTGAGACAGTCAGAGTGAGTGAGACAGAAGGAGTCAGGGAGAGAGAGAGGGAGAGAGAGGGAGAGAGAGGGAGTGAGAGGGAGTGAGAGGGAGTGAGACAGTCTGAGTGAGACAGAGGGAGAAATAGGGAGAGATGGAGGGAGAGAGGAAGGGAGAGAGGGAGATAGAGGGAGAGAGAGGGCGAGAGAGAGAGAGAGAGAGAGAGAGAGAGAGAGAGAGAGAGAGAGAGAGAGAGAGATGTGTGTATGCCGGGTCTGGTGGCTCAGTGGACGAAGGCGTCCGCTGCAGGGACTTGTGTTCAACCTCATGGTCACAGGTTTTTTGTTGCTCTAGCCCCGCCCCCACCTGTGTGGCCCTCGGACACAAACCACAATGTAAATTTGCCCCCCCGAGAGAAAGTTTGTGAGTAACCATGCGTTGGAGCAAGAGGTGCGGGTAGGAAGATAAGGTCTGAACGCATGAGGGACGTTCACAGCGGTCGTCCGGTGGTCAGTGAATGTCTCTTTCGTGGGGCCTGGCATGCACACTGGGATGATTCTGTCCATGCGCATGGGACATGGGTGTGGTTTCACATCATGTGTCTTGTTAGAGGATGAGTATAGAATGTGAACAGCAATGGTGGTTGCATGGTTGCTGGACCTTTGGTCCCTTTAAAGGAGTATTGAGACACTTTTCGCTCTTGAGTCGGCCTGTTGGCCAGACTTAGACCATGATGGCGGGTGGCCCAGAGTGGGGTGCTCATGATTTTGAAGCTTTTGGGTGTTGCTTTCTTACATGGATTGGTATTTTCATTGGTTATGTCGGTCTCTGCAGCTGCAGAACCTTTGCATAGCAGGCTAGCTTTGATCCCCCAAAAAAACAAATTGACCCAGGGGCTAGAGGTAAAGGGAAAGTGAGTCTCTGTCGCCAACTTTGGTATTGAGTTGTGTTGTGAGTGTCTTCTTTGCAGGAGACCCTTTGCACACTAGCAAAGTGACAGTGCCAACTGCTCTGAGGGTGCGCTGAATGAATGAAAGAGCATTCATAGAGCGTGCAGCTACTCAGAAAGAGTGTCCCGGTGCTGACAAGACTGTATGAGACCCTCTGCAACCCCATAAAGTGGGAGACCAGGAATTAGTTAAGGAAAATGCAGGTTTTAAGCCTTTTCCTAAAAACTACTATGTCGGTCACTTTCCTTAGAGCCAGTGGGAAAAGGTTCCAGGCGTGGGCTCCATGGAACCGAAAGGAACGGCCGCCCGATCGGGCGTGGTGTATCCTAGGGACTGATGCCAAACTCAACGTGGAGGACCTCAGGGTTCTTGGTGGCACCTAGTGCGTAACTCTCCTTCTGAAATACTCTGCACCGTTAAATATAGGGCCTTGAAGAATAGCACCAGAGCCTTAAGACAGATCCTCTTTTTTACAGGGAGCCAGTGTAAAGCCTTGCGGTGTGGGAGATATGAGTCCTGGGCTTAAGCAAAAGAACCGCTCTGGCGGCTGCATTCTGGACCACCTGTAAATGGTTGAGCAAATACTCAGGTAGGCCCAGGTACAGGACATTGACATAGTCCAGTCTGGAGGTGATCAATGCCTGCACTACGTTCTTCCTGTGTTCAAGAGGCAAAAGGGGAGACATTTCTCAAGCTGGGGACTTTCGTGACCCTAGGAATGAGAGGGGATGGGTGTGGGAGCTGCGGAGGGACCTTTTTGTGTAGCATGGCCACCATGGCATGTTCATGACTCATCTGAATGTAATTTGGAATTCTTTATTCAATGGGAGTGAACACAATGCAAATATAGGTTTCTTGCGCTTTTAAGTCATTGAAGGATGTATTTACTATGTTTTGACTCTAAGATTTTGGTATAGCAGAGCAGGGTCCCTTCAATGGTTTGTATGTTGGTTGTATCTTCAGCAGTGATGAGATAGCTTGGAATGGACCAGAGTTGTCGGGGGGTTTGAGCTGAACTAATTTTGGTTTGAGTCTTGTGGTTCATTTGTTTGTTCCTTTTGTCTCGGGTTGTCACAATTTTTGGTGGAGAGACACTGATCCCTTGAAAGCCTTGACTGTGGGGAGGGGGCAGGAAATGGGACAGTGCTGAGATTCCTCAGGTCTGATTGTATCGGCTTTGCACTTTGGGAAGGGGGTGATTTCTGGTTTGCATCGGTATGATACTTGTGTGATGAGCAATTGAGCAGGGAGATCAAGGTTGCATACAGTGGTGGGAAAGGATTGAGAAATCCTGGTCATGGTATCCTGCTGTTATATTTCCATTGAATTTGCATATCATGTATATGTATATCAAGCCCACCATTATAATGAAAGCAGCAGTTTGCCCTTCGAATTCTTGTGTAAATGTGGGATTCAGTCCGTACAGCAGATGGGATTACCTCTCGTGATTCAGTCATAGTCCCCTCTCCTCCTGGTTTTTAGCTATGCTATGCACCGGTTCACAAAGGCTGAGAAAATACGATCATTAATGAGTTCACATTCATTTGTGATTCAAAAATATGAATCTGTGTCATTATTGGTATTTAGAAACAATTAATATTCTGTTGCAACAAGTGCATCACAGTTCTGCATTTTAACATTTTTAAGAGAGACACACCATTTGAGATGTGGGGGAAGGGATATTGTCACTACTTTTGGCATAATGATGGCTTCCTATAGCTGAATGGTAGCCCTAGCATCATGGTGGCCAATATCAACACTTTGTGACCATCCTTCTCTTCTGATGGGCATCACTGGCATCCGGTGGTACCCCTGGTATTTGCTGAGCATTCTTGGTGTGTGATTCATGGGCATGTGAGGAAAAGGATGGCCATGAGCACATCTGAGCACTCCATGAACATTAAAAACAAGTAAATACATGACAGGCCATATATTTACTAACAATTAGCAGGTATTAGGGAACAGAGACTCAGAGTGAGTTTATAACGGTTCGTGATGCCTTGTTTTCCTGCCGACTCACTGGCTTCTTTGCCAACACCTCATGATTGTTTCTTTGTAGTGTTGCATTTTCCACATGGGGGTGTTTTTCACTGGCAACAGGCGCTGAGGCACATTCCGGAACAGTTGCAAGCCACTATGTGTTTGGGTGGACAAGGATCAGGATCGGCTTTAACACTGGTGGCACAGGTGCGACAATCATTTTTTGGCACCCCATGTCTGCCTCCTCGGATTCTATCATTGCCACCTGTCATCAGTGCCCCTCATCCCTCTAATCAGGAGGTCCCCCCTTACTCAGTGGTCAGGGAGGCGGCATTTTTATCTCTGGTACTGACAGTTTTTCTCCATTGTGATGCCCTTGCACCTATGGGGGAATATAGGTTTCTGTCCATCCCTTTTCGGGGATGGCCATGATCGAAGTGGGGGTCACTTTTAGAGTGAGAAGTAGTAGGTTTCCTACAATGCGTTATACATGTCAATAGAAGTTTTTCCGCAGGCAACCTGAAGAAGAAGCAAGTGTATGCGACCGTAGCCTCTCTAATTAAGAGTGCGGGTGTGCGAAGTTACAAAGTCTGACGTGGGAAGCGTGAGAGTCAAGGCTTAATAAAATGGATAGCTTCAGTTGCAATAATGAGAAATCATGCTCCGAACAGTAGTCTATTCCCACAGACTGTTGCATGACCCTCATGGATTGTTGCGAGTGGTCAACTTTAGTAGGTGGGTAATAAAATCTGTTCCACCATGTTTAGTAGTCTGGTTCTAACTGAAGTGGGGTCGCCATTTTTGTTATGCGTTGGTTAATGGTCGCTGAGATGCTGGCTAGTGTCTTTGTTCCCTACCTTTCATGTTAACCGCAGCTGTGTTAATATTCCTGACCCGCAGCTTGATTCCTGCCCCGTCATCCTTCCCGGAAGGACTATCTAGCTTTTTGATTGCATTAATTCTGCTCTGGTATTGGCAGGCATGTTTGTCGATGTACACAGGGGTCATCAACAGTGTCCTACTTGTGGTGGATAAAAGAAACTTGTGGTGATCGCAGCCAACCTTTTTTTTTTAAGCTTGTCGGCTTAAGGAAGCTTTGTCCCATTGGTTCGCAAAGGGGTGCGAGGAGTAGGAGAGCCTTCTTGGTAAGGAGGCAGGAAGGATATATTGGTAGTGTTTAGCAGATGGCAGCTTGGCATATTAAGCATGGCTTTCGAGGGCAGGATGTCCATAAAAAAAAAAGGTTGTCCTATTCGTTGGTGGGCACAGTAAGCCTTGGCAGCAACAGATGGGTTCTAGGGATTATATATTGGTGTTCATTGTTGGTAGGATGCAGTCACCGGGACGGCAGGAAAAATGGGTGGTGGGACAGGCAGTCAAAGGAGGGACTGGGACTGTTTGATTCTTGTAAGCATTATTGTATAATTTAGCATGTTTCTGCCATTTAATCTTTACAATATTTTCTTATCAACACAGGTGAAGGGCAGGATACAGCAGTGCGTCAGCTGGGACGTTGGAGTGTTCCTGTTTTCCTGTCATCACAGGTACAGTGGGGCTGATACTGGGCTGCTCTTTCGTGAGCATGCAACGTCTTCATCTGCCCCTATTGTATGCTTGGATCGAAGAAGACCAGATGGCAGCTGCCATACTGCGGGCAAGTGGGGCGGTGTGTAGCCACCATGGAATTGCTTTAGACAGGATTATGCCTGGGATGTTTCCTGCATCCGGGGATGTTTTTTCCTGTCTTATGATAGTGTGTTGTTTTTTCCTGTCATGTGACGCAGGGGGAAGCCCGGGGAGCCAAGTCTCTTGCCAGATCCAAGGGTAACTCTGGTGCACGCCGAGATGACAGATCGATGGAGGCATAGGTAATAAGGTATGCTTAAGGCATGGGTAGGTAAAGCAAGTCCAACATGTTTGTGAACAGATAGGTTTGAGGGTAGGGCTCACCAACCGGGTTATCATGTTGTTCCATGGGCAAAGGGGGCCTACACTTGGTGCATTCAAGGTGCATGCTTGAACCATGGTTACGCAGGGGGTGTCCGCCCCCTGGGGTCGTTGTGGTGAGCTAGGAGCTATAACGCAGGGATGTAGACTCTGGCCAGTGGCCGTGCAGATCCCTGCAGAGCTAAAGGGTTTAGTATAAAGCTAGGAATCATCATCAGCAGTAACATTAATAATTATCTGCATCTGGGTGACAATGTTTTGGTCCGACTAACCAAGAGGGAGTTTTTTGAGTCACTGATCACAGACCTGGGCTGTTTAGCTCAGACTCCCGCACTCAATCAACGCTTGGTCCACTTCAACCTGAGGTTACAATGGAAAGGGGTTGAGCCGTTCAGGACCATGAATACTTCTTCACATCACGGGCAACATGTTGGTACGTCTAGCGAGGTCCGAATTTTGAGTTGCCGATCATCCAGTATGGGCCGGTTAGCTCTGAAACTCCATCGATCAGTCATTGCTTAAACTGAGCAATAAATTTTTTCCTAGAGACCTTGTTAGCATGGTCGGTAGGGACACAAGACAGGGCATGACTTTAGGACATCTCTGTGAGGGGGGGCAGATAGTCGGTTAACTATGCTGGCCTGTGGCGGTAAGGTCATGATTGGTGGGACATTTTAAGGTACTTAGTAGGCATCACCATTGTTATTGGGGATGCCTGGGGGGACAGTGGTCTCTCAAGGAACTCCAGGGAGTGTTTAACGCCGGTATGTGTGGAGAGTGCAGCGGTGGAGAAGTTCCACTTCTGCTAGTCCTTTGGGCCTATCCCTACACTGGCACATGTGCTCCAAGTTGGCATAACAGCACAGCCCTTTGGGGGTAGTATTTGAGTGCATAGGGGTGCCCAAGGGTGGTAACCTTCTGGGCAACCGGGACTCCTGCGCAAGGTCACTCCAGTGGGAGAGGTGGACCTAGCACGTAGTTGGACCAGCCATGACCTTGCCCTTAGGCTCAATTTGGGATACGCAGAAAATAAAAATCTACATAATTTTAGATTTAGGTTAGGAATGGCTAGTTATTAGACAATGTGTTAAGGTTAGCCATCCATAAATAATTGGAAATACATTGTATAAGAAATTTGGTTTATGTATGAATATTCTGGACCATTAGATGGGTTTTATGCATATTGTAAATAAAAAATCTTAATATGCTTTATCATTTAATAAAATAGAGCTGGGGTTCTTATGATCCCTAACCCAAGATAATTGTGCGTTTTGTGTGTATCTATCCCTTGGGGTAGATTGGAAAGGTTTTGTGGTACCCATGGGGCCCATGGTTTGGGAATGGATGTCAGCTTGGGGTGGGGACTCGGCAATACCTGGCCATGTTAATTGTGTGATGTCTTGCAGAGTTGATATGAGAGTCGAGTGAATGTGGGTTCAGACCGGACGTGATCCAAGGATTGAAATTTGAATTTCAGGTCCCAAAGTGACACAAGATCCCGGGATATAATAAAGGGTGCAGAAGGCACCAAGATTGTGATTGTCTGACTGAAGAATTGAGGAGTTGTTGTGAGACATCATCGACAGTTCCACCTAAGACAGGGAACTTTTGTGTGAATGGGAATCGTTTAGTAAACCTTGTGCATAGAGGTGAGCTATAATGATTCAGGTGACCAATGCAGGTCGAGGGTCACTGTGTGTGGGTGTTCTTGGATTATTGAATTCTATTGATATTTTAGATGGCAGACAATTAAGGAGTTTAAAACGATTGTGTGAGTGATTGCGTACGGTGATGTCAGAGTGTGCTGAGCTGCGATAGGTCGGTTGGTGTAACACAGCACTGGAATTGATTGGTTGTCATGGGGAAGTTGTAGTTGAAAATATTGCCTCAATGTGTAAGAACTTGAATTACTTGTAATTACATCATGCAATGCTTTAGGGTGTTGCAGGATCTTTTCAGAGGTGACCAAGGGGTTGTTACTTGAATGGGTGAAGAGGCAGCACACAAGGATACTCCAGCACATTATATAGGGGTGAAATACTAAAACCTGGCTTCAAAATAGGCATAAAATCACTGAAAAGGAGGGTGAATTGTTATGTCTATGTTTTGGTTCATTTCGGTTGGATGTATTGCAGCAGTTGAGAGGAGTAATGTTTGCGCTGCGACATTTGTGTAGACCAACACAGTTTGAGGTGTTAGATACCTGGATGCGTGCAGCATGTATTAAGAAGAGGGAGATATATCAAGGGAAGATGTGGAAACCTTTCAGGGCATGCCAGGATGCACGATGGGATGCACAGCTTAAGAGATGGAGAGTGGATTCTATCGAAGGAGAAAGGCTGTACCCAATGCTGGTAGGAAAGGGAGATTTTCAGGGCAAGAACAGCAGGGCAAATGGAAACAACAGTAGTGACACTGACAACAGCTTGTTGGATGGATTGTTATCTGAGCGTCCTCCACCTTATAATCCATAATCAGAGGAGGGAAGGCGCGACTTAGTGAATGTAGGGAATGCGGAAAGTGCAACAGCAACTCAAGCTGGTCCTAGTGCAGGAGTTGTGGGAAGGATATCTGCAGGAGGAGGGGGGACAGGAGTGTCCACCCTAGGAGGTATGGAACAGAATGGAGTTAGGACTGCTTCATTGTTGCCGGAAGCTCTTACAGTTGTGGTCACTATTGGTCCTGCTAATCCTGTGTAGTCACCCGAGCTCAGTGGAAAACCTCAGTCAGCAACAGTCTATACATGTTGAAGGAACAAGATTGGGAAGATCAGGGAGCACGAATGGAAATCGGCCAACTCTAGTGCCTGTGAAATCTGGTAACCCTTTTGCAGCTACTGTCGATCCTTCGGTAGTGCGCATTTGTTCCAGTACTATATGGTCTATACCCATGGCAAGCACTAGTTCAGACCTAAGGATGTGGGAAACACCAGTGAGGGGACCAATGGGTGTGGCCTCAGAAGCAAATACGAGTCAGGGAGCCGCTGGAAATCAACATGTCTTAGATGTTACAGACTTTGAATCTTAGATGAGGGATCACAATAACAGCAAGGAGGGTCAGAGTAGTGCATCAAGTTAAGGTCCTATCAAAGCTGCAGTGAAGGCACAACTATTAATATAGTGAGGTTGAAGGTTAAGTAGGTGAGATCATAAGTGGGAATTTGCCTTTGGACAGGATAGAGACCTATGAGCCAGATGACGTGTTGTTTGTAGTGAAGGATGTCACCCGCAGGGCAAGAAGGGAACATGAGAAGTTGTCAGAGCTAGCTCAGAGATATGAGGTAGATCTGTCACAAATGAAAATGTTACAAGGAAATCATAGGCTTAACTACAGTGATCAGAAGCTAGAGGAAAAGAGAGTGGCGGGATCGAAAACCCATGTCAATGAGTTGGTGGTAGAAACATGGGCGTGGAATATGCTGGATAAGTGGGAGGAAAGGTGGTTGAAGAAGAAGAGTGCGAAGAAGGTGGCAGGGGAAACACCACCTCCAGGAGGGGGAACACAGGGAGTTGAGGCATATCCGTTATGAGAAGTGCCTAGCGGATGGTATGTGCATTCTCCTTGGAGTAAAGGTGACCATGCCGCATTTACAAACTACTTCCCCAGGTTGAGGGAGAACCCTGCTGAACGGTATAAGCAAGTCAATCGCTTTGTTAAAATCTCGAAAGTGTTGTGGATTGACTTAAATACCTTGTTCGTAATAGTGGCTCCTAGCAATTTGTGGTCTGCTTGTTAAATAGCCATTGACTGGCCTGCTACTGAGCCGGAGAGGGATTCAGTGATTCATGGTCCTTCACCGTTGGTGATGAACAGCTATGATCAGGTGATCACATAGTTACAGTACAAAATAGCCCCTCAAGACATCAACGGGGTTCAGATAGATTGAACAACCCAGAAACCTAAAGAGTCAGTGCATGCTTATTATGAAAAGCTGTTACAAGCCTTTAAGCAGTACAGTGGATTGGACACACTCCATCCTAAAGATATTGGCCAATTAGTCTCAAAGTTTGTGATAGGACTAAGGACAGAGGTCAGCCTCATGATCCAGCAACATTTAATCTGCTGGCAAAAATAAGTCAGCAGATGAAATTCTGTGGTATGCCAGGTATTGCAGTGATAAGGTGGATTTCAAACATAATAGAATTAAGGAGAAGTTGATGCTGGTTCAAATGCGAAATGCACAGAAGGGAGAGCAGGTACAGGCAACAGGGGGAACAGTAGCTCGCTATCAAGGAAGTGTCCCAGGAGGTGTCCAAGTTACATCAGGGCCGGCAGGACAGAGAAAAGGAAGAGGTTTCACCATAGCTCCTCCACAGGCGACACCGGGAACTCGGTTACGCTGCCAATATGGCAGTTGTGCCGTTCCCCCGGTGTACTTTCCGGGCGAGGTAGGGGGAGAGGGGGCCCGTGCTGATGATGCGCGGGGGTCCCGCCCTCCCGGCCCTCGCCCATTGGCTGAGAGGGCTTTGCCCCAGAAGTAATTCAAGTGCTTCCAGGGCAAACATAAGGCAAACAGGTCCTGGATCTCGCCCGGACCTGTTTCGGGGAGGAAGGACCCCTTTAAGAGCACCAGCAGAGCGGCGAGAGAGCCTCTTCCTTCTCTACCGCTCAGCTAGGAATCATCGCCCGCCCTACTGCTCTTGTAGGACTCCAGGGAGCCTCCGTGTGGATTTTTTCTTACTTTCTATTTCCTCCTTTTATAGGTGGCAGCAGTTCGGCAAGGAGGCACGTGGGGAGGAAGTGGATGGGTGATTTGGCGGATTACTGACCCTACGCCTCTGCCCACACAGCGGGGGCAACCAGGAATTTATCAATTGTGCTCTCTTTTAACATGCAGGCTCTCAAGACACAAGTGGAGAAATCGGCAGAGATCGGCAGCACCCTTCACCTCCTCATCAGGACTGGGACCTGCAATCACAGACCGGGAGACACGCAGGTTGGAGAATATCCTGACCTGCCCCACATTCTTGAATGTGTGGGAGTGGCTCTGGCTGTAGCTGCGGTTGTGGTCCAGCTATATAGGGAGGTAAGGGGGTCTTGGTGGGAATCGTTTTGCCTGCAAAAAATAGAGCTGTTGGGCCAGGGGTAATTTGCATGGGGCATCTGAGGCCCTGCTAACATTGGTGTGTATTTTGGCACTCTTCTGGGCACAAAGTGAAGTGTTTCTTAGGCTGATAGTCTAACAAGTGCTAGTGATTTGCAAAGGGGGGTTGTTTGCTGCCCGAATTAGGTAGCTGTGTTTTGGGTCAGTGCTAGCACCTTGGGCGCAATTACAGTGAGCAGGTGACCCTTAGATAGCGATGGCGCCAAAAGCGAAAAGGGGACAGGCTCCATCCAGGATGGAAGAGTGGATGGCAAGCATGATGTGCTCCATGAGCGATCTAAACGAAACAGCGGCAGAGCTAACCAGAAGGGTAGACGGACAAGAGATACCAAGGACAGGCCCAGGCGCTCTGGTGTGGCACCCACGGCAGCTTTTCCTCCAATACCCCGGAGACCAAGGCAAAAGCATGTGAAGGGGGGGCTGTCCCAGAGATCCCTGCAGTACCAGCAGTACCAGAACCGCTGGTACCAACCCTGCCATGAGCCACGGAGCCGGTAGCGCCAGCCATCCCAGTGCCAGTGGTCCCATTGCCAATAATACCAGCCATACCAGTGCCAATATTACCTGCCATCCCGGGTCCTGACTTTATATCAAAAAGGGGTCTTGTCCTTACGGGACCAAGCAGGACATCATAATCTAATAAAAAACAATCACCTGGTCTCGATTTTTTTAAAGGCTGCTCTTTATTTAAAGCAGACTCTGTGCTTTGATAAATGTATTCATAAGCACTGACGTCAAATTTTTCTGTCACATTGATTTAAACAATTTGTAGTTTTCAACATGTCCGAGTTTGACACCCCACAAAACACTTTTCAATCATAAACAATAAATAACAAACAATATGTGTATCAAAAAACAATTTGTAGTTTTCAACATGTCCGAGTTTGACACCCCACAAAACACTTTTCAATCATAAACAATAAATAACAATCAATATGTGTATCAAAAATACACATAAAATTACTGGAAAATATACATTGTAATCAAGATATGCATTACACCAGTACACCAGTATTTTTTATATATTAATACTATCTATAACTTTCTCAATCTCCATGTATTTTTAGGACTACTCTCACAAGGGACAAGCTTTAACTGATATGGCTTCATTGTACGTGTCCACCACTAGGATGAGCACTGTTAGTCTAATGGCCCTTTGTGAGTGTGTAAAAAAATCTTATGGAAAAGCCGACGCGTTTCCAAACCCGTTGTTTATTCCCGAGTTTTTCTTCAGGGCTGGACTGGGTACTTATCAAATAATAACAAGAAGAACAATTCAATGTACATGCCTTCTCCGTCTCTTTTGTTCTGTCTAACTATGTCAATTTGATTCAAAAGTTACCTCTGTCCTTCAAGGACACTTTGTTTCTTTTTACGGCACTCTTTGCGTTTAGTCTGAAACACCCGGTATTCCTAAATGAAAGAAAGAGACAAACCAGTTGTCTCAAGTTGTGTGATTAAACATTTTCTTTGTTTTAAGCTGTACGGCAATAGAACTTAATGTTGATAAAGTTTTAATCAGGAGCCCGCGGATGATCGCGTTTCCTTCAAGTGGCAATCAAATCACGGGTTTCCGGGTTGAAATGAACCCTTTGTGGCATTGTCTGTTAAAAATAATAAACACACGTTTTAACTTTGTGGATATACTAGATGTTATATCTATTCGTTAATTATTTGGCCAAACCTTACTTGCACAGTCGGTGGAGAATCTTATGTATTCTTTTCATTACTGTGTATTTCGAAGGGGTCGCGTCCTCGCTGTAATTTCGCAAGCGCGTTCCGTCTGTAAGTGCAAAATGTTTTACTTTATAAGTTTGTGCGCTATCCTACTAAACGATTGATTGTCGCCAGGCATCTAGTTACATGTCTCACCTTCACTTTCTAGAATTCGGCATATAAAACACCCGTCTCCGTTTGCTGCGCTATCGTTCAAAACCGCTTTACTCCTCCTTTGGTATGTATGCGCATAACCCGGAAATTATTCCATAGATCACATGGTTAGCCGGGACTCATGAATTCTGGGAGATGTAGTTGGTTCTTGCCCATAGTGGCCCCACTGGTTTTTTTAGTTTGTGAAAAAAATGGTGGAGGTTTAAGAACATTAAGTCTATTGCTGTATCTTTAAGTCTGACTAAACGTTATTGTGGATAAAATGCATTATATTTGATGGTTGTCTCGATAAATCAATCTGTCATCAAAACAGAGGACTCAATGGATTGTTCGTTGTAATTCAGACATTTCGTTCATTCCATCGACCACACAGTTGAATTTCAAAATCAGGTACGCTTCTCGTCACAACAACATGGTTTCCACATTACCTCCGCGAGGGGGAATTTTTATGCCTGAAAGTACTGTCCACTTGAAATCTTTCTCTGTATGGTTGCTCTCCAGAAAATGTTGGACCATTGGAGCGGTCAGCACTTTTTGCTTGATTCTAGACCGATGTTGGACCAGCCTTTGATTAATTTGCTGTTTGGTCTTTCCAATATACAGCTTTGGACACGGACATGTAATGGCATAGACTAAATTACGACTTTTGCAATTGGTAAACTCCTTATGTGTCCATTTAATGGAGTTAAACTCAAACACATCTCCTTCCATTGTGTTGGCACATGATACACAGGTACCACATTTGTGGTGCCCTTCAACAGGTTTGAGGTTCCAAAGAGTGCGTAGGTCCGTTTTAGCTTTTGAAATACCTATGTCTGCTCTGATGATTTGTTGACCAATGCTTTTGTCTTTCTTTAACGCAAACAATGGTCTTTACATTGGAACCTCCAAATTAGAAATTAGATGCAAGTTTTTTAAAGTAATCGATCTGAATTTATTGGTGTGTGGACCGTATGTTGTTACACATACTAACTTCCCTGAAGGTTTTTTGTCTTTCTTGAGTTCCTCCCTAGGTGTGAACCAAGCACGTTTAGTAGCATGCTTCAACATTTTCTTTGGGTAACCTTTCGCTCTCAACTGGTCACATAAAACTTCTGAGTGTGCCATAAAGTCTTCCTTTCTTGAGCAGTTCCGTCTTATTCGTAGCTTTTGACTGTAAGGAAGATTGGCTTTCAAACTTTGTGGGTGAAAGCTCTGGTAATGGAGTATTGTGTTTGTATCAGTCGTTTTTTGGTATAAAGTAGTAGTCAATTTTTGTCCTTGTGAAAAGACCTCTACGTCCAAAAGGTTAGGCGTGTTTGACTGTAGGTAATACTGAATTGTATATCTGGATGCCTGCTATTTTTTTTTTTTCAGAACAAATTTTATTAGTTTTATGGCAGTTGACAGAATACAAGAGGAACACTTCTTCCAAAATGGCAGAAAGACAGTGAGCATATAAGAGCAATAGTGGTCAAAAATTCCAATCAACATTATCCAACATCCCCCTCCCCGCACTCCCACCCGGTTCCCACCCCCCTCCCTGCACGGTGTACACATTGTCCAGAAACAGGAGCCGAAGCATCACGGTAGCAGCCTGTGGTCAGTTCACCTGGGGGTAGCACAGGCGTGGTCCATAACAGTGTCTCGCGGCGTCGGAGGGTCCAGCGACAGGCCCCTATAATCAGCCCATTTCCTCCAAATTCTATAATGTTTCTTGGGGCAGCCCCTGGCCTCAAAGATCGGGCGTTCCAACCCCATGCTGAAGTCCATGCCCCGCTTCCACACCCCCACCAACGGGGCCTTGGGGGCCTTCCAGGCTTGGGCTATATCCCGTTTGGCTATCGTAAGTCCCAGTAGGAGCAAGTGCCGTTTATACAGATTACCCCCCACCTGTTCCATAACGTGAAGAAGGCCCAGCTGCGGCGTGCGAGGGAGTTCCCATGCCAATACTTCCTCCAAACATTCCCACACACCTGTCCAAAACCTCTGCAGCCTTATACATCCCCACACTGTGTGCAAGAAGGAGCCTACCGCACTGCCACACCTCAAACAAACTGGTGAGGCTATCAGCCCCGCCTTCCACAATCGTTCCCTCGTGTAATATGCTCTGTGAAGGTACTTAAATCGGATAAAGCGCAGGCGCACTGCAATTGCTGCTCCCCTAGGTGCTTCCAGGGCTTCTCTCCAGTCTTCCTCCTCCAGATCTCCCAGATCACTCTCCCAGACCGCCCGCAGCTTATCAAGAGAGGGGGAACAATGTGTAACTAGTGTTTGATATATGGTTGAGATTTTCTTCGATTCCAATTCCCCCATAAAGACTTTCGCTTCTAGGGGACTAAACTCCGGCAAGGACGACATGCCCGCTATTGCGGGGGCCAGGGCGTGTCGGAGCTGTAAGTACCTGAAGAATTGGGACCGGGGCATATTGTATTCATCCTGCAACGTCTGAAACGACTTGAGGACTGCGCCCTTCAGGACGTGGCCCAGCGCCGAAATGCCAATAGCATCCCAGCCCTCGAAGCCCCGGAGTGCAGCCAATCCGGGCAGCCTCCCATTATGCCATAAAGGAGTCTCGCCCGTGAGCCTGTTCCACCATCCCATGCGGCGGAGCGCATCGCGCCACACTTTGAAGATTACTTGGGTGGCCCTCGGGAGTCTCTTCCGGATAGTCGCCGAGTATAAAATAGTATGGAGCGTGTGTGGGTCCATCATATACCTCTCTAGGGCATAGGTCGGGTCACTGCGATCCCTGTACCACCATTCGTTAAGGACAAGTAGGTGTGATGCCTGATAGTAGGATTGGACATCAGACGTGGCCAGCCCTCCACAGTAGGTTGACAGGAAGCAGGTGCGGAGCGCTACCCGTACCGCTCCTCCGGCCCATAGGAACCGACCCAGAGCCGAGTTCACCTGTCGAAACCACTGCTGTGGAACTGGGTATGGGTGATTCTGCAATTGGTATAAGATCCGGGGCAGGGCCACCATCTTAAAAATGGCGGAGCGGCCGTAGACATTCAGGGGCATCCTGGACCACATCTGCATATCCGAGCGGATCCTGTCCCAAACAGGCACTATGTTACGGGACCACGACACTCCCTGCACATCAGTTAGAAAGACACCAAGGTACTTAAGGCCTCCCACTGCCTCCTGAAGGACTGAGGCCCAGGGACCCAACGTCCCCCTGTCACCCAGGACCCACAATTTCGACTTCTGTGTATTGAACCGAAGGCCAGACACCTCACCGAAAATGCGCATTATTTCAAGGACCCTCGGCCCCGATTTATTGAGGTCCGTAAGGAAGAACAGGACGTCATCCGCATACAATGCGATTCTGTCAGACGGGCCCCCCATCCACTCCACACCACGCAATTGAGCATCCATCCTCACCCAGGCCGCAAGCGGCTCCATCGCCAGGGCAAACAGGTAGGGTGAGAGAGGGCATCCCTGCCGGGTACAACGACCGATGAGGAATGAACTGGAGGTGGCTCCCGCTATTCTGACCGTTGCCGTCAGGTCTGTATATAACAAATGAATGTACGACAGAAAACGTGGGCCTAAATTGAGCCGAAGGAGAAGGGCTCGGAGGTATGACCAACTCAGGGAGTCGAAGGCCCGATCCATGTCCGCCAGCAGTAGGGCCGCGGGGAAGCCCGCCGCTCGTGCCGCCTCCACCACTAGGTGAGCGCGTCGTATATTGTGTCTTGTCGCCCTGTGAGGCATGAAGCCCGCCTGGTCGGCATGGATCAGGTCCGTGATGTAAGGGAGAAGACGGTTCACCAACGCCTTAGCCAGTATTTTCGCTTCAAAGTTCAGTAAAGAGATTGGACGATAAGATTCCGGGCTGTCTTGGGGCCTTCCCGGTTTGCAGAAGACTACAATCTCGGCGTGTCGCCAGTCCGCCGGTAGCCTGCCGAGCTCCCGAGCCGCCTCCAGGTCCTTCTTGTAGCGCATCCCCAGTTGGAGATGAAACATCTTCATAAATTCGCAGGGGAACCCATTGGGCCCGGGGGCCTTGCCCGAGTTCAGTCCACCCAGAGCTTCTCCAAGCTCCTCTGCTGACAGCGGGAGGTCCAGTCGAGCTCGCGCCTCATCCGAGAGCGCCCGGGGTGGAAGATCCGCGAGAAATCTGTCAATCTCTTCCGCTGGGAGGGATTCTCGGGGGGCATACTGAGTCTCATAATATTGGGCAAACATCTGGGCCAGGACCTCAGGGGCCGAAATAGGGCCGCCCGCGGTATCCCGGAGACCCGGCAGGGGCTGGGCTTGATAGGTGTTTTGACACAACCTATATAGCATTGTGCTAGACTTGTCCCCCCATTGATAGATCCTGCTCTGCGTAGCGAGCCAAGTCTGCCTGGCCTCGTCCAACAATAGCGAGGTGTACGACCGCTGAAGGTGCAGGAGCTGGTCCACGGCCACTCCATTCTCCCCCGTCAGGCATCTGGCCTCCTGGTTACGCACCCGATCTGCCGCCTCCTCCACTCCTAGCTTGCGGGCCCTACGATTCGCGGCGCACCACGCAATATCCACGCCCCGAAGGACAGGCTTGAGGGCCTCCCACATGGTCATGGCATCAATACTCGGGTCCTCGTTCTCTGACCAGTAATGCGATATAGCCTCCCTCATGCGTGATTGATAATCGTCGCGCTGCAAGTGCCACACAGAAAGGCGCCAGCGAAACGGTTGCCGCTTCACACCGAGGCTCAACGTCAGTGCGATCGGGGAGTGGTCCGACAGGCCCCTCGGAAGTATGGAGGTGGAGTTAATTCTGCCTAGCCAGGGTTGCGGGACGAACAGGTAGTCCAAGCGTGAAAAGGATTTATGGACCGCAGAGACAAATGTATATGCACGGTTGCAGGCATGTTGATGGCGCCAAGTGTCGACCCATCCCATCCCCCGCACCATCCTGCTCAACCTCGTGGTGGCATCCGACAATTGGCCGCCTCCAGGCTTACAGCGGTCCAATCTCCCATCCATCACATCGTTCCAATCACCACCCACTACTGTCAGTACGTGCGGAACATTCGTCCATACATCAAACAGCCGTTCAATCAGGGCATCTTGGAGCGGGGGTGGAGCATACACACTACCGAAAACCACTGGCTCACTCCCCAGACTTCCTTTAACGAAGACATATCGACCATGCACATCCAGCCATTGTGTTTCATGTGTGTATGAGACCCTACGAAGTATAAGAATTGCAACTCCCCTGGACCCTCTTGTAAAGCCAGCGTGGAACACCTGATCATACCCGTATCTGCGTAGACTAAGAACCTTGGTACCTAAGAGGTGTGTCTCCTGAAGGAGCAATACATCCGCCCTTTCAGTCTTCCCCAGACGTAGAACTGCACTGCGTTTAATTTTGTCGAGCATCCCTCGCACATTCCAGCTCAGTATTCGCAACGAGGCTAGCGGGGGGCTCGATCCCAGTTCTTCAGCCGCCATCAATCGTCCAGATTCCAAAATCATCAGACCACTGAGGCCACACACACAGGCTCAATCGCCTCCAGGTCCCCATGTACACCGTGCTAAAGCCCTCCCCAACTGCCCTCCCCACCATCCCCGGAACCCCCAAACCCCCGCCCCCTCCCCTGCAACCCTTCCCCAACCGCAAACCACACCAACAACCCCCCCTCCAGCCCCCCACCCCATACCTCAGCAACATTGAAGTACCTGTCGCGGTGCAGGCAATCTCAGCCCTCCAACGGGAGGCCCAAGACCCACCGCACCAATGGATCCCACCCAACTACCCACAAAGTGTCCAACTACTTCCCACCCAACTCGCGGGAATGAACTCCGGGAGTAGGCCCGCTCTCGCACGAGCGTCTCCCGATCAACCGTCCACCCCTGAATAAGGAATCATGGAGTCAAACAGTACGTGGCATGTCTAAGAGGAGCAGCCCGCTCTCACCAGCAAGGCGTTTCATCAACCCATCAATACCATAGCTAGCACCAGTGTAAACGTGGGGGTCTCAGGATTTCGAGGGAGAAGGTTCTGTTTCCTCCGGGGTTTCCGCCGTGTCATCACTTGGAGGTGGGCGCTTCTGAGAGCGCGACCTCCAGTTGCTCTTGCTGCGGGATCGTCTGGGCGGTCTCGGGGGTCTTTCGGGGGTCGACGAGTCCGAGCCCCTCCGAGGGGGGGTGTTCACCTTGACTCGTACTGACTCGTCCGTCCACTCGAACACTTCTTCCGGGGAGTTGAAAAACTGAGTGCGAGATTGGAAGACCACACGCAGGCGAGCCGGGAATAGTAGAGCATAAGGAATCTTGAGCTCACGCAGCCGTGCTTTTGCTGCGGTGAAGGACTGCCTCTGCTGCTGAACCAATTTTGTGTAATCCGAAAACACAAGGATCTTATGATTCTCAAACATCAACGGGTCCTGGGCGCGGGCCTGCCGTAAGATAACATCCCTATCATGATAGTTGAGCAGTTTGGCTATCACCGAGCGTGGGCGAGCCCCTGTGGGCGGTTTGGGGAGAAGCGCCCGATGTGCCCTCTCTACCACAAAACAGCGCGACAGGGAGTCCGGGGGGAGCCATCCCTCCAGCCATTGGGTCAGGAAGGCCTCCATATTTCCTTTCTCGCAGTCCTCCGGGAAGCCTACGAAGCGCAGGTTGTTCCTTCTGGCCCTCCCTTCCGCATCCTCCACCCGCAACGCCAGTCCCTTCTGAATCCCTTCCATGGCAGCAACCCTCCTTTTAAGATTCACCACGTCGTCCTCGACTTCAGTGATTCGGGATTCCGTTTCCGTGATACGCGCCACCGCATTGCGCAGATCCTGTCTGAGCAAGGTCACATCGGCTCCGACCGCTCCGATCTTCGCGTCGAGCATGTCCCTCGATTGTGTGATCACCGCCATCAATGCTGCATTGTCCGGCCCGGCGCCTTGGGGGCCTCCAGATGCCCCAGCACCCCCATTTGGCCCCGCAAACTTGTCCATCGGGCCCTGTTTGGGGGCATTTCCACTATTGCCCCCTCTCGTCATGACGCTGGTGTAGTGGTGACCCCAATCGTGGGGGATCGATGATCTAGGGGCACCCCCGACTGGATGGGTTGTAGAAAATAATTGGGGGGCACTACCAACCAGAATATAAGATCCTTAAGTATTGCCCGGCGGTGTCGCCTCTTGAACCCACAAAGAAGTTAAACTATTGAAGAGGCAGGCGCTGGAGACTGGAAGGCAGGAAACAAGGTTTTTATTCTCTCCGGAGGAGAACACAACGAAACGGACAGAAGGTATCGTTCTGAGGTGCTCTAACTGCATCCCTGAGGCCTGGCCTCTTATACACACGTTTATCTGTTTATTGCATGTAACACATTCTCGTCGATACTTTGATGTACGGAAAGACATCCTCAGAATCCCCCCCTTCCCAGCCCGTTCCCACGCAAGGTTACAGTGGAAGTCCCCGCCCCGTTCACAACAGGTGATGATCATCGCGCAGCTGGATATTCCGCCGATTCACGGAGTGTGTGGGGTTCGATCGGATCTCGTGGGATGGGGGGGCTTTGATCATCTCGGGGGTCCTTTGAGGAGGGAAGCTTTCTATTGTACGGGGAGGGGCAAGGGATTGGTATCGGCAGAGCTGGGTGCCGGCCTGGGAACGGGGAAGACAAACGGGCACACAGGGAAAAGGGGTTTGCATCAAAGGGCCGGAGATCATGAGAGGGAAGCAGGGAGGTGTCGCGCTGGGAACAGGATGAGGGCCTGGGGCAGAGCAGCGCCGAAGAGGGGTTTATGACTCAAGGCAGGTGCAAGCAGGGGGTTGCCAGCGAAGCTAGGAGGGAGAGAGAGGTGCGCTGGCTCTCGGTGAGAGTAGGGAAGCCATGGTGCCCAAAATGGCGGCTGTTTTACGCGCACAAAAGGTTTAAGGAGAGCAAGAGGGCGCCGATAATGTTGACGGTTTTAGCCCAACTTTCAACAGTCCCCCCTTTTCAACATATCTAGCCACCTTGCTTTACTCAATGTCAATTTTCATCAAATTCCTTACTTCGGTATCATACAATGCTCTCATATGTTCGCTTCCAATGTCCACAGTTTTGGGAAAAATACAACTCGCACATAAAGAGCACATAGGTGGCAAACATTGAATTCCTAAGCATAGGCCACATATTACAACTACGGGAATCAGGATAATGGTGAGCAGTCTCCAGCCCCAGCTTTTGACGGTGTCCCAGAACCAACCACCAAGCGACCATTCTTCTTGCTCTTGGTGAACTTCCGAAGAGAGTCTGTGAAGATGTTCGATGGCTTTGTACACTGAGGGTGAGTTGTCCGGTATGTATGTACAACAGCTGGACCCAATAATGCGGCATGCTCCTCCACGGTCCGCCAGAACCACATCTAGAACGAGGCGGTTCTGCAGAGCCACCAAACGGACCGCTTGGAGCTCGGCAGTGTTGTTGGCAAAGATGCCCGCTGTGATGTTCATGGTTGTCTCGACTGCCTGGGTCAAATGTCGGATGGCACGGCTGTTTGCCATCGGGCCCCAGAGGGGGACGAGTCCTTTCATAGCATCGAGGAACTGCGCCCCTGTTGAGTCGGCTTGTTCAATGTCTTTGGCTCGTTTTAGCCGGTGGTGATTCGCTGGGGCTACATAAGTCGGAGGAAGGACGAAGGAGATGTAGCAAGTGCCCCCCCAGCCTTTGGGGAGCCAGGTGTAGGCCTTCGTGCCGCAGATGAAATACATGTTTGGAGATGACACAAAGGAAGGTGGATCCGTGGAGTCCAAAGTTCTGGTAAAACGGCAAGCGCTGCGACCCACCAGCTGTGTCCCAAGTCCTTCTACACACATGTGGCCTGTGACGTTGATGACCGTCAGGGCCACAGTCAAAGTGGCAGCCGTCCGTTTCCGCAGATAGGAGAAGGTGGGTCTGGTTGGATTGTTGAACACCTGCATTTCGATTCGTTCTTTGGCCGGGATGTCCATTTGGATCGAGTCGCTGGGGGTCAGCGGGCAGAAGTGTGTCTTTGTCTTGTTTCGCCCGGCCCCATGAGAAGGATGTGCTGCAGTTCTGCTGGAGGTGGCATTGCCCGTATAGCTTTCTTGCAGGAGGATCAGCCAAGCAAGGCAGGAGCCGTGGACAGAGAAGGGTGAAGGGATGAATGGTATTGAATGTCCAGTGGCATGGGGTAGCAACCCACAGATCCAGCAGTTGGTGGTATTGGTGGCAAGATTGTGCTGGTGAAGTAGCTGCACGAAAGAGTTGTTCCAAAACTCCTTTCGTCTCTCTCTTAGTTGAGGAGAGAGCGAAATTAGATAATGTTCCTTCATGGTGGTAGGCTGAGCAGTGGTTAGGAATGTTTCGTGAGCAGGTGCATGTTCTTCCATAATCCAGAGCGTAGTCATGAGGAGAAAACAGAGGAGGATTATGATGAAGAGTGCAATTGTCTTTGAGCTATGGGGTCTGTCTATTCTCGGATTTCTGTAGTGGGTATTTCCTGCTGTCTCCGTCGGCTTCTTATTTGGCGCTTCCATCATCTTCTTATCTGGCGCTTCCATCATCTTCGTCTTCAAGGTGCTCGGTAGTGGGCAGGACCACAGACTTAGTTTTAGCTTCTCTCCAGGTAACCCTTGGTAGTTTGGGTCACCGTTCTGAGATCCCTTAACCTAGTCCGTGGCCTACTTAGCCGAAGCTCCCTCCTTTCGACGCAGGAAATACCCTTCTCGAGACGGCACAGTGGGGTCAGGATGTTTTGAAAGTTCAAGTGTCTCAGTATCAGGGTAGCAGTTCAACGATGGTCGGTCCTGGTTCAGGAGCTCTTCTTGGGTGTTGACGGTGTCTGTCGTGGCCAGGGTTGGAGAGACCTTTTTGCAGTGGTGAGCGTGCAGCCAGTGTTTCTTCCCCTCCACTCGAAGTGCGGTCCGAGTGGTGATCAGCACTTGCCAGGGGCCCGTCCACCGGGGTTCCAAACTCTTTGATCGCTGAAAATTTCGGATCAGCACGAAGTCCCCCGGCTGGATGGCGTGACCCGGACCCCTGGAAGCATCGGGGATGGCCTGCTGCACCTGCTGATGAAGGACAGACAAAGTTTCAGTCAATTTGTACAGATAATCAGACATTAGGACATCCGGAACGTCATGAATGGAAGTTGGTTTCGGGGCAGACCAGACGCTCATGGGTCGACCGAAAACAACTTCATAAGGGGTTAAGTGATGTCGGGTGGGGGTAGAGCGCATCGATAGCAATGCCAATGGGAGGGCGTCTGGCCATTTCAGGCCCGTCGTAGCCACTATTTTGGCCAGTTTAAGCTTTAGTGTGGCATTGTGTCGTTCGACAAGCCCAGCAGATTGAGGGTGGAAGACTGCGTGGAATTTCTGTTTGATACCCAGCCCATTTAAGATGAGCTGGATAACTTGGGCTACAAAGTGGGGGCCATTATCACTCCATAAAACACGACAGAGGCCATAACGGGGGAAAAACTCCTTTAACAGAACCTTTGCAGTGGCCATAGCGGTGTTGTCACGGGTTGGATATGCTTCCACCCACTTGCTAAATGCGCACACCACGACGAGTACATATTTCAGGCCTTGGCATCTGTCTAGCTGGATGTAGTCCATCTGCAGGACTTCAAATGGGTGGTTTGGGACCCCAAATCCCCCCCGGGGTACTACAGTTCCTTTCCCGGGGTTGTGTTGCAGGCATATTAAGCATTGTTGGACCAGGCGTTTGGCGGACTCTGGGATCTTGTCATTGTGCCAAACCCTGGAGACAAGTTCGATCATGGGGGCTGATCCTATGTGGGCAGGGGAGTGTGCCATGGTTAATATGGGAATCAAGTACGAATCAGGTAGCAACCATTTGTTCGTGTCTTTTGTCCGCCAGCAGCCTTCATCGTCTTTCAATCCCACCCGTGTCCATTCAGTCAATTCGTGTTGTGTGCTAGTCGTTTGTATGTCTCTAATTGTGTCCTTGGCGTCAGTCCAGTTTTCTGCTTGTGACCTGGTCACGTACATATGTGTTGTCGTTCTGTTTTCAGCTGTCGTTCGGGCGGTGATGTCGGCTAGTGCATTTCCCTGTCCAATAATGTCTGTCACTTTCTTGTGTGCCTGGCATTTGATAACGGCAAGTTTGTTGGGGAGGAGGACAGCTTCGATTAAGGCGGAGACTAAATCCCCGTGCAAAATGGGTGTGCCGTGTGAGGTCAAGTATCCTCTCTCCCTCCAGAGGAGCCCAAAATGGTGAACCACCCCGAAGGCATACTGGCTGTCAGTGTAAATGTTCGCTGTGGTTCCTGTTGCCAGGATGCAGGCTCGCGTCAAAGCAATCAGTTCCGCTGCCTGGGCAGATCGCTGGGTGATGCAGGCTGTTTCTACTACAGTTCGAGCCGTGGTGACTGCATAGGCAGCGGAAGTGGTACCATCGGAGAGTTTGATGCAAGAACCGTCCACCCACAACTCCCCGTCGGGGTCAGGGAAAGCTGTGTCTCTGAGATCGACCCTACTCCTGGTCTGTTCGTCCGTAAGAGTCACGCAGTCATGTACGGGGTGCACATTGGGATCGTTCTCTGGCAAGGGTAACAGAGTTGCTGGGTTCAGTGTGGTGCATCTTTTCAGGGTGATATGGGGGGCAAGCAAGGTCAGTTCGTATCCAGTCAGTCGTGCACTCGTCAGATGTTGTGTCTTGGTTTGGTTCAGGAGGGTGTCGACTGCATGGGGTACCAGTACCGTGAGGGAATTCGAGAGTACAATCCCCTCACTCTGTCGGATAGAGACTGCAGCAGCAGCTACAGCTCGAAGGCAGGCAGGCAAGGCTCTGGCGACAGGGTCAAGAGTGGCAGAGAAGTAAGCGCACGGTCGTTGCTTAGGGCCGATGGCCTGGGTCAGGACAGATAAAGCGCACCCCTCCCTTTCGTGAGTGTAAAGGGAGAAGGGCTTTCTGTAATCAGGGGTACCCAGGACAGGGGCTGAGCAAAGGGCATCTCGCAGTTCTGTGAAGGAAGTTTGACACTCAGGAGTCCAAGGGAGTGGGAAAGGGACGTCTTTGTTTAGCAGAGAAAGCAGTGGTTTTACAACGAGGCTGAAGTTTGGTAACCATTGTCGGCAGAAGGAGGTGAGGCCTAATAGGGAGCGAACTTGCTTCTGGGTTTTAGGGACAGGGGTATCTAGAATGGTTTGGATTCGATCAGGGGTGAGTTTTCTTCCATCTTTGGACAAAAGGTGGCCTAGGTAAGTGACCTGGGGTAGGCAGAACTGCAACTTCTTCTTGGAGACCTTGTGGCCATTTTCCGCAAGGAAGTGCAAGAGTTGAATGGTGGCGGTAACCGCTAGAGGGGTGGTGTCGGCTGCCAAAAGGATGTCATCGACATATTGTACCAACACCACCCCGTCGGGTAACTGGACTTGGTCTAGTTGTCTTTTGAGGGCCTGGCTGTAGATGCTAGGGCTTTCCGTGTAGCCTTGAGGCGCTCGGCAAAACCTATATGAGCGGGCTTTTAGGGTAAAGCCGAAGAGATATCGGCTGTCTGGGTGGATGGGGATGGAGAAGAATGCGTTCTTGAGGTCGATGACGGAAAAGGTGGTGGCAGTGGATGGAATCAAGGTCAGGATGGTGGTGATGTCTGAGACCACAGGGTACTGGGGTACCACCACTTTGTTGATCTCTCGGAGGTCGATGATGAAACGGTATGCTTTCTCATCTCCCTCTCCCTGCTTCTTGATAATGGGCAAGATAGGGCTGTTGCAAACGTTGCTAACCACTTCCTCTACCACTCCTGCGTCTATCAGTGACTGGATAATCATTACCAATGCCTTCTCGCCCTCTGGCGATATCCGATATTGTGGGAGTTTTGGGAGTGTTGCGTCTGGTCGGACAGTAATGTGCACTGGGTCAATTAACATACGCCCTACGTCCGAATCCGCTTTGGCCCACAGATACGGAGGTAGAGTGTCAAGCAGGGACTCGTCAACGTCGGTGATGGAAAACATGTGTCGGGGGGAACAATGTCTAAGCAGAACGGGGTTGTCGTAAAGAAACACTCGAACTCCATCTTGAGAACACCTAATCGTCGCTCGGAAGTGTTTCAGTAAGTCAAGTCCCATAATGGCGTCAGGGCTATTGGAGGAAAGCAAGAACGTGGTGTCGGTGGTGTTGTTTTCTACGTCAAAGAGAATCGGGGCAGACAAAGGGTTGGTGGAGGGCGTTCCATCGAAACCTGTCGATGTTATGAGTGAGCCAGACAAGGGTGCCCTTGGAATCAGTCGTTTAGATAACGCACTACGTGTCGCGCCAGTGTCTACCAGAAATGGAGACTTGGTACCCAGGACCTTAGCAGTGACATAAGGGCCCTGCTGGTCAACATAGAGCTCGACTGGATCCCTCCCTCGCCCTTGGCTGTCCTATGCGAAGGTGTGAGTGTCGTCATAGTCAGATTGTTGATATTGGTTCTGCCTGGGTCGATCGAACGTATTTGGTCTGCTTGATCTGTCATTAGTCGCGTCATTTGGGGGCCCTCGTTGTTGTCCCTTAGGTCTCGGTCCGTTTGCTACATCTCTGGGGTCTCTGTTTCTGATCATTTCCAGAAGAACTGGGCACTGGGATTTCCAATGGCCAGTCCCTTTGCAGAAAGCGCACTGGTCTTCTCTAAGGTCTGTGCGTCCACTGTAGGAAGTCAGAGTGCGGTCCTGGGGAAATGTAGTCTTAGGGACGTTTGTCTGGTAGTTTCCCCGGTATTGGTCTCGTCCTATAGTCACCCCTTGCAGTTTGGCAATCATCACCCTCTCTTTTAAGTCCTTCTTCTTTTTCTCTGTCGCCCTATCGTTTTCATTTTTCTGATGCTCATAATATTGGGCCATTTGGAGAATCGCTGTAGGTTTGGAGGCTGCCCAACTACTCTCGCTGGCCTGTAGTTTCTGGGAGATTTCCGATGATAGGCCTTTAACATAATTCTGGACAAACAGATGGTGTCCGGTTGCAGTGGTCATGTCCTGGCCGCTGTAATCGGAGAACATCGTTTCGAACCGGGAGAAGTATTCCGATACATCCTCCTGGGGTTTTTGGCGACAGGCTGTTACTATCGACCAGTCCACTTTCTTTTCTGGGATTAGGGTTTTTAATTTCTCTACGATTTTATCTGGGAGGTCTAGAATGGATTTCAACGGCTTTTGTCCTGGTCCCCGTTGTTTGTCCAGGTCATCGAGTTGTGACCAGGTATGTCCAAACAGCTCAAGGTGGTCGACTTTCCGGATTTGCTTCCACACATCAGCTGGTAGACATAACCCGAAGAACAAGTCGATGTCAGCCAGGGTCATGATCGTTGAACCCAGGGCTGTACCCAATTCAGTATAGAAGGCAGTGGGGTTTTTACGTAGGTCGGGTAGAGATTTCCGGAATGTCAGTATCTCTTGCCGGTCCCATGGCTGGTAGACCCAGTTGTACACTACCCTTCCCTTCGCATCTTGGTTGTTTGCATCATCGTGAGTCCCTGTACCCCGAGGAGGAACCCAGTAAGGGGCAGCCTCACGTATCGGCATCATGGTGTTAGATTGCTCGGTTGGTGGTTCGGTCACTACGGGGGCTGCGGATTTAGCTCCCGGCTTTCGTTCAGTGAGGTGGCGGAAAACCTCAAGCGTACGCGTAAGGAGGTCCGACACATCACACTCGCCCTCATCCCCGATATCGACCTTCCGGTACAGAGTCCTTAGGCTCTCGGGACCTTTGTCTCGATATCGGTCCTCGTATGCATTCAAGACATGATAACACAGTCGTACGGTAAAATGTCGTCTGTGACTCCCTGTATACGAGCTGAACATATCTGTGATGTACTCTTCATCATCCTTCCTTTCTACCAGTGTCCTTGCTATTTTGTCGATCCCCGCTCGCTCATCTTTGTCTAGTCTGTTTGTTCTTGCAGGGCCAGCCCCTCGAGTCTCATGGTCGTCTATCGTTGTTGTGGATGCGGGTTTTAATACAAGGGGTTCGGCTGGCACAGAGGCCATTGGGGCCGACGCTGTGGCGGTACCTTCGTTTGTACCTGGGGGTGGCGCGTGCTGCGCCACGGGTTGAGAAGGGGCATATGGAGGGGGCATGTAGATGATAGGAGGACCTAACAGCAGGTCCTCATTGGCTTGTCGTTTCGAGGGTAAATCAGGGTAGAGCATGGAGGGGGTTCTAACCGGACACTGGCTTGGCGTTTCCATTTCTAGTTTCTGTTTAGCTTTCTCTCTTTCCTTTATCTCTTTTTCTAGTTTCTGAGCAGCTAGGTGGGCTGCTTTTCGCAGCTCTTTTTCCAACCTACTCTCAGTTTTCTTTTTACGTTGTTCAGTTTCTTTTCGCCACATGCCAAAGCTGTCAAGCATAGTAGGTGTTGTTTTGTTTTTACCCAGGGCAGTTTCTAGCGTTTTTATTTTATCATCATCGAAGGATCCTATCAGGGGCCATTGACTTTCTTGACCCTTTTTTGTATATTTATGCCATAGTTTACTATAGGCTATAGCGGTCAATCCATGCTTCATGAACATGTCCTTATTAGGGGTGCCTTCCAGTGGGGCTGGATGGTCCATCTCTAATAAGCGGTCCGGGCTAAACAGGCTACTAATCAGTGGGGAGAAGACAGACATGACGGCTCGTAACGAGGGACTAAAAAGTCAGCACTGCCTATCTTATCACTAGGTGCAAAGACTGGACAGAATATTTCTATTCTACGTTGTTTGCAGGCAGTGAATACCTCATGGATCAAAATAACAAAAGACCAATAAATAACAATGGGGAGAATGAGTAGGTCCGCAAAAATTTGCGTTACCTACCCTTTTCACTATCTGCAAAAAGGGTGGTCTCTTCCCTGTTTGCAGACAGGGAATCTCCAGGAAACAATAGTTTTGCGAACAACAGTTCAGTTTCAAGTGATTATTGAGTGGGGGAGAAAAAATAAGCACGGCTGCTGCCCTACCTATCCTCCACTGCTTGCAAAGAGAGAGCCCGTTGTTTCTCCGTTTGCAGACAGTGAATCTCCAAATAAATAAAAAGAGCAATACTAGTATTTTTAAACAAACAAGCAATCAAGCAAATATTTCGTGACTTGTCGTGGTTACACGACCTTACCCGGACCGCATGGACAGTTTCCTGTCTTCCGAATCCAGCGCCCGATCGTCCTCTCTTCTTCGTTATCCTCGCGGCACTCCTGATGGTTCCCAGTCAGGACCGTAGATCACTCGAGAGAGGTCTGTTCGGAATCAGTGAAGTTCGGATGATCGGCTGTCAGACGAGGGTCTATCGGACAGACGCGTTCCCGATCGTTGCAGTCGTTCACTTTGTCGTCAGGACCTCTCCCACTGGATCCATGGGTCGCTGATGGGCCCCACGCTTGGGACGCCAATTGTAGAAAATAATTGGGGGGCACTACCAACCAGAATATAAGATCCTTAAGTATTGCCCGGCGGTGTCGCCTCTTGAACCCACAAAGAAGTTAAACTATTGAAGAGGCAGGCGCTGGAGACTGGAAGGCAGGAAACAAGGTTTTTATTCTCTCCGGAGGAGAACACAACGAAACGGACAGAAGGTATCGTTCTGGGGTGCTCTAACTGCATCCCTGAGGCCTGGCCTCTTATACACACGTTTATCTGTTTATTGCATGTAACACATTCTCGTCGATACTTTGATGTACGGAAAGACATCCTCAGAATCCCCCCCTTCCCAGCCCGTTCCCACGCAAGGTTACAGTGGAAGTCCCCGCCCCGTTCACAACAGGTGATGATCATCGCGCAGCTGGATATTCCGCCGATTCACGGAGTGTGTGGGGTTCGATCGGATCTCGTGGGATGGGGGGGCTTTGATCATCTCGGGGGTCCTTTGAGGAGGGAAGCTTTCTATTGTACGGGGAGGGGCAAGGGATTGGTATCGGCAGAGCTGGGTGCCGGCCTGGGAACGGGGAAGACAAACGGGCACACAGGGAAAAGGGGTTTGCATCAAAGGGCCGGAGATCATGAGAGGGAAGCAGGGAGGTGTCGTGCTGGGAACAGGATGAGGGCCTGGGGCAGAGCAGCGCCGAAGAGGGGTTTATGACTCAAGGCAGGTGCAAGCAGGGGGTTGCCAGCGAAGCTAGGAGGGAGAGAGAGGCGCGCTGGCTCTCGGTGAGAGTAGGGAAGCCATGGTGCCCAAAATGGCGGCTGTTTTACGCGCACAAAAGGTTTAAGGAGAGCAAGAGGGCGCCGATAATGTTGACGGTTTTAGCCCAACTTTCAACAGGGTGATCACGGGCGGCGAGTGTCACTGAGGCCGCCCAAGGATATCGTGGCCCCGTCGGCGTCCGAGCGCGGCGCGCCCCCGAAGGAACTGCTGGCCACCACCCCGCTAGGGGACGGGGAGGTGCTGCACCACGCTATTAGACCACGCGGTCAATGAGGGGGCCCGCGCCGCGCTCTCCGGCGTCAGAGTTGAGCTGTCCCAAGGGGTCGCCGGCGGGTCCGGTGATCTATTATAGTCTGGGGGGGGGTGTTCCTCGCAGCCCTCGCCCCTCACCGCGGTCCGAAGCAACCGCCGAGAGCACTCCACGTGGCAGGTGCCGGCAGAGTCTGGTGCCGGTGCCCGGTAAGGGCGCACTTCAAATGAGGGGAGGGGGGGGGGGGGAACAGGCAGGAGAGCCGGCAGAGCGGCCGCCCTCCCACCGATTTAGCAGGACTGTGCCCCGCGGCTCGAGTCTGCCGCCGGAAGGGCCAGACACGTCCCCTCCCCCGTTAGGCTGCTCCTTACCCCCACCTCGACCCCCACCGCGGTCCGAAGCAACCGCCGAGAGCACTCCACGTGGCAGGTGCCGGCAGAGTCTGGTGCCGGTGCCCGGTAGGGGCGCACTTCAAATGAGGAGGGGGGGGGGAACAGGCAGGAGAGCCGGCAGAGCGGCCGCCCTCCCACCGATGTAGCAGGACTGTGCCCCGCGGCTCGAGTCTGCCGCCGGAAGGGCCAGACACGTCCCCTCCCCCGTTAGGCTGCTCCTTACCCCCACCTCGACCTCCGTCCAGGCTCCGACCGCTCTCCACTCCAGCCGCCGTGTCTATCTCTGCCCCGGATGTCCGAGTGCCCGCAGGGTCAGTCCAGTCTTCTCCGCCGCTCCGCAGCACTTCCGGCCGGCGCCTCCCGGCTCTTCGCCACTTCCGGTCGGACCACACCGCAATGGAGGTCCCGGCTGCGGTGTCCGATGCAGGCCTCGCCTCCGGCCAGGCTTCCAGCCGCCGTATGTCACCGATTCCGGGCCGCCAGAATGCCAAAATCGCTGTCGAGGGATCCCCTCAGGAGCCGCCCTATGCCACTCGAGTCTGGGTGCAGGTTGGTCAGGGCGACGCAGGATTCAGCAAGGATAATGAATCGGCGGGACGGAGCTCACTCAAGCTGCGTCCGCCATGATCGCCGGCTTAGCCACGCCCCCGGATGCCTGCTATTTAACCATTCATGGAAACGAATAAGCAGTTCCTCTGAGCCGTTCCACTGACACCAAATTTCATCAATGTAATGATAACATGTTGTTATGTGTTGTCGATAGGGGTTATTTTGGTACACAAAGCACTCCTCATACAGGGCCATGAACAGGACCGCCATCCCCGGGGCATAAGGACACCCCATGGGGGTCCCCTTCACCTGCATGTAGAACGCGTCAATTAACCTAAAATAATTCCTTTTGAGTGCTATCCAGGCCAAGTCTATTATGAATTCTGTTGGGACTCTTTATGGTTTAGGTCTAGGTTCTAAGAAAAGTATATGAGTATAGAGGGAAGTGACATCGAACAACACCATTAGATCTTGACTTGCATTAAAGGGTGAACCTTCTATTTTGTTAATAAAATCAGTAGTGTCCTTCAAATATGACTGTTGGCTTCCGCAATATACTTATCTCTAAACTATACTACTAAGGCGGCCCCTTTACTGGCTGGTTTAACCACTATTGTCTCATCATTACGCACACAGCATTCCCAAAGAAATACTAGCTTATGAACAGACGGTTCTTTCATCGATCACACAGTTGGGAACTCAAAAATCATTTTTTAGGAGAAACATAACAAAAGAACAACAGGTTGCTATCAGCGAACTACGTAATGATGAGACAATAGTGGTTAAACCCGCCGATAAAGGGGGCACCTTAGAGGTATGGTCTAAGATAAGTATATTGCGCAAGCCAACAGTCAAATTAAAAATGAGGAATGGTATAGGCTGCTCAATGAGGATCCCACCAATCATTTACAGAAAGAGACACAGAATAAACTAACAGAGGGATATGACCTAGACATTTTAGGCCCCAAAGAATTTGAATATTTGACCAAAAAGAAACCACGCACTCCGGTAATTTACTTTTTAACGAAAATTCATAAAAATCTCATGGAGCCACCAGGAAGACCCATTGTCTCCGGTTGCGACTCAGTTTTGGAGCCAATTGCAAAATAAGTTGATGTTTTCTTAAAACCCTTTATGAATCATGTGACATCATATTCGAAGGACATGGAATGGTCGATGGAATGAACGAAATGTCTGAATTACAACGAACAATCCATTGAGTCCTCTGTTTTGATGACAGATTGATTTATGGAGACAACCATCAAATATAATGCATTTTATCCACAATAACGTTTAGTCAGACTTAAAGATACGGCAATAGACTTAATGTTCTTAAACCTCCACCATTTTTTCACAAACTTAACAAACCAGTGGGGCCACTATGGGCAAGAACCAACTACATCTCCCAGAATTCATGAGTCCTGGCTAACCATGTGATATATGGAATTATTCCCGGGTTATGCGCACACATACCAAAGGAGAAGTGAAGCGGTTTTGAACGCTAGCGCAGCAAACGGAGACGGGTGATTTATACGCCAAATTCTAGAAAGTGAAGGTGAGACATGTAACTAGATGCCTGGTGACAATCAATCGTTTAGTAGGATAGCGCACAAACGTATAAAGTAAAATTGTTTTGCACTTACAGACAGAACGCACTCGCGAAATTACAGCGAGGACGCGACCCCTTCGAAATACACAGTAACCAAAAGAATACATAAGATTCTCCACCGACTGTGCAAGAAAGGTTTGGCCAAATAATTAACGAACATATATTAACATCTAGTATATCCACAAAGTTAAAACGTGTGTTTATTATTTTTAACAGATAATGCCACAAAGGGTTCATTTCAACCCGGAAACCCGTGATTTGATTGCCACTTGAAGGAAACGCAATCATCCGCGTGCTCCTGATTAAAACTTTATCAACATTAAGTTCTATTGCCGTACAGCTTAAAACAAAGAAAATGTTTAATCACACAACTTGAGACAACTGGTTTGTCTCTTTCTTCCATTTAGGAATACCGGGTGTTTCAGACTAAACGGAAAGAGTGCCGTAAAAAGAAACAAAGTGTCCTTGAAGGACAGAGATAACTTTTGAATCAAATTGACATAGTTAGACAGAACAAAAGAGACGGAGAAGGCATGTACATTGAATTGTTCTTCTTGTTATTATTTGATAAGTACCCAGTCCAGCCCTGAAGAAAAACTCGGGAATAAACAGTGGGTTTGGAAACGCGTCGGCTTTTCCATAAGATTTTTTTACACACTCACAAAGGGCCATTAGACTAACAGTGCTCATCCTAGTGGTGGACACGTACAATGAAGCCATATCAGTTAAAGCTTGTCCCTTGTGAGAGTAGTCCTAAAAATACATGGAGATTGAGAAAGTTATAGATAGGACTATAATATAAAAAATACTGGTGTAATGCATATCTTGATTACAATGTATGATTTCCTGTAATTTAATGTATATTTTTGATACACATATTGTTTGTTATTTATTGTTTATGATTGAAAAGTGTTTTGTGGTGTGTCAAACTCGGACATGTTGAAATCCACAAATTGTTTAAATCAATGTGACAGAAAAATTTGACGATAAAAAACGTCAGTGCTTATGAATAAATTTATCAAAGCACAGAGTCTGCTTTAAATAAAGAGCAGCCTTTAAAAAAATCGAGACCAGGTAATTGTTTTTTATTAAATCCCGGGTCCTGAGGCACAAGTGCCATCAATACCAGCCATCCTGGGGCCTGCACTCCCAGTACCTGGGGTCCCGGCGGAGGGTGACTCCAGGGGGGGGGACGACTCTGATAGAGATCGCAGGTCACCCGGCCAATAATTTCACCATACACGTACCGGGCCCATATATTTTTCCAATTCTATTATATACATTAATCAGGTGACCTTACACTCTACTACCAGTAACCCTGGTTCCTTTCCTATTTATTTCTCGTGTACCCGACTTACCAATCCACCTTTACGGGTACCTATGACCACAATGGATCAGGGAGCTAGCTGTGAAAGAAAGGCAGACAACCAAAATACCAACATATACTCTTATACTTTCATTAAATGACCACAGACTACTGGGAAGTTTTAAAGATTTTATCTAGAATTCAGATTCGGAAAGCATACAGTTTACAACTAAAAGGCAATCAATAATCAAAATAACGAACAGCACATAGCCATAGAGAAAATAAATCAGGGCAACCATTTATGAGTCTATAGGAAAAAGGACATGAGAAATACTAAACAGATTTCAGGAATGGAACTTAAGAAAGTATAACTAAAAATGGGCAAATTTATGCATGTACTAGAGTTTTACTACGGGAAATACTCCAAGGTTTGGATAAGAATTTGGGAAATCCTATACATCTATAGGAAGGGTAAAAATTGGAACACGCTATAGTTCTAGAAACCTTACTTCAATCAATTCGAGAGGAGAAAAATTATAAACCACATCTATATTTTCATAAACGGTATGAAGAATTGTAAATAAAGGAAAGGTAACATAGGAACATGAAAAAAACCCAGCAATAACGTATGAGCTTTTATTCAGTAGCTTTGCGAAAGCATGGAAAATCAAATATGCGCAAAGGTGTGTCTTTATTAAAGCAAAAGACAGAAAATAGAAGGTGCAGTATAGAGTTTCAGCACTATATATTTACCTAGAATGGTGTGAAGACCAACCCTGGCCACGGATCAGTCAAGGACAGGAAAAACCCCAAGGAAGGACAGTCATCAATGGGACAGCAGGTGCAGAATGGACACCCCAGAACAGGACAGGAAAACCAGATTAGGATCAGGACAGGACCACCAAGGCACGACCAGCACCCGCAGTTTGGAAGCAACGCCTGCGCTCCACCCTCTCTGCAGCTATCGGCCAGAACCCCGAATGGGTTTGCGAACTCCCCAGCAAAGTGCTCCGCCAGCACTTAAGGTTCAGTAAAACCTCTTGAGTCTATGGTATATTTCGGACAGAGTGCTCCGCAGCGCTCTGTATTCAGTCACCTATTGAGTGCGTTGGGTCAGTGACAGGTCAGCTATTCGGACAAGTCGGACAATTTCTCTAGCTAAACCTAGGCTAGTTATACTGTTTTCGGGTCAGTGTACCACCCCCCAAATGTTGCAAGTGTCAGAATTCTCAATTTCAATTGGTCCCTAAGTAGGCTAGGTCAACACACCAATCACATTAACTCTCTTCAAGCCTGCACTTGCATTCTCTGGGACTGCCTAGCAAATTTGGGGTTCCCATGAGATATTCTACAGAATACAATAGAATAAATACATTTGTTGCTAATACAGGACAGTTAGCCGCTTCGGCTGGGTGAAGGTGCATCTTCCCAGGCACATCTTGGCCGCCACCTCTGGTTGGCAGTCGTTCAATGTCACCGGCCGAAGACAGACAGGCACAGAAACGCATTACAATATGGCTTCTCGGGTGCCCCTCAGACCCTCAATATTGCGGTACATGAAAAGTAAGCGAAAACAAATTAAAACATAGAAAATAAATGAATACACTGTATACCATGAATAGCTACTCTATACCCCTTTAATTGTAATATGCTAATGCGTGAGTGTTTTAGTGCAGACAGACAACAACATAAAACATTTGCGCAAGCTTCACCATGTGAGAATACAGACAGCCATCTTAAAAGCAAGTGCGCAAGCGCAAAGTTTCCCACCAGAACTGCAAGTGCGTCACGTCACGTGAGTGTGACTAACGCATGCGCAAAAAGAAACCCCGCCAAGCACGGGCCATTTTAGGAACAATCGTTATTGAGTTAGTAAACACATATGCAAGCGTCTCTAGGACACCCCAAATGTCAGAATACAGGGATACAGGGAAATTAGTAAGACAAACAGGCTGAATTACATGGTTATAAGTTATTCGAGGTTCATGAGTATGAGCAAGTCGCGTAATATGCAAATCCTTGCTCCATCAATCCCCTCTTTCATGATATTTACTATCATCACAAAAAAACTAATGGAATCAGATGCCAACTTTTTTCACACTCTGTTCATTTCAATCTCTTCTAACATTTTATTCAGTTTTTCTTTTGTTTCTTTGTTAGGGTGTGAATTCTTCACCCTTTTATAAATCTGATTATTTAATTCCTCTAATTCAAGTTCATCCACACTCCGTTTCACACCTCTTCTATTCACAGTATACTTCTTTTGGTGTTTGCGACATTTGCAACAGACAAATATAAGGAATATAATAAACCCTATTACTCCAATTGGCATCAGTACCTTAAACAACAAACCCTTTACCTAAACTAGAAAACCAATGACCTACAGAGGAGAGACCATCAGTTAGTCTCTTCCAGGCACTGTCAACCTTCAGTGGTTTGAGTTCCTTTTCCAAATTTGTTATGTTCCTCACATACTTTTTTATTTGTACACTTTTATCCGGTATGTAAGTGCAACAATGTTGCGCTTTCAACATCCGGCAGACTCCACCCTCTTTTGCTAATAAGGTATCAAGCGCAAGTCTGTTCTGTAAAACCATAGATCTGATCGCAACCATTTCGGTATTGACCATCAGAAATCCACTAGCAGTGTCAGTAGCTAACCGATCCACTGCTGTAGACAATTTGCAAATTCTTTGTGTGTTCAGAACCACTCCCACTCCAGGTATCAGTGCACTAAAAATACTACCCATTATTTCACCTACGCTTTCTCTTTTACTACGCACTAAGCCATTAGTGTTTTCACTGCTTCCAGCAATTTCATTCACATGGTATATTTTCGGGAAGACAATGCCAAAGTAGCAGCTTCCATACCAGTGATCCGGCAATTTGAAATAAGCCTTGTTTCCACATATATAATAAATTCCGGGAAACACAGGTTCTGACCCATTTTTGAAACCCCAACCTCCAATTACCTTGTAATTGTGTTCACATTGACTGGAACCAATGAAAATGTTATTATAATAACTAGTCTTTTCACGGTGAAGACAGAGTTTCCCTTTCTCTCGAAATCCAGCAACAAAGCAGGACCACTTCCACCATTTGAGGCGCTTTCCATGTTTTCAGCCCATTTAGGAGTTTTCTGCCTTTTGTCATTTGCCTTTCTTTGGAAACTTTCCCTTCTTTTCTCTGCCATGTAATGAACAGGTCAAGTTATCTCTGTGTGCTTCACCTAAATCTATGGTACCTATAGTCAGGAAGTATTCTCCCATATAACGTGTAACGTCACTTTTAGTATGTACAGGATTTAGATTTCCACGTATAGGAAGTTCAGAAAATATTACGTCAGAGTTTGAGTAGTAGTACTGTAACGGTCCTCTTTTGTAAAATAAACTAGCTAAAATACTACAGGAAATTCCATAAGTCAAGGGCAGGTGATGATAGGTCACGCCTTCAGCCTCAGAAGTAGGTAGCTTCATGCAGACATAGCAGTCTTCTATCTCCAAAGTTTCTACGTAATGTACTAAAAGGTTAGCGAATACATTTAGATGCGTCTGGTTCTTGATTCCGTGATAGTGTAATCCTTCCTCATCTGGTGCTTCTAAGTCTGGTTTTGTTTGTCTGAGGCTAAGTGTTTTCTCACGTCTTTCTACACTTCGTGTTGTCAGTTCTTCAGTGTCCATTGTCACAGTCTGTGTAGGGTCAATATTAGTGTTTTTGCTCACCATATAAGGAATAAAAACTGTTAGTCCTATCCATTTTATTAACACTATAGCTACACTACATATACATACTTTGCAGCATGTCTTACAACAATTACGTCTAGGCCTTCCACTCACATTTGAAATCAGACATTTTTGCTCAGAAGAAGTTCTCAACCCCTCTTTGTAACTTTGCACAGGTAGCTTACACTGAGCAACTTCAGGTTGGTTCGTCTTCTTCGGCAGACTGATCAGCTGTCTGTTCTTCGTCACTTTAGTCAGTTATATCAAGGTCCTCAAATTTGTCCAATATCAAATAAGTCCATTCAGGATCCTGATATTTTTCGTTTAGTCTTTTTATTCGGTCACTTCTTCTTTTGGAGCTTTCTCCAGCCTGCTCTGCGAGAACTTTTTCTTCTTTGCTCAAGCTTTTCTTTATTCTGTTTTTAGTCTCAGTCTCAGTCTCTTAATATATCTTGGTTCGATATGTTTCTTTTTCTTGAGTCTTTTAGCTGGCACTGTAGTTTGGCTTTCTTCTAATGCTCTCGTATTTTCGTTTGTTTGTGGCACTTCTTCTTCTGCTTCTTCCCTTCCTGGCTGACTAGTCCCAGGTCTTTCTTCAGTTTCTTCTGCCTGGTCACTAAGCTGGCCTTCTTCAGGTGTATACTGGATTTGGCTTTTGGGCGTTTCTATTTCTGTGTCTGAACACGTTCTTCTAATTCTATCTGGTCCTGTTCAAGCACTTCGAACCTTTGATTTTCTTCCGCTTGAACTTTTGCCCTATTTTCTGTCTGTCCCTTTTCAATCTCAGGAGTTTGTGGAGGTGTGTCGATCACTTGTTCTGTCCCTATCTGATCTTCTTCTCCTTCAGATTTCACCAGGATTTCGATAATCTGATTGTCCTCTCCTATTCCTGTCTCGTCCTCACTATTCCACTCCCTGTCTGCGTAGGTTTGACCTCTTGTTCTGATTGGGTCATCGGTCAGGTCGATTATGGGTATCCACTCATCTTGACTGGTGCTCGGTTGTTCTTCATCAGCTACTTCGGAACCTGCGTCTGGAGACTCCTCAGCTGGGCAACCTTCAGCGTCAGTCTTCTTTTCGTCTCTTATTACCTTCTTGGTATGGCTGGCATGGATCCACTTCGGGACGCCGGCACACTTCACCGCTGTCGTGGTCACCAGTATCACTTGGCGTTGTTGTCCCCACTTCGGTGCAAAGCAATTTGAACGAGTATGTTTCTTGAGTACAACCCAGTCACCTGGAACCAATTTATGGACTGGAGTTGTTGGACTGGCGACGGCGTCTTCCCCAATCTGGCGAGAGATAGAACGCACTTGGTCACCCAGTTGTTTGCAGTATTCAAGTACCAAATCATCAGAAATGCTTATCAGTTTGTGTCCTGGTACCCATGCCTGTCTCATCACTCTTCCCATCAGGATTTCATGGGGACTCAGGCCTGTTTTTCGATCTGGAATACTTCGGATTCCCATCAGAACAAGAGGTAAAGCCTCTATCCAGTTCATGCCAGTAGATTCACACATCTTTCCTAATCTCGACTTGATAGTGCCATTTACTTGTTCCACCACTCCAGAAGCCTCCGGACGGTATGCACAGTGCAGTTTTTGGGTAATCTTGAAAGCTTTACAGAGCTGATCAATTACTTCATTCTGAAAATGCCCCCCTCTGTCTGATTCAATTGTGACCGGGACCCCGTACCTAGGTATTAGTTCTGGTAGTAACAATTTTGCTACAGTGATGGCGTCATTCTTTTTGGCTGGGTAAGCTTCCACCCATTTTGAAAACAGGCAGACAATGACGAGGACATATCTCATTCCTTTACAAAGGGGCAACTGAATGAAGTCAATCTGCAATCTTACAAAGGGACCTCCTGACTTCCCAATTTTTCCCATTTCAACTACTGTTCTCTTCCCAGCGTTGAACTGCTGACATGTCAAACACCTCTGGCAGAGTGATTCTGCTACCTTCCTGAACTTCGGGTTGTACCATGTCTGTTGGAAAACACGAATCATGGCATCCCTACCAACGTGTGTATCTCCATGTATCAGTCTAGCCATAGAAGCAAGCAAGCGTCTAGGCAACACAGGCATACTGTCAGGGCCCACAATGATACCATCCTCGCTTCTCTGTCGACAACCAAGCTTTCTCCATTTTTCCTTTTCTTTTGATGGTGCAGCATACTGCCAATCTCTCAATTCCTCCCATGTAGGCACATCCTCAAACACCATAAGTTGGCAGCTGTTTCCATATCCCCCCAATTTGATATTCACCGACATTCGATGTCTGGCACAATGTTGGGCCACTTCGTCGATTTCCTACTGTCACATGATCAGTGCCAGATTTGTGAGCAGCACATTTGACCACTGCCAATTCTTTTGGTAATTGGATTGCATCCAGTAATTCTTGTACAACTTTCCCATTTCTTATAGGAGTACCTGAAGAAGTCAGAAACTCCCTTTGCAGCCACAATTGGCCGAAGTCATGCACAACCCCATAACCGTACTGACTGTCAGTATATACGGTTATTCTTTTGTTTTTCCCAATTTTACAGGCCCTTGTCAAAGCAATCAATTCGGCTACTTGTGCAGACTTCACTCCAAATAAACAGGATGCTTCTATAGTGCGTTTTACCGTGACTACAGCATAAGCAGCACTTAGGCCTACAAGTTCGTGTCTCAGACATGAGCCATCTACAAATAGCTCGCAATCTTCTACAGGCAGGGGCATTTCTTTGATATCTGGGCGTGGTTTAGTACTAAACTCAGTTAGGTCAATGCAATCATGCTCGACCTCTCCCTTTGCTTCTGCAATCAGTGACTCAGGCAACAAGGTTGCTGGGTTCAATATGTTACACCGAGTAATGACTACATTTGCAGCGCCCACTAGGATCCTTTCGTACTTAGTCAGCCGACTAGGTGTGAGATACTGGGTTTTTGTTCTGGTCAGTAGGATTACAACTGCATGTGGAACATACATGGTTACAGGATGTCCCATAATAATGGATTCACTTTGCTCAAGACTCGTGCAGGTTGCAGCTACAGCTTTTAGACATCCAGGTAATCCAGCAGCCACTGGATCTAGAGTGGCAGAAAAATATGCCACTGGACGTCTAGTCAAACCATGGGCTTGGGTTAGGACCGACAACGCACAATTGTCTCGTGTGTCACAAAACAATGAAAATTCCTTAGAATAGTCAGGCATGCCTGAAGCAGGGGCTGTACACAGACATTCTCGTAATTTAGTAAATGCTGTCATGCTCTCCTCATCCCATTCCACTGGGTCCTTTGCTCCTTTCTTCGTCATTTTTATTAAAGGCTTTGCTAGGACTGCAAATCCCACAATCCATTGCCTACAGGAACCTACAACTCCAAGGAACATTCTGACTTCTTTCTGAGTATTGGGTAACTGCATGTTTCGAATTATCCTGATTCTTTCTGAAGTAACTTTCCTGATGCCTTTCTCTATCTGGTGCCTCAGATATTTTACCGATTTGGTACAGAACTGCAGTTTGTCAGGTGATACTTTATGTCCTCCTTCACCCAGATGGTTCAGTAGGGCAATGGTGTCAACAACACAGTCTTTCTGACTCTTAGACGCCACCAAGAGGTCGTCTATATATTGCACCAAAACTGAGTTTCCAGGTAAAGTTAAAGATTCAAGGCACTTTTTCAGAATCTGATTAAAGATCGAGGGGCTTTCTGTGTACGCCTGAGGGACGCGATTCCAAACGAACACGTGACTGTCGAAAGCAAATGAGAAAAGAAATTTGCTGTCTGGATGCAAAGGGATCGAAAAGAATGCATGACATAGGTCAATCACGGTGAACCATTCAGCATCCCAGGGGATCTGATACAGAATCACTGCTGGGTTCGGAACAATGGGGCAGCAGGGTGTAAAGGATACAAGATTGTTCCACAGGAGCGTCAGGAGTCCGAAGAATAATCCGCAGCCTTCCCCTGCGGCCTTCCGACTCTATCGAACACTAGAGCTCGAGAGGCGCGCCAGGGGAAAACAGGGAAACAAAACAAGGAAAGGTTGGGGTAAAAAATGTATGATGGTAGTCTTCAGACAGGATGTTTATCAACTTCACTTGAGTGCTTGGTAAGGAATTGGCTGTAATACAAAGAAGTAATAACATGAGTCTGAATACAGCAATATTCTACAATCACTACAACCGTGACACATATAAACCTCTCCTACCCTGTGTTTGTCTGGATTATCTTAAATATCGCGGAATGGTTGTGGATGAACCTCTTGTAAGGAATTCTTCTGGAGCTGTAGTAAAAGATGGTAACTTCAGTAAGTACGGTGTGCCTAAATACACGTAGCGTGATATATGGTGACTAATACACTGCTCACTCTGGTGTTTGTGTAGTGCTCGAGATACACCTCTACAATTCAGATGGAATGTACCAACTCTGGTACCAAAACACTGGATAGCTGTACAAACATCTGTGGAAACAAACATATATTCAAAAACTGCAGTAGGTCATGAACTTTAACCAATTGAAAGTGCAGCGCTACCGCGCTGTTACCGTGATTCTAGACGAGTAGAAGTAGAAAATCCCCTCTGGTCCACGCAAGAATCAACTGCCAAATACGTGGTAAACCCAGGATAACAGTATTCCAAAGAAAAAGAATGGACTGGGAAGGGGGAGGAAGTGACACACTACGGACCAAAACCTAACTAACTAACTTGTCAGGAGCACTAAAGAAAACCCAGCCGGGCAGCGGATACCAAGACCGGCCGCCGGGCGAAGCAACTCCAGTGAGGGAAAGGGGTGTGGTAGCCCGGCCTGTCAGCGGAGCACAAACCCGGCTGAAAGGCGGAGCAGAGGGAAAAGAAACACGGAGGCTGAGCCCAGCCGGAAAGCGGGGAGGAAAACCCGACCGCCGGGCAGGGCTCCAATATGGTGGAAGACTCACGGAAGCTCCGTGAAACGGCAGTCCACAGGACGAGCGCTAGATGGAAAAACGCCCGAAAACTGCTGGATACAACTAAGGGAGGGAACGAAAGCCGGAGCCCGTGAAGGACACGGGGGCCGGGAGCTCCCTATGGGGGAAGTACAGAAGGACCAAAAATACCGGAAGTCAGGCAACCAGAAATTAGGACGGAATCAGATCCAACGGAGCTAGACGCTAGAACGTGAAGCGTCGCTCCATGGGTCGGAGAGTCTTAAATAGTGAACAATTAAAGGGACAGTGTAGTAGGAGAATGCGTGAGGCATGACACAGGGAATGACAATTTTGTTCACCTTTCTCAGGTCCTGTACTACTCTGTACTTGCCACTAGGTTTCTTGATTCCAATTATGGGTGAGTTACACGGGCTACTCATCACTTCTTGTATGATGTTTGCTTCTAATAATCTTTTTATTTCAATGGCAACTCCTGCTCTAACTTCTGCACTCATTTTGTAAGGCTTGGTATTTGGGTAAACTGCATTTTCTTTCATGGCTATTTTGATTGGGTCAACGTTTGCCATCAAGCCTACATCCTTTCCAGTAAAGTCCCATACTTCTGGTTTTACTGTCTGTTGGAGTTCTTCAGGTAAGTCTTGTATAGTCAATTGTTTAATTTCTGAGTCAGGTCTGATTAACATTAACTTATATATTCCATCTTCGTCTGGGGTCTGAATTTCGACGCCTTTTGGTGTGCAAAAGATGGTGCAGTTCATTTTACCCAGCAAATCACGACCCAGTAAGTTTACTGGACTGGTATCACAAACTACAAATCTATGCATTTCTTTGAAGTTTCCTATTGTAATCTCCATGGACTCAGTGACTGGGGTACTAATCAATTGATTAGATACACCCACTACTTGGATTGCTTCTCCCGAGAGGGGTAGGTTTGGAACGTCTGCTGTTCTCACAGTAGAACGGGTAGCACCAGTGTCCAACACAAAGGTGACATCATTGCCTTCAACCATTCCTTCAATGTATGGCCCAGACTGGTCTACCGGCAAGGAGGCGCCAAGCACACACTCCTTGTCCTCCCCTCTCAGGCCCGTCAGTAAGGTTCATCACAGAGAAAAGTGTCATTCAACAGAAATTGCGAAGTTGCTGCATTTCTATCCTCGTTTCCTCCCCAGATCTCTATGTCATCACCCTGCGGTGTTTTCCCTTTATAATTCGGTTTAGGTGCACGGGGCAACTGACTCGCCTTTACCTGTTGCTGGGTCTTTCTTGGTCTTTCATTCTGCGTCTGTGGATTTAAATCAGTGTTTTGGAGGTTACCATTCTGTAAATATGGACACTCGTCTCTCCAGTGCCCGATTTCTCCGCACTGGTGACAGGGAAATTTCTTTTTGGCTTCCTCTCGACTCATTTTCACTCTGGGCTTCCCTCCTCCCCCAGAACCTTGATTTTGGGAATTTTTATTCATTTTACCTGATTGTTTTTCCTGCTGTTCCGCTAGTTTTACTTGTGCCCACATAACCTTTTCCTTCAGAGCCTTTCGCTTGTCTGCCATCTCGTCCTCGCAATACTTTGCGTATCGCAAGACTTCATCTATTTTCTTAGACTGCCAACAGATTTTATTGTCTTTGATCCACTGACAAATTTCAGGTCTTAAACCGTTTACAAACCTGTAAATGAAGTGGGTCATATCCTTCATCTCGATATTATCTATACCACTGTACGTTTTAAACACCTGTAACAGTCTTTCATAGAAGGAGTGCACAGTCTCATCCCTTTCCTGCGTGGTTCTATCTATCTTGGTCCAATCAGTTTCCTTTGCAGGCACCTTTTTCTTTAGGTGTAACATGACCTGGTCGTATTTTCTCATCACCTCATCAGAGGGAGCTCCTGTAGCAGGGTCCCTCGTGTATTCTTTATTAGGCCAATCAACGGCTATTTTACATTCGGTCCATAAATCCACAGCCACCACTATGTCGAAAAACCCATCCAGGTCTTTCCATAGGCATTTTTGCACCTTTACAAACCTTTCCACTTGCCTGTACCATTCCACAGGCTTCTCTCTCAATTTTGGAAAGTCATTTGTAAAGGACACAATATCCTGTCGGGACCATGGAACGTGCACATATTTTCCACCTGGCACTTCTTGCATGGGGTATAACTGTTCTGGCTTGTCTGCTTCCCTTAATGCAAACTCAGAAGTCGTCTGTTTGGACCTAACCTCTTCCTTTTTCTTTGCCCACCTGGCTTTCCATTTGTCTACATCTCCCCATTTTTGCAACACGGTCAACAATTCTTTGATCTGAACCTTCTTTCCTGACATATTCATATTCTCCAGATCCTTGTCTGAGAAATCTGCTCTGTAGGGTTTTTGTAATGGGTTTGATTTGGAAATATCTATTCCCATACTAGCCGCAGTGTCTGTTAATTTCTCATGGAGCACTTTGGTATTACGGGTAAGACTCTTGCAGATAAATAGCAGCTCTTCCTCGGAAAAGGTATTTAATCTGTCTAACCCCACATTTCCAGCTGTCATTTCTTCCATTTCAATTCTTAATTTATAAATATCCAATGGTTTGGTCTGTGGAGTTTGTCTTTCTAATTCTCGATTCCATCTCTCAATCTCTTCAGGAGTTACCAATGTGACACTCTTGGTACCCGAAGTTGATTCCATTTGAATCTCTCTCGTATTGAAAGGATTATATCTCTTCTGCAAACTCCTTCCCGAGTTCCTAATTGGTAAATCCATTAAAGAAGCTTCACATTCACTCGTCTGATCATCTACAATTAAGGGCTCTCTTCGGGGCTGTACTACAGTTGGGGTAATAATTGGGGCTTGTGGACTCACTTGTCTATCTCCATACAAAGGAACAACGGGTCCAATAGTTACTGGGATTGTCAAGGCTTCGGGGCTTGTATTTAACTGGGAGAGTTTCTGAATTATTTCGGTTCTCTGTTTGGCTAGAGCCTCTCGCTCTGTTTCCCCCAATAACCGTTCTAGGGATTTCTCATGCAATACCTGTGGAGTCAAAATTGGAGCACAACTCGGGGCAGTGGGATGCGTCGTACTTGGTCCTTCACCATAATTAGGTTTTGGGAAACAGCTTCCTGTGTTTAAAGCTCTCGTTCCTCCCTCATAAGGAGGTCTTGAACCGAAATCTCTGTCACCTGAATATCTTGATTCCCCACTAAATGGTGGTCTTAGACAGGTGCCTCCGGTACCTATGAGTCCTAGGCCCTCGCTATAGGAAGGTATTTGACAGCTATCTCTTGGGTTTCCAGATCCACTCCCTTCCTGACACGGGGGACGTTGGGAGGTATCCCCTACACTAGATGATCTGGGTCCTTCATTATAAGGAGGCGGATTTTTCATAAACATGTCATCTAATAATTCATCATCCGACTCCCCAGGGGGCACCCAATGTTTACACTTTTCTGTCCTTTTCTCTCCCCCAGGACCACCCATTGGCATCATTGGAAACAATCCTTCCACAATCATATTTTGCCTCCACTGTTTCATCTTTTTATCACGGGTCTCTTGTTTTAATTTCGGATAAAATTTTGTTAACCCCTTGTCCAATCGGGGCTTGTCTCTCTCAAAAGCCTCGATTTCCCACTCCTCTAATGCTTCGTACTGCGTCAATCTAGGTCTGGGATGTAAGTCATTCATTCGGGTTCGCAAATTAAATAGAATTCTACCATTGAATGTACCTTCTAACGGAAAAGCCAAAATTCCGTCGTCTTTTGTGTATTCCGCCCAATTTTCCAACCATACACATGAGTGGTACCCTTTATCAAACATCATGAAAGATGCAGGGGTATTTGGTGGTGGAATGACAACACCTTCTCTAGTTTTGATAGGTTTGTCCTTTTTGAAATAATTCTTCACCTTATTTACAAGGGACAATTTTCTCTTATTTCCGTACATAATGTCTGTTTCATGAGCTTTCCACTGATCGGTTTCAAACCCTAAATGTCTTGGATCAGGTCTAGTCACTGGCCTATACGTATGCCACATATAACTTCCCACAAGCGACTTTGTTTACAAAATCACTTCCAATCTAAGTGCGTCTTTTATTTTCGTGCAACCAATCAAATTCACGGGTTCAAATAATCTCAACCAATGGGTGCGCGGCCTTTCGCGAGACAGGTTCTCACGCTTCGGCACTCACCCCTCCTTCACAATTCCAGCTCCGCTACACACCTGCCGTTTCAACCAATACCAGCGCGGCACAGAGTGACGTCAGAGCAGCTCCGCAACTGACTCCCTCCTTTACAAGGTAACGGAAACTTGATTTCTCTTTTAAAGTGCAAGTGCTTTAGTTATTTAACAACATAAACACATTCGCCACTGTACTCGAGTGTCTAGAAAGAAAGATACGTTTTACTGCAAGTAAACCTCTTCTGTCTACTTTTCATTTACTACGGATAGATCTCTTCTGCCTACCCTTCACTCAAGCATTAGGGAACCTGCTACTTCTTTGACTCATCCACTTCTTTTCTGGATATATACTGAGTCTAAAGTTTCACTAGCGAACCCCTTTGCTATCACTCAAGCTTCGATGAACCTGCTACTCCTTCCGGTGTGACCCTTACTAGGTTATCTCACAATAGAAGTTTTGCCAGCGAACTCGTTGCTATCATTTATACAAGTATTCACACAGAAACCCTAATTAGCGCTTCTGGTTCTGCCTAACCATGCACTAATTTTCCTCAAGCCACTGACCTCTGAGCAAAGTGGATTCTCTTCACCACTCGCTATTCAATTCCCCGGGGATTCCAGACTAACACTAAACAATTACTAACGAGTTTTGTTAGAACATATATCAATATAACAATAAGAAAAACAATTTGAAACATTTCATAATTTTCAAAGCAAAAACATTTCATGTGATCGATCAATTTATTATCAACAATATATTTATACTTTTAGCAGCAAACTCTTTATAGCAGCATCCGACCTATCTAACTACCTTAACTAGTCCTACCTAACTTTAACTAGTCCCTAACCATAGCTCTGCTCCCAGAAAATTACTGATAGAGATCGCAGGTCACCCGGCCAATAATTTCACCATACACGTACCGGGCCCATATATTTTTCCAATTTTATTATATACATTAATCAGGTGACCTTACACTCTACTACCAATAACCCTGGTTCCTTTCCTATTTATTTCTCGTGTACCCGACTTACCAATCCACCTTTACGGGTACCTATGACCACAATGGATCAGGGAGCTAGCTGTGAAAGAAAGGCAGACAACCAAAATACCAACATATACTCTTATACTTTCATTAAATGACCACAGACTACTGGGAAGTTTTAAAGATTTTATCTAGAATTCAGATTCGGAAAGCATACAGTTTACAACTAAAAGGCAATCAATAATCAAAATAACGAACAGCACATAGCCATAGAGAAAATAAATCAGGGCAACCATTTATGAGTCTATAGGAAAAAGGACATGAGAAATACTAAACAGATTTCAGGAATGGAACTTAAGAAAGTATAACTAAAAATGGGCACATTTATGCATGTACTAGAGTTTTACTACGGGAAATACTCCAAGGTTTGGATAAGAATTTGGGAAATCCTATACATCTATAGGAAGGGTAAAAATTGGAACACGCTATAGTTCTAGAAACCTTACTTCAATCAATTCGAGAGGAGAAAAATTATAAACCACATCTATATTTTCATAAACGGTATGAAGAATTGTAAATAAAGGAAAGGTAACATAGGAACATGCAAAAAAAACAGCAATAACGTATGAGCTTTTATTCAGTAGCTTTGCGAAAGCATGGAAAATCAAATATGCGCAAAGGTGTGTCTTTAGTAAAGCAAAAGACAGAAAATAGAAGGTGCAGTATAGAGTTTCAGCACTATATATTTACCTAGAATGGTGTGAAGACCAACCCTGGCCACTGATCAGTCAAGGACAGGAAAACCCCAAGGAAGGACTGTCATCAATGGGACAGCAGGTGCAGAATGGACACCCCAGGACAGGACAGGAAAACCAGATTAGGATCAGGACAGGACCACCAAGGCACGACCAGCACCCGCAGTTTGGAAGCAACGCCTGCGCTCCACCCTCTCTGCAGCTATCGGCCAGAACCCCGAATGGGTTTGCGAACTACCCAGCAAAGTGCTCCGCCAGCACTTAAGGTTCAGTAAAATCTCTTGAGTCTATGGTATATTTCGGACAGAGTGCTCCGCAGCGCTCTGTATTCAGTCACCTATTGAGTGCGTTGGGTCAGTGACAGGTCAGCTATTCGGACAAGTCGGACAATTTCTCTAGCTAAACCTAGGCTAGTTATACTGTTTTTGGGTCAGTGTACCACCCCCAAATGTTGCAAGTGTCAGAATCCCCAATTTCAATTGGTCCCTAAGTAGGCTAGGTCAACACACCAATCACATTAACTCTCTTCAAGCCTGCATTTGCATTCTCTGGGACCGCCTAGCAAATTTGGGGTTCCCATGAGATATTCTACAGAATACAATAGAAGAAATACATTTGTTGCTAATACAGGACAGTTAGCCGCTTCGGCTGGGTGAAGGTGCATCTTCCCAGGCACATCTTGGCTGCCACCTCTGGTTGGCAGTCATTCAATGTCACCGGCCGAAGACAGACATGCGCAGAAACGCATTACAATATGTCTTCTCGGGTGCCCCTCAGACCCACAATATTGAGGTACATGAAAAGTAAGCGAAAACAAATTAAAACATAGAAAATAAATGAATACACTGTATACCATGAATAGCTACTCTATACCCCTTTAATTGTAATATGCTAATGCGTGAGTGTTTTAGTGCAGACAGACAACAACATAAAACATTTGCGCAAGCTTCACCATGTGAGAATACAGACAGCCATCTTAAAAGCAAGTGCGCCAGCGCAAAGTTTCCCACCAGAACTGCAAGTGCGTCACGTCACGTGAGTGTGACTAACGCATGCGCAGAAAGAAACCCCGCCAAGCACCGGCCCTTTTAGGAATAATCGTTATTGAGTTAGTAAACACATATGCAAGCGTCTCTAGGACACCCCAAATGTCAGAATACAGGGAAATTAGTAAGACAAACAGGTTGAATTACATGGTTATAAGTTATTCGAGGTTCATGAGTACGAGCAAGTCGCGTAATATGCGAATCCTTGCTCCATCAACTCCACCAAATTCTAATGAGATACCAGCTCAGCCTTTAGTACCAGCAGCCAGTGCTCTCACTTTAGCGCCGTGTCAGCAGGACATAGTAGCAAACCTAGCAGCATTGCATGGCTGGCAAAAGCAGGGGCAGTGATGCAGTCTACATGTAGTGGGGTCCTGTCAGCTGAGGGAAATGCTTTGCAAGGAACTTGGTAGCGCGAGTGGAGAAAGCAGCACAGGTGTTGCCACCACCAGTTGAGGTTCTCAAAAGAGCAGGTAGCACCGCAAATGACTCGGGACCCCGAAAGAAGGCCGCAGCTGCGGTACCTAAAGACGCCAAGATGCAAGCGGGCACATCGGCAGTTACAGTACAATTACTGCCAAGTTTAGGTTTGGGGAATGTGCGCTCCAACAGAGAGCGTCTGGCTAGGCACATTGCACAGGATGTAAAAGAACAGATTTGGAAGGGGAATATGTAAACATGTTTTCCTTGTTGGTGGACAAAGATGAGAGGGAGGAGGCCAATACATTAAGGGAATGGGCTCACCCAAGGGATTGGGCAAATTGGCCGACAAGGAAAAAGGTTGAGGAAACACTTATTAGTTCGATAAAGGCATTTGGAAACTTCCATGCTGTAATGATAGAGAAATTTCCAGGGCTAAGCACAGAATTGGTGTGCTACCAGAACAGAATTACATGTACCCATGATGAGTATGGTGGAATGTGCTTGAAGTAATATGATAACGTTTTTAGAACAGTAAAGGCATCAGATCCAGCTCTCACATGGGACCAGGTGGATATGATTTTGTGGTTAAGACACATGAATTATCAAAGCAAGGATGAGCCAAAAGGGCAGTCCTTTCGGTCTGGTACACCCCAAAGCGGGGGGCGGCAGCAAGAAGGAAGCATGTTGGGATTTCAACAGAAGGACATGCACCAGACCCAGTGGTTCCTGTAAATTGAAGCATGCCTGCTCGGTCTGTGGCCTCTCCTCACACCCAGAGTCTGAGTGTTTTAAAAAATCAAAAGACAAGGGAGCCAAGAAACAAGAATGAAGTTTATTTATTTGGGAAAGTGCACTCGCCTATTGACATTATGGCCCTGATACCCGGGTTGAATAAGTATTCTTGCCCAAGCACAGCCAGATTTTGTTGGAAGGTTTTAAGGAGGGCTTCTGGATCGCAGCCCCTTGTTTTTCAGGGGTGTCTTACTGCCGGAATCAGCAGTCAGTGAGGGACAACATATCTGTGGCAAGAGAAAAAGTACAGAAAGAACTGCGTTTGGGGAGACTGGCAGGTCCTTTTGACTCAATGCCTTTGGAGAACTTTGTCAGCTCATCACTGGGGGTAGAACCCAAAAAGGACCCAGGGGATTTCCGCCTCATCCATAACCTGTCTGCTCCCAGGGGCCAGTCCTTGAATGGGGCCATTGATGGAGCCTTGTGCTCTGTGAGATACGCCTCATTGGACCAGGCGATTGCTATGCTGCGGTTGCTTGGCCCAGGCACCTTATTAGCAAAGTCTGACATTGAATCTGCATTTCGGTTACCTGTGCATCCACAAGATTTCCATCTACTGGGTTTTCAGCTGGAAGGGAAGTTCTACACGGACAAATGCATGCCAATGCAATGCTCTGTCTCTTGCTCATATTTTGAGAAATTCAGCTCCTTTTTTAAATGGTGTTTCAGGCCAGTCTCAGGGCACCACTGGGTATTGCACTATTTGGATGAATTCTTGCTGCTAGGTGCACCACAGTTACAAGAGTGTAGCAGGGCGTTGGAATAATGTTGCACACTGATGGCGGAACTTGGGGTCCCCTGGTGCAGGGCAAGACATTCGGGCCAGCAACAAAAATGGAATTCTTGGGCATAGAGCTTGATTCCATTGAGGGTGTGTCACGTTTACCACTGAGCAAGGTAAAATGTTTCTTGCTGGCATTAGCAGACTGTTTGCAAAAAGAAAAAGTTACTTTACCCCAGTTACAAAAAACGGTGGGCATGCTCAACTTTGCTTTAAGAATTCTTCCTATGGCCCGCCCTTTTTCACGTTCCATTGCGCAAGCAATGTCTGGGCTAAAGGACAAGCATCACCACACTCGGTTGTCCAGCAACGTTAAGCAGGATATGTGGATATGAATGGCATTTCTGCGTGACTTCAAAGGTGCAGTAGTGTGGCCCAGCCCAGCCAGGTCCAGTCCAGAGCTTAGTCTTATGACAGATGTGGCAAATGCGGCAGGGAGTGAGAGGTTTGGAGCCATCCTGGGTTCCCATTGGGCAGCAGAACATTGGCCCAATTGGTGGGTCGACAGTGGGGTCACAAATAACATTTCATTTTTGGAACTATTTCCCATTTTGGTGGCTGTGACAATCTGGCCGCAACAGTTCCGTAATTAGTCAGTGGTTTTCTGGTCAGACAACATGGCAGTGGTGGTGTGCATCAACCTGCAGTCTGCAAAATGTAAAATGTTGCTTCGCTTGCTTAAGGAAATTGTGCTGCAATGTATAAAATGAAATGTGTTGTTTAGAACTAGTTTTTGTAAGAGAGAACAGGAGTGTGACCCATAAACCAATCGGGATTGGGGTTCAAAGGTTCAAAGCAAAAACATTATCCCAACAGGTATAAATAAAAAAGACAATTTATATTGCATGCACAGGGCATTACAAAGGTCAGAAAAAGGAGACACTTATTCACAAGTTTTTAAATCCAAAAATGATCTTTAGTTTCTTTATAATCAAAGGTTATGAAAATAAATTCATGCCACAGGAAATATGTACAGCACGTAAATGGATAAATCAGATGACAACCAATAAAACTTGGTGCTCAATATGTACAAGTGAAAGGTGGCGACGTAAGTGAAGGTGAGTGAACAGCGGTAAACGGCGCAGGTGAGCAGGGTGATATATATAGTGACTAGCTCAACAAGTGACCAGTATTCAAAACGACTTTATATAATACACATCACAATTTTTTAGTCACAACAGAATGCGCCTATAATTTGCGCTGTGAAGTCGACGACGTTTCGGTCCTTATTGAATGCGGACCATCATCAGGACTGGGTTGTCACAATTGGAGTGCTGTAGACAGGAAATTAGGAATCCTCATCCGAGGATCTGGCAAGGAGAATTCTTTGCTTCTTAATCTTCTTCGTCTACACCGGTCAAGACGGGTAAAATTTGTGGACCATTACATTCAGTAGACTGAGGGACCGGAATAATCGAGGGAGCCGATCACGTAATGAATACGCGTGAGCAGCCAGCCAAGAGGTCAGGAAGCCCACGGGTAGCGTCTGAGTCGCAGCTCGGATCAAACACTCGCTGCAAGGGAAAGTTACTGGGAAGTGGCACTGCGTGACTGGGGGGCGGGGTCACCCTGCTCACCTGCGCCGTTTACCGCTGTTCACTCACCTTCACTTGCGTCGCCACCTTTCACTTGTACATATTGAGCACCAAGTTTTATTGGTTGTCATCTGATTTATCCATTTACGTGCTGTACATATTTCCTGTGGCATGAATTTATTTTCTTAACCTTTGATTATAAAGAAACGAAAGATCATTTTTGGATTTAAAAACTTGTGAATAAGTGTCTCCTTTTTGTGACCTTTGTAATGCCCTGTGCATGCAATATAAATTGTCTTTTTTATTTATACCTGTTGGGATAATGTTTTTGCTTTGTTTAGAACTAGGCATGTCCCGGGCATTCTCATCCACGCGGCTGATGCATTAACTTGTTTCAAGATGCAGGTTTTCAGGTCTCATCGTCTGGAAGCAGCGGACTGTACCACGCCTTTTCCGGAGCATCTGTGGCAGCTTGGTGCCTCAACTTACCAGACCTCGTGGCAGCTAGCTTAGTACCCAGGACTAGGTAGGCCTATGAGAGGGCATTTACCGCATAATGTGCATCCTTACGGCAGGACTGGGGGAAAACTTGGCACAAGCCAGCATCCATCCTATCATTCTTAAGGGAACTAAGGGACGGAGGGCGGTCAGTGGCTTGCGCAAAGTGCCTCATGACCACAGTGGCATTTTTTGTAAAAATTATGGGGCATCGGGATCCCTCATGCACATTCTTAGTCCAGAGGGCTCTGAAGGGTTGGCAACGCTTGCTGGGCACACAGGGACTCACAGCCATCATAGTGGCGTTAGAAACAATATGTAGCTCCAACAGTGAGATCCAGTTATTCAGGTGTGCTTTTTCCCTCACCTTCTATGGCGCTTTCAGGGTGGGAGAGCTGGTGTCACGTAACAAAAATGACTGGCAGGGAGGATGCAATTTGCCCACGTTCAAAGGCCGGCTGGTTCAATATCCTTATCAATTCCCAGATCAAAAATGGACCAGAATGGGAGGGGGATCAAGATATCCTGCAGAGAGCGCCAGGGAGTCCATGTTTTCCCGTGGGTAACCTGGAGCTATATATGGCCTGCAGGTCACAGGGCGCAGGTGGGCCCCTATTGATCCATCAGGACAGTTCCCCCTTACAAAGTTTCACTTTGGGAGGGTCCTTGCTCTAGCTTTGGGAGCAGCAGTCTTAGACGCCTCCAACTTTGGGACCCATTCTTTCAGGATTGGGGCAGCCACAGAGGCCACGGCCCGGGGACTAACTGGTCAAGATGTCCAAAGAATAGGGTGTTGGTCGTCAGACTGCTACAAGTGCTATGTGCGGTTGCACCTGCTTTAAGTATCATAGCTAACATTGGCCTTGTTTCCATTTCTCTACGGTTTCCACATCCTGTCTCGCAGGAAGGGGAACTTGTCATCACTACCGGGTCAAATGTGCCTTGCCCGCTACAGGTACCCACCGGGGGGCTGGGCCACAGAGAAATCTGGATCATAGGACATTCATATGTAAACAGGTTAAAACAAACAAAATGTCACAAGCAATTTCACGGACAGGGCCCGCCAGGCGGGTTGGAACTTTTCAATGCATGGTCAAGGGGGTTTGAGACTGGAGCAGTTCCAGAAGCTTGTTTGTCCCTTGTTACTTAGGTCCCTTATGGCACCCGCTGCAATATTAATACATCTAGGAGGGAATGATTTGGTCCACATGGGCAGGAAGGGGGTAGTGGAGACTCTAATCACAGAAGTAGGATGGTTGGCCAAGCAGTGTCCCCTAGCTACCTTATTTTTTTATTTTATTTTTTAAAATCTTTTTATTATTTCAAAATACAAACAAGACATGGAGGAGGACCATCATAAACACAAGGCATCAGACAGTACACTCTGAGAGAAAACTCGGCAGTATTTCCAGCATTTAACTAGGCTCCTGGGCCCTATTCCAAGTCTATCTCTATGACGTCAAGCTCCCTCAATCAGTGCAGTACCATGTCCGAGCCCAAAATTCCAGATCCTCAGTCAATACTCCATGCAAGGCCCCCCTCCCAGTCTATGAACCCCCAAACCCCCCGCCCCTGCTGCCTGTGCTATAATCCAGCTAAAGAGTGTGAATAAAGTATTATCTTAATATATGATCTGTGTACTGGTCATCTCATCCTTTATACTACAAATCGCTGTGGTCACCCGGAAGTCGGGGACCACCCCCCGCGCTCATCTCTCCAAGACCAGAGGAAACTGCCTGCGCCTGCTCCCCCTCTATCGATGAGCCTGACTCCGAAGCTGTATCGGCATCCAGCATTCTGAGTTCCACCACCAAGGCCTCCAACGCCAGCGCCGCCTCCAGCGCCCTGTAGCTATGGGATCTATGGGCTTGTTGCATTCGAACAGAACTCTCGCTGCCCGCCCACATAAGGAACGCTGCTCTCCATCTAACATAGCTAGGGCCAGTCGCTGCCTTCCATTGTGATGTGATTTCCCTTTTAGCCATGATGAGACCCAAGTCCATAAACTTGCTAGTTATCTTATTTTTGCTAGTGTGCGGGAACCAGTGCAGAAGACACGCTCCTTTATCCATGTCGACCTGCCGCGCAGTTACTCTGCAGAGGGAAGTAGTTATCCCCTCCCAATATGTTCCTAGCTGAGGACAATCCCACAGCATATGGCTCAGGTCCGCTCCCTGCAACCGGCATCGGGGGCAGACTGCAGTATCTATCCTAAAATACTGATTAATTTTAGCTGGCGTGATGTATGCCCTATGCAATATAAAGAATTGGATAAGTTGGAACCTAGCATTCCTAGTACCCTTCCATGCTCTCTTAAGTATATGCGACCAGGTCGCGTCCGGGATAGCCCTATTTCAATCCGCCGCCCAGTGCTCCCGCAGTTTTTGTAACGGGTTAAGCCCTTCCCCCAGCATGTGTTTATATAGTCAAGTCAAGTCAAAATTATGTTTATTATGACCATAGTCTTTAAACAAGAGCAAGAGGCAGTATTACAAGTTTAAAATATTCACATAAAACCCATAAAACAGTGTAAAATAGTCCAATATCAAAATAAAACTCTTACACACCTTTTTACGTTTATCAACTTCACTAAAATTTGCATCTTGAGATAAAACGTATTCTTTCATTTAAAACACATTTCTTTCCTTTAGTTCTAGTATCGTTTCCTTCATATAAAAATTCATGCAGTGCTACAGATTATTCCTGATTTCTTAATGCACTTAGTATTACCTTTATATATTTCACCAGGGCAATTGCAATGTCAATAGTTGGAATTTCAAATAGTAGATTTGTTGCCTGCGCCCTTGTTCTTACATCGTGTTTTACAAACACAGGTCGCAGCCACATTTTCCGCTGTTCTAAAAATGACAAACAATCAAGTAGAATGTGTACCAGGTCTCCGTTACGTCCTAGACTACACCTGCAACACCCTGCCTGATCTAGCATTTTTGCTTTCAGGTCTTTATTCATTAACCATGGGTGGATCCCAATCCGCAGCCTTAATATCTCCTGCCTATAGCCACGGTTGGGAAGAGTGTCTAGGTAGGGAAACCAATTTTCATTTGACCAGGCATTCATCATGTGTGTTACTGATTTCTTCTTCACTAAGTATCCCATATCAGTGGTTCTGGATGCTTCCTTCCCATTTAATTTCAACTCACTCTTAGTACATGATACTTGGAGCGTTTCCTGGGACACCTCCACTTTTAACCTTTTACAGATTTGCATTAGTCTTTCCCTACATGCTTTTGCCCATTTTAGGTCACTCTTTTGGATTTCGCTCCTGCACCATTGTGCAACTTTTTGCCCTTCTGAATCTTCAAATCGATTCCAAAGTCTAATTAGTGCCATTTGTGTTTGTATATCCCAAGACTTTGTGCCTATTTCAATTCTTATGGCTTGAATCATAGACGATTGTGGGAGAGATAGAAGGCTTTTTAGACATTTGCCCTCCACCAAGTCCCAGGCTCCCTTACCGCTCAAATAAAGGATTTCCGCTCCATATAGGACTTGGGGGGGGATCATTGCCTCAAAAGCTCTTAGCATAAGTCGATGTGACATTTCTCTGTAGTCCCTATTAAACATTTTTAGTCCACAAATAGAAGCATATGCTTTTGCTTTTTGTGATTCCAAATGGGTGCACCAGTTCAATGTCTTATCAAACCATATACCTAGGTATCGGTATTCATTTACCGTCTCTAGTTTAAGCTCCCCTAGGTACCAGTTAAACCTGCTTGTCTTTTTCCCAAAGCATAGTATTTTTGTTTTATCTAGGTTAACTGTTAGGAATTTACTGGCACAGTATGCACTGAAAGCATTAAGCTTTCTTTGGAGGCCTCTCTCGGTCTGGTCCACTATTACCAGGTCGTCTGCATAGAGTAAACAGGGCACCTTGTTTCCATTCATTCTCGGGCTTGCACTACCCTCGACAACTAAATAGGCCGGGAGATCTGACAGGAATATAGAGAATAGCTGTGGGGCCAAGACGCAACCCTGTCTTACACCATTGTCAATGGGTATTTTTTTCGTCAGAGACCCCTCGGTATCCTTAATAACTTGCGCCCAGTTTCCTCTATGTAATTCCTTTATTATGGTCAAAAGGTCTTTGGGGATATTTACCTTCGTTAAGGTTTCCCATAATCAGACCCGATCGACTGAATCGAAGGCTGCTCGGATGTCGACGAAACAACAGCATAAGTTGCCATTTTGTTCCGTCGACTTCTTGGCCATAGCCCATAGAGCAAATCCGTGATCAATCGTGAAGTGCCCCTCCCTAAATCCTCCCTGTTCTATGGGTACAATATAGAACTCCTTTACCCATGTGTTAAGTTGGTTCAATACAATTTTTGAGAAGACTTTCTCTCCTATGTCAAGGAGGTTAATCAATCTGTAATTTTGTGGTGCCTCCATACTCCCTTTTTTATGGATTGGCCTAATTATTGCGCCCTTCCAGTTAGGTGGCATTATGCCTTCAGTTAGGATTATATTAAACATCTGTGTGAAAAATCCTGCCCACCAATTTACTTCCGATTTTAATATTATTGCAGGAAGGTTGTCGGGTGCTGCCGCACGGGTTAACTTCAGTTCTCTTATTGTATGCTCTACCTGTTTTTCTTTAAACTTTGCTTTGAGATCTTCTGAAATTTCTTGCCATTTTTCGTTATCTTCGTGATCTCTAGGAGCTCTTAGCCCGTACAATTTCCTTATGTACTCCTCCCATACTACACATTTTAGTTCACCATCTATGGGGCCAATTGCTGCCTTTACCAATTTCCAAAATTGTCTAAGGTTTTTTCTTCAATTGCTTCTAACAGGCTTAACCAACATTTCTCTTTATATGTCCTTTTCGCATTGTCTGCCATTTTTTTAAATTCTCTTTTCAACTTGTTTATATGTACCTGTCTCTCATGTGTGAAGCTCTTTTTTTGCCTTCTTTGTGCTGCACGTATCTCCCTTTTTTTTAGATTGGCACTCAGCGGAGAACCATTTTACTCGGCTTTGTGGTTTTACCCTAGAATGTTTGTCCCTTTTTAATTCTATTCTTAGGCACTGGACCACTTCATCTAACTTTTCTATAAACCATTCCAGGTTTTTATACTCTAAGTTTACGGGCTCAACCTTAATTTGCATGGCCTTTAGTTTTTCTTGATATTCCTCCGTCAGTCGTGTCGACACCCGTTTGGGGTACTCGACCTCCTGGGGGATCACTTTGTCTCTAAGCGTTTTGCTTCCCCCAGATAATGTTAGGTGTAGTAGATTATGATCACTAACCTCTTTTTGTCTATCGTAAATTCTCGAACTAGGGGGAAGTTCCAGGCTTGTAGAAACATGTAGTCTATTGGGCAGTTCTGTGAGCCTAATTTAAAGGTCTTCCCTGCTGGGCAATCTGTCTTCAATCTACCATTCACACATTGGAAACCCCTACCTCCTAGGACATGTACTAGTTTTGATTCCTGTATTGAAATCTCTCCTACTGGGAAGGTAGCGGGGTTTATTCCATACGCCTCTAACAGTTCTCTGTTCCAGAAGTCAGCCTTCTTTGGATCTAATTTGTGGTTAAAATCCCCCATTATTATCAGTATGTCCAATGCATATTTTTCTAGTATAGTTTCAACATCCTCCTTAAAAAACCTCAACTCGTTTTCATACTCTGCTCTATTATCCCACTGCATGTATACATTTATCACAGTCAACATTTTATACTTCATTTCCACTGTCAGTAGTTCTATTCTGCTTGCTTGGACCCATTTACATTTCGTTTTCATCGGTGTAACTTCTCTCAGCACTTTTGTTGAAACCAGTGTCATCAGTCCCCCCGAAGGGCGGTCTAAGCTTTTTTTCGTGGCCGGGCGACTTACTTGTAGATATCCCTCAAAGATTGGGGTTTCGTCGCATGTCCTGGTCTCTTGTAGGCAGGCAATGTCCACATTATTTACTATTTCCTTTATATATTCTCTCTTTAGTTCATTGCCTAGCCCATTCACATTCCAGGTTATGAGACCTAGACTTTGCGGCACCCCCCGTCCTATTCAACCTCGCTCAAGCCACCCTCTTGTACTTCTTCCTCCGTATAGCTTGCGTTATCGTCTCCCACAGGGCTACTGCCGAGGGACCAGTTATCCCAGGAAGCATCATTTCCTGTGTTATCTATTACTATGTTCAGGCAAGTACGGTTTCCTTCATTTTCTCTGTATAGTTTCACTTGCGTCCTCCCTAGACCTGCATGATGTTTTAGAAATGTGTTATCAGTAGGGGCCATTACTTCTCTCTCTGGGATTATCTTTATTCCCTGTTGGTCTATCTCACTTGAGGCTCTCAGAATTGCCTTTTTTACCAGGTCTGAGTGAAGTGACATTTTTGTTATTTCTTTCCCATTTCTATTCTCTACAAAACCGATTTGCCGAAGATCGTTTGTACTGATCCCACTCAAGCTACTACATTTGGCAAAGGCGGAAAGTATCTGTGCCCTGTTTAGGGGGTTCATTTTTCTTTCCGACTTTCCCTTTTTCCATATCTGATCCAAGTATACCCATTTATTGTTGTCTACCACTTGTACTTTCTTGGGGGTTTCAAATTTTTGCTGTCTAGCCTTTGTTCTCCCTATCTCCCACCCTTTGCTTCCCGCACCAGTTGGTGCCTGTCTCTGAGAGCTATCAAGTCTACAACCATTACTGGATTGTTCTGCGGCTATCCTTACTTTCTGCTTCACAGTATGGGATGTTCCGGGTTTCTCTTTTACCACCTTGCTTCTCCCATTTTTACTTGGTACTATCGGGGTCTTTGTTGTTTTAGGCTCCGATTGCAAGGGTCTATTCGGGACGTATAACAGGGCTAGGGGATTTAGACCTGACTGTGCCTCCCCTTCTATTATCTTCCCTTTTCTCTTTGCTGTTGGATTTGTTGCACGCTTCTTTCCGGCCCTATTCCTGGTGGTAGCCACTGCATACACCCCTCTCCTTTTTATCAGCATTGGGCGTCTAGAAATATATACGTTATCTAGTACTTCAGCAGATTCGTTTGTTATGCTTTGTTCTATGGGGTGAGGTGTCCCTGCAACCACGATTGCTTCTGCCGGTGCGTTCTCTGTGTTTCCATCAATGGGTGATATTGTCACTATTGGCCTTAGCATATTTGGCATTTGTTTTTTTATCTCAACTAGTTCCTCTTCAATCTTTTTTAAGTACAGTTTCTGAGCTTTCATCACTCCATTATTTGAAAGTGTTACTTCTAGGATTCCTTGTAATATCAATATTAGGTCCACCAATAATGGTGTGGGCGTTACGGAGAGGTCAGAATCCTGTGTATTACTTCTTTCTGGGTTTATATGCTGACTGCTTCTTATGCTTTCTTGCTGTGGTTGGGGGATAGGGGTCTTTTGGTGCTGCAGGGATTGGTCTGGCGCGCCCCCCCCCAGACATAGCTCTGGCTCTGGCTTTCGTTCCCCCTTATCTCTTCATTTCCCGATGATTGTAACAAGAACATTTTTGGGGATGATGAGAGATGAGGCGCTGATATGTGGAAATTTTGACTCAGGAGCGTTAGGTTTATCAATATGGGGTCCTCCCTTCCTTCCTCTCTATCTGGAGATTCTTCTTCGGGGGGTTCTTCCATAGCTTTACTTGTCTGGCTCGTAACTGCTGCCCCTGTCTTTTCTCCGCCCTTCAAGCCATCTTCCTCCATGTCTCCCTCTTGATCCAGATTTATTGCTGGCTCTATAGGTTTGTAGTGTTTCCCTACAAAATCCTTTATAGATTTGGACTCTGACATGTTGCCTTTCTGTTTGGCGGTTGTTAGGGTACAACCCCTTTTAGCATGTTGGGTGTTTTTGGTTGCTCTTTTAACTTTTCTTTTCTTGCGTCGTCCCTTACTGTTGTCCATAATTGAGGCCTGGCTTTCTTGGCTCTCTTCCAGTGATATTGAGCCCTCCAATTGTTTACTCTTCTCTGGCCCATCATCTGAGCGCAATTTTTGCCCTCTTTTCGGTGCCATTTCTTTAGTTATATTACTTAAACTGTAGTACTGCTGTTGTTAACTTCTCCGTTTTTATTTAATAATACTTTTTATTTTAAAAAAAAATACTTAGATCCTTCCACTTACCTCTGTTGTGCCTTTTAACCACCTGCCTGCCTTATCGCACTTGTTGTCCTCTCTTCCAGTGACTCCTCAGGCTTTTTCCCTATGCTTGCACTCCTTGTGCTTTGTAGGTTCTGCGGGCGGGACTCTAGGCTCACGCCTTCAGTTCTTGGCTCCTTGCTTATTCAGGTGCCATAGGTGCCATAGGTGATTATTTAAGCCTTTGGTCACTATTACTGACTAATCCAGGTAATCCAAATTGTCCAAATGCAGATAATCCAAAAGCAACCTGCCCCTCCTGCTCCTGACCCGCTGTTGGCGTGCCTCTGCTGCTCACTGGCAGCACCGTGCGGGTACCCCCTCTATCTTGCTTCCACGGGGGCGGGGGGTTTAGAGGTAGCTGGCTGATGCTTTTGGCAGCCGGCAAACACGCTCACCGCGTTTCCGTGCTGCTGATTTTCGCGGGCGCTGTTTGCCGGTCTCCTTCCTCCCTATCGGCTTGTAACCCCCCTGCCCAGCCCCACACCGCGCGCTTCGTATTCTACGCTTCCGCGTGGCAGGGGGGGTAGAGCGGGTCTCGGGGGGGGGGCTCGCGACTGATGTTTGTTACCCCCCTTCGGCGTCCTCGGCGTCTTCGCTCCGGGGTGCTTTGCTGAGCTCTCGACGTCCTCCACAGTGCTCCGTAGTGCTCCGTTGGCTGTGCTCTGTTCGGTGCTCGGCACTCGATTCTCCTGGTCTGGCTAGCTGCGGCAAGGCAAGGTGTGACTAGCAGCAACAGAGATCAATGAGCTTCCTGCTTCACCCCAATGGAGTAGAGCTCAACACCACTGAAGAAAGGATCATGTTGTCATGTTTATATAGGCAGGTGACTGCCTTATACGTACCCCCTGCCATCACTACATATTAGCATGCTAAGCTTAATGTTGGTTCTGAGAGGCCAGCGCCCCAATGTTTCTGTATGGCTGTTATCAATGGCGCATGCAGCAGGAAGTGGCCGTGTGGAAGACCAAAGGTCTCCTGCAACGTGCCACAGGGCAGCAGTGCGCCATCCGCGTACAAATCGCCCACCATCTGCAGACCCAGCTCCTCCCATTCCGCGAGACCGGACCAATCACCACCGTGTGGCAACGCCGTGCACATGCCCAGTGGTATCTCGGGTGCGTACGGGCGCTGCACCCCGATCCTAGAATGAAAACGTTTCCAACAATGCCTCAGGGTGCCCTCAACTATCGATAAATCCGCAGTCCTCAGTCGTTGCTGTAAAATCACGAAGGACAGAACGTGCCTTGGCACTTCCGGATCCGTCCTCCTCTCCGGTCCCCTGAACTCCAGCGCCACCGCCTGGTCCCCTGGCGACCTTAGTATGGTCTCACATGATCCTGAGGCTCCAATGGTGTGGGGCAGGGAGTCTGTCTGGGCTTTGAATCACTCTGTAAAGAGGATCAATATTAGGATCGATAGACTTTTCAGGACTCCAAAACTCAGTACGTTTCCACATGGGTGCTTCCGAGGAGATCATTGTTATTTACAGGACGAGGTCCTCCTCTCTAAACTGGGTAATTAAATATTCTTAGAAAATATGCTAGCCTGGCTGGTAGCGGCCAGTCACAGGACATGACCTCAGGGTCTGTAGCGGATGGGGGGTCAGATAGTGGGTCAAATATGCTGGTGGTAAGGTCATGAATGCTAGAAAATATTTACTTCTCTTAGTTGGCATCTCATTGTTTAACGGGGACGCCGGGGGGGGGGGGGCAGTGGTCTCTCATCACACTCAAGAGGGCACTTACGGCCGGTAGGCTGAAGGATACGGGGGTAGGAAGTCCCGCTTTTGGTAGGCCGTGTGGGCCAACCCCTGTGCAGTTGCATTAGGAGCCAACCTGGCACAACATCAGCCCCAGGGAGGTACGATGGAAGGGCGTGGGGGCACCCACGGAATCTGGTGGGCACAAGGGCCTTCTGCGCAAGGTCACTCCGGTAAAGGGGGACCTGGCATCTAGTTGGGAACAGTCATGACCTTGCACGTAGGCTCATCCAGGATACGCAGAAAACAAATTGTACATATTCCAGTTTTAGGTTAGGTATGGCTTTTTATTGGACTCTTGTTATGATTAGCCATAAAATTTAACAATCTCTGTATTGCAAAATGTAATTGGATGTGTTTTGGGTTTTCTGCGTATATGTTCAAAAAATCGTTTTGATTATGATTGTTAATAATATATTTTTTAAATTTGTAATAAATACGGCCGGGCATATATGACCCCTAATTCAAAGAACTGATGTTGGATATTATTACTGATGCTTCGTGGGGGGAGAGGTTTGGGGTCAGTGTTTAACTGACAGGGCCGGACTGATTGCAGTAGGCACCGGGCATTACCCTGGTGGGCTGCCAGGGTGGGGGTTGGTTTTGGTCCCCTGGGGGCCATTTTCATTACCGGGGGCCGGGAATATCGGTCCCCGGTAACAAAATCGGCCGAAACCTGCCCTAGAAAACAGCTCGGCGGCACCCCCTCCCACCTGTAGGGGGAGCAGGGCGAGCAGTTTGCCAGGGCCAGTTTCGGTTCCCAGTCCGGCCCTATCAACTGATCATGTCAAGGGAGGGGACTCTGCAATATCAGGCCATATCCAAAGGCGACACCGGGAACTCTGTTACGTCGCCAATATGGTGGTTGTGCTGGTCCCCGGTGTACTTTCCCGGTGAGGTGGTGGGAGGTGGGACCCACGCTGATGACGTGTGGGTGTCCCGCCCTTCCCTGCCCTTACCCATTGGCTGAGAGGGCTTTGCCCCGGAAGCAGTTCAAGTGCTTCCGGGGCAAACGTGAGGCAAACAGGTCCCGGATCTCGCCGGGACCTGTTTCAATTGGTTCGGGGGTAGGACCCTTTTAAGAGCACCAGCAGAGCGGCAAGAGAGCCTCTTCCTTCTCCGCGTCTCTCCGCCGCTCTACCAGGAATCATCGCCCACCCGACTGCTCGTGGAGGACTCCACGGAGCCTCCGTGATGATTTTATCTTTCCCTACCCATCATCCCCTGATGCAGCAATGTTTAGAAAATGTTATGTCGGACTTGTGTAAAAGTTCTGCTTATTAGATCTCAAGGAAAAGGTTTTTCACATTTTCAAAGAATGTCATCTATTATGCGTCCGTTACAGGTAATAACAATTTTGTTGTTTTTATGTCTCTGAGTATCCTTGGTCTGCAGTAAGTTCATGATTGCTGGAAAATATTTACTTCTCTTAGTAGGCATCCCATTGTTTAACGGGGATGCCTGGGGGCGGGACAGTGGTCACTCATCACACTCCAGGAGGCACTTACGGCCAGTAGGCTGAAGGGTACGGGGTAAGAAGTCCCGCTTCCGGTAGGTCGCTTGGGCCAAACCCTGCGCAGGTGCATTGTGCGCCAACCTGGCACAACATCAGCCCCTGGGAGGTACGATGGAAGGGCGTGAGGGGCATCCACGGAATCTGGTGGGCATACAGGCCTCCTACGCAAGGTCAATCCAGTAAAGGGGGACCTGGCAACTAGTCGGGAACAGTCATGACCTTGCATGTAGGCTCATCCATGATAGGCAGAAAACAAATTGTACATATTCCAGTTTTAGGTTATGTATGGCTTTGTATTATACTCTTGTTAAGGTTAGCCAAAAAATGTATCAATCTCTGTATTGCAAAATGTAATTGGATGTGTTTTGGGTTTTCTGCATGTATGTTCAAAAAATTGTTGCGATTATGAATTGTTAATCATGTTTTTTATTAATTTGTAATAAATACGGCCGTGATATACGACCCCTAATCCAAAGAACTGGTGTTGGATATTATTACTGATGCTTTGTGGGGGGAGAGGATTGGGGTACAGCGTTTAACTAATCATGTCAAGAGAGGGGACTCAGCAATACCGACCATATAAAACAAGGATAGATGTTGCGACCCTGAAAAAGACCACTACTTGTCATTCTTGTGACAAGATCGTGCATTGGAAGCGTGAGTGTCACCTAAACCCTGTGTGAGGTTCTGTGATTTCGAACCAGACTCCATTTTGTTTGAGTTGTTCAAGACGCCATTTTTGTGTTGCCCTCACGTAGGCCGTGGAGGTAACCGAACGAACAAAGTTGCATGGGCCTCATTGTTCATGTATGCATTAACAGGCCCTTTTCTGACTTGTGAGTGAATTGCAGAGAAACTGACCTCTTCACCTGAAACTGACCTCGCAAAACCAATTTCCCTTAAGTTTGATTCTTGTCTAAAATTGCCAATCAATGTTCAGGATAACGTTAACTTTTAGTTTCTTGCACATATCTTATCCTACTCAACATCTGAATTGTTTCTTTCCTTACGACTTTTCATTACATGGGTAGTGCTTTCAATTATGGGTTTGTCCGGCTTGTGGAAATTGAATTTGGGACAGTCCTAATAATTAACTTTTGGGTTGGGTTACTGTAAATTGGGTTTTTGTTAATGTGATACTCAGTTAGAAAATGTGTCCTATTGGTCAGAATTTTGCGCAGTGGGTGTACATTTATAATGAGGATATGGTGTATAAAAAGCGATGTCTTGCTCTATGAAAATTGAGCAGTTTCCTGAGTTGTACACCGTGTTGTATTGCTTGGTTTACTGTTACTAGCTGCAGCTAATAAATTTGATCTTTGACGCCATCCAGAAGTATTCTGTGTCTCTGTATTCCAAGACAGGAGAATCCGAAGACTTCGGGTGTGTCCCTGGCACCGCTGGGTTCTAAGAAAACCCGGTTCTTCAGTTGACGCCCAACGGTGGGGCGACTTCAGCGGTACCGGTCCAAGCCTGAGGATCGTGAGGAGCCACGTGAGGAAATTCTGGAGGAAGGCCGCCACTTCATCGACCCCTGCATGTTGACGTGGACCGAAAGTCTTTTCTGCGAGGCTTCCCGCTTTCCGACGGCTACGAAGGACTGCTGCCCTGACTGTCGCCCTGTCTTGGACCCTTGATTGATCCTTTGTGAAGCGAGACGATAGACGGTCTTCTGGTGGCGTGACAGATACTTTGGTTAAGTATAAGTGGGTCGCTCCCACGATCTTTGTTTTGGTTCTTGGTATTGATTCGGTTCTTGCAAAAGCCGAAGCCGAGGGGCTCGTATATTTACGAGTGTATCGATAGTTGATAACCCCTTGAAGTTTGAAGCTAGATTAGAGAGCTATAAAATGCCTGGTCTTAGCAAAATTAGGAAATGGTTTAGTTGTGGTTGCAACAGGGATTCCGATTGGAGGATTCATGTCCGATACCTCCGGTTGGAACTCCGACTTATGAGCTCTATTGAAAACACGGAGTGGGTCCTATTACTTATAATGAAGTGTGGGTCCGCTATACAAGGAAAGATGGTGTTTTACGATGGCCCCAACATGGTAGTTTCAAATTAAATATTTTAGATAATCTGGAAGTTGCGCTATTTAGGAAGAAAGCCCGGCCGGCAATGTTTGACTCTTTCCGCCTTTGGCGAAAGGAGGCCAAACAGCGAGAAATTAAGCAAGCAAAAAGAGATAGGAAAGATAAGAATATGTCAGTACTACAAGCTGCTAGGCAGTTTAGGGAAGATGGAGAAGAGCGTGTGAGTGAAGTTTCAGATAGGCAGCGTTGCATGGTCATAGATAAATGTTATCCGGCCTTGCCGTCATCTCCTCCAAAAGTGATTGAAGATCCTGAAAAAGATCCTTTGATCTCTCATCTACTGAGATTGCCACCCCCTTATGTGCAGGGTGCTACTGCGCCTCCATTACCTCCGGCTGTTCCACCCTTTGTTGTTCAGCCCCCTGCTATTGTTCAGCCACCCGTTGCTTTGCAGAATGTTCTCCCTCCTATGGCGCAACCCACTCTAGGGTCGCCAGCTTTGCTACCAGCTTTGCCTCAAACTCCTTTGCCTTCTACGTCTGTATCTTTGACTCCTACTGTTCATGTTCCTACACCTCTTTTGCCTTCAAATACTTATTCTCCTGTTCTTATGTCTGCTTCTTCTCCTTCTGCTCGAAAACGAATGACTGAGACTGTTGTTAATCTGTTGTCTCCATTGTTTGGGTCACTGAATATGACCCCTGTTTCGGAACGTAAGCAGAGTCGTAGTCAGCTTCCTAGTTCCGAGGAACGGACAGTGTTGGATTTGTTGGCTCGTAGATGGATTTTAAATGCTTCCAGGTATAATTTGCCAGCGGTTACGGATGTTTTCTTTCAGTGGGAGCCGCCTAATCAAAGGTATGTTTTTTGATGTAATGTGTACTTTTCTTCGTCAGGAATGGGAAGATAATGAGTTGGGTCCGATTCCGCAGGAAGTGCTTGATGTTCAGTCCGAATTTGCTAAAGGGATGATAGTGGAATCTGATGTTACAGATGCCGTGGAGACGATACTTGTTTTTAGGTCTAGATTACCGCCTCAGACATTGTACGAACCTGATTCCTCTGTTAGGAGGAAAGTGAATCAGTATCCTATGAGAGAGGTTTCCCCTGTATGGAGAGAGGAAGTTGTTGTTAATGTTAATCAGGGTATTCAGGGTGTACCGGCTCATTTTCAGCGAGTATGGGTACATGTTCCTTGGAAAAGAGCAGAGGTCTTGGCTCTTAAGCAGACCTTACCTGACCCCCGTAAGAATCCTGCTGGTTATTACAAGGAGTTGTCTCAGACAGTTGAAGCGTGTATTAGGAATTTAGCTGACATAGATATGTTTTTTTTTATAAATCTTTTTTATTAGTTTTAAGACAGAAACAAAAAGAAAAGACATATCTGGTGTCATATATACATACATAATAATAGGGTGAACAGGGACAGTAGCAGGATAGACGTGAAGCAACAGAGAAATCTCCAAGAGGCCCGTGCTCATGAATTCGAGACATGACTTGCAAAATTATAGTCGATAAACAGTTTAAATGCGGACTCTCAGACCCTCCCACCCGTAAAAACCAGAACTGCAGAGATTCATGACAACCAGATACTAGAATGTAAAAAACACAAAACCAGGATATTTGGACAACATTACTAATAAAGGAAAAGACTAAAAAGAGATCAGAAAAAAAGGGAAACCATATGAGCGATAACAAAAAGAAAACAAAACCCCATCCCCCTACCCTGCACCCCTGCATCGGCTATCGCCTAACCCCCCAAGCAGTGTGCCTGTCGCCCCAACTAACTAGGTTCTAAAAGAAGGAAAGAGAGACTGTGGGGGAGGGCATTTCTATATAAGCTCCCGGTCCCCTCTCCCCCCTCCAGAAACCAGTACCCCCTATGGTGAAAAGTCAATACTATCAGTAGTTACTTAGAAAAAAACAGGTGGAGCCGTGACACACCACCCAACCTCCCGCGAGACAAACGGCCATAAACTCCACATCCTTTAGGGCAGTTACACCATATTCAACCCTGGCCCTTCCGAGCCATTGTGCAAGCCCCTCCCAGCACTTCAGCAGGAGAATCAAAGTGAAAAGAGTCTAAATAAATGCAATACAATACAATTCAGAGTCAGCAAGTGGCCAAGAACTTCAGCAGCATAGGAACACTCCCTCACGGACGAATAGTCCCAATGTGGTTTACTCCAAAATAGTAGAGTCACTAAAGAGGGAGAGGATGAAACAGAAGTCCAAGAACAGTCACCCGAAGGATTCTCCGGGGAGGGGGCGCAAATCGGTTTTCCCAAAGTCAGCAACGATGGTATGTCAATACGTTCAAAACACTAGGTTCGAGAGTTTCCAAGGGACCAATCAACGGTTGCTGCTCCTCTTGTCGCACAGGGTCCTCGTCCAGAATCAAAGTGGTCGTAGTTGAAATCGCAGCTTGTGGTAATACTTGAGCTGTAGCAGGGTCCGGTTCCACGTACTCCATTGCCAATAAGCTCGTCATCATTTTGTGGAGCAGGGCATCCACATGTGAATGAAATGCCCCGATGGCTGCCATTATGGTCTTTAGCGACGGCTCACTCTCTGTCCAATCCATTTCTCCACACTCAACAACGATCATGGTCACTTCCCCCGAGGAGCCGGCTTCCCCGGGGGAACAGACAGGAGCGGAACGGACGTCGTCGGAGGGGACTGACCAGATTCTGCGACAACAATATGCAGCTCGTCTGCGTGGGCGAAGACCCCGACCGGCCGAACCCCGGCCGAGTCACAGCGGGTTCACGGGTCAGGGACCTCCACTCCCAGCCACTGTCGTGCCACGTCACTCCTCCCTCAGTGTTGGTCAGGCAAAATGAGCGCCGTCGAGTTCGGGCAAGGAAAAAACCTCCACTATGGTAGACCGGACCCTGACTGGCTCCCAAGGCCGATGTTGTTCAACTACGACACGGGCAGGTCAAAACTCGAGGCCCCGGCTCTCCAGCTGGATTAGGCCGCAAACTTCCACTCGACATAACTTCGTCACTCAAGGGAATTAAATCTTCAGAATTGAACCATCGGAGTGAGCAGCGGTTCACCCACATGGGGGTCGGGCGTTAAATCAGGATTATCGACAGGATCTTCTGGCAGGATACAGAGGTCGGCGGAGCCAGGAGCCTACGCGGCCATCTTGGTTGCTAGCGTAGCTCCTCCCCCTGACATAGATATGTTAATGGGTAATATAGTCCCTCAACCTTTGTGGGCGAAGATTCGTCATGAGAATCATGCGCAAGAATTAGGAGATACGTGGGCTAATATTGTTCCTGCAGATGGTCGGCAAGTAGGAGGTGCCAAACCTGAGCCCTTAGTTGCAGAATTACCTGGTAGGATTATTAATTTAATGAAAACTATGATGCCTCCTTTACGAGTGAATTGGGATAAGTTAGCAGCATGCAAACAAATGAAAGACGAGAGTGTGTCTGATTTCTTCATGAGGTTTCAAGAAACGTTTATTGATCATAGTGGTCAGGACATGAGCACTGAAGGTGGTCAAAGGTTGTTCGTGGACAAATTGGTCTTTAATTTGCTTCCCGAACTTTCTAATAAATTAAAAGACTCTGAGAGTTCATGGGATGTTTCTTCGTCGGCCCAGATATTGGCTACTGCACAATATTATGAGAATAGGGATAAAGATGAGAAGGATAAAGCAGAGAAGAAAACTAAAGATCTAAACACGAAAGTTCTTTTGCAGCAAGCTTATCCGCCTCGTCAGAATCAGCCTCAGTTTTAGCAACCGCCACAGTTTCAGAGATTGTTACAGAAGCCTGAGCCTTATGCTCCATGATTCTTTCCTGGTCCTAATCAGTGTGCTTATTGCAGAGAGGAAGGTCATTTCAAGAATAGTTGCCCGGCTTTGTTACAGCGTGCGAATGGTGTATCTGGTCAGAGAGGTCGTGGTGGTTTCCAGCAAGCTCCTAGGGGTAGGGGACATGGTGTGTTACCCCAGAATGAGCGTTCCTCTTCCCTTCAGAATTCTGCGAATTATTTTGACAGACAGAATGTTCCGAGTGGTCAGTCTGCACAGTACTATGTTGATGATTATTATGTCGAGAGTGAGAGTGCTGGTTATAATGATAGTTAGGACAGCCATGGGCAAAGAGAGGGAGTAGTGTCAGTTCCAGTAGACCAGAGTGGACCTTATGTTGAAGTGATTACATCAGGTGTGGCAGAACCTTTTCTTTTGGATACTGGTGCGACGAAGAGTTCCATTATGCACTCTAAACTTCCTGGCGCACTTTGTCTGGCTTGACCAATGTTTCCGTAGGATTTTCAGGCGCCCCAGTTCGTAATCCGGTTTCTAGTCCTTTGTCCCTTTCTATTGGTCCTTGTGAATTGTAAGCTCCACTTATTCTAACGACTGGTTGTGGTGAGAATCTGTTGGGTTTGGACTTGCTGAAAAGATTGTATGCAACATTACATTGCTCTCCTTCGGGAGTACATCTTACCTTGGGTAAGAAAGTGATTTCTCCGATGTATTTGTCTAAAGATTGTCTTCCACTGGAATTGCGTTCTCTTCCTGATACACTTTGGGCTACAGGTCCCAATGATGTTGGTCTCTTGCAGATTCCACCCTATGTTGTTACCCTTAAGTCGAATGCTAGGCTACCTCGTATCTCGCAATATAAAATATCTAGTGATTGCGAGAGAGCTCTTCTAGCAATTATTTATGACTTGGTTGAGAAGGGTGTAATTGAAGAAACGAGAGGTAATGTGTGTAACAGTCCTGTTCCGCCTGTCCTTAAGCGTACTGATGCTTCTCAGCCACCTGTGTATCGGTTTATGATTGATCTTCGAGAAGTGAATAAGATTGTGGTGCCACAGTTTCCCGTTGTCCCTGATATCACTGCTTTGTTGACTCTGATTCCTGCTTCGGCAGCCTGGTTTTCTGTTATCGACTTGAAGAATGCTTTTTTCAGTATTCCAATTGCCGAGGAAAGTAGAGATATTTTCGGCTTCTCTTTAGGAGGCTGCAGCTTCCGGTTTAAGAGAGCTCCTCAAGGTTATTGTGAAAGTCCCTCCATCTATAGTCAGGCTTTGAAAACTCAACTCGATCCTCTTGTGTTGCCTTCTGGTGCTACTCTTATCCAGTACGTTGATGATCTGCTAGTGGTTGCTGATAATGAGGAGATTTGTAAAGAGGTTACTCTTTCTTTGCTACGACATTTGTCTGACCTTCATCATAAAGTGTCACCTTCCAAGTTACAGTATTGCCGACAAGAAGTAACCTAATTAGGTCATCTCTTGTCGAAGGAGGGAAGAAGGTTGACTCCAGAACGAATTCAAGCGATTGCGCAAATGAGTGTGCCATCCACACAGAGAGAAGTGCGTGCTTTCTTAGGTATCACCTCGTATTATAGGCAATGGATCCCTAGTTTTTCCCTACTAGCGAAACCTCTGTTGGCGCTGACTCTTAAAGATACTCCGTATCCTCTCCCTTGGTCTGATGATTGTCAGAAAAGTTTTTCTGAATTACGTGATGCATTGTGTTCGGCTCTGGTATTGGGTACTCCTGACTACAGTAAACCTTTCACATTGTATGTTCACGAGAGAGAAGGTTGTGCATTGTCAGTATTGACGCAACAGTTTGGAGACAAGCAACGTCCATGTGCGTATTTATCAGCGACGTTAGATCCGGTAGCTAAAGTGTTGCCGAGCTGTTTAGGAGCTACAGCGGCAGCGGCTGTTTCTATCCGACAGTCTGCTAGTTTGGTACTGGATAATACGTTGATTGTGATGGTCCCACATGCAGTGGATACCTTATTGAATAGGACTAAGACACAGCACCTTACTAGTGCACGTCTTTCAGGTTATGAGTTGACATTGTTGGCTAGCCATGTTCATATCAAGAGATGTAATGTGTTGAATCCAGCTACGTTGTTGCCGATTCTGTAGAGACAGGTGCTCAAGAACAGCATGATTGCTTTCTTCGGACAGAGGAAGAAACGAAGGCTAGAGTTGATTTGAAAGATACTCCTCTTACGAATGTTGATGGTACCCTATGGGTAGATGGTTCGTGTTTCAAGCTTCCGAATGATGAGACGACTGCGGCATATGCCGTCACAACTTTATATACAATCGTTGAAACAGCACGTATAGCACAGAATTCTGCGCAAGCAGCAGAGTTGATTGCATTGACTAGAGCGTGTGTATTGTCAGAGGGAAAGCGAGTGAATGTTTATACTGATAGCCAGTATGCGTTTGGTGTTGCCCACAGTTTTGGACGTTTGTGAGAAATAGGATTTCTTACTTCCCATGGCACGAAAATTCAGCATGGGCAGTTAGTGAATGAGATTTTGGAATCACTTACTCTCCCAAAGCAGATTGCAATTGTGAAGTGTAGTGCCCATAAGAAAGTTGTGGATGATGTAGGTCGAGGAAATGCGTTTGCGGATGAAGTTGCGAAGGAAACGGCGAAAGACATGATGAGCCGTATGTACGTCGCAGGCCCTGCTAACTGGGTTATGGCTGGTGGAATGTGTGAAGACACAATAGAAAGTGTGAAGATGATTCAGGCTGAAGCTACGGAAAAAGAAGTGAGTGTGTGGAGAGAAACTACGGGTATGTTGGATTCGACGGGTTGTTGGGTTGAGTTGTCAGAACACCAGAGATAGTTGTTGCCTGATGCGTATGTGCTCCCAGTGGTTACTATGGCTCATGGAATGGCTCACATTAGCTCGAAAGGGATATGCAAGTTGTTGACTCCAGTATGGCAGAATGCTGGAATTCCTAAATGTGCTGAGAATTTGGTGAAGCATTGTATGATTTGCTTGATGCATAATCCTGGCAAGGGAACCCCAACTCCAGCTGGTCATTTTGCTCCTCCGACGTATCCGTTTGAAGTGATACAGCTAGATTACATTCACATGGAGAGATGCAACAATTTGAAGTATGTCCTTGTGGTTGTTTGTGCCTTTTCCAGATGGATAGAGGCCTACCCCCTAAAGGATAATACTGCCTTGTCTACAGCCAAGGTTTTGCTCAAAGAGTATTTCCCTAGATTTGGTTTGCCGAGAATTGTATGGTCGGACAATGGGAGTGAATTTGTGGGTCAAATCAGGAAGAAAGTGTGTGTTGGTTTGGGTATTAATCAGAAATTTCATGCTGCGAATCACCCCCAGTCTGCTGGACTTGTCGAGTGCTATAATGGTACCTTGAAGCTGAAAATAGCTAAGGTACAAGCGAGCACTGGTCTTACATGGCCGGATGCTTTGCCGTTGGCTCTTTTGTCAACAAGGACGACAGTGCATTCTCGTGTGGGACTTAGCCCATACGAAATAGTTTTTGGTCGTCCGGCGAATGTTTGGGGTGTGCATCGTCCCAAGGAATACAGCAATATTGAGTACCTATGTTGGTGGATTACTTACATGACTTGACTGCTAAATTACGTGTTCTCCACCAACAGGTCTATGACAGTTTGCCAACAGCTACTGCAGATCCAGGCCATACGATTCAACCTGGACAATACGTGCTAACGAAAAACTTCCAGCGAACTAAGAATTTGGAGCCGAGATGGACTGGTCCCTATTTGGTTCTGTTAGTAACTAGAACTGCTGTTAGAGTAGCTGGTAAAAAAAACTGGATACATGCTACCCATTGCAAGAAGGTCCCTTTGCCCTTACCGTATGATAAGTGGGTGAGGGATGGTATAGCTGACGTTGAATGTGAAAGAGTTCATAGATTTTTGCCTTTTAGTGATGCTCATTTGACATGGACTCGGCCAGAACGCGAGGATGATGATGTTCTGCAAGCTGCTGTGCCTCCACAGCTGAAGCTCGACACGACGAATCCGGAGCTCCTTTTTAAAGACCCAACTGTGCTTGGTAAATAACGCTACAATTTGAGACCAAGAAAGACTGTTCTCATGGACAAATAAAATCTGAATTTTTTATATAGTGAATTACACCTTGTCAGATCATTACACTTTTTTACTTTTTTCTTTTTCGAGTCACCATCCGGACTCAGCTGCAGGGTCGCGGTACAGCCTTAAGGGGTGAGCCGCGTATTGACATAAGGTCTGTGGTTCAGGGTTGTTAGTGCGAGCTTGGCACACACTTAAGTGAAGAAGGTAATAGCTGTGAGCAGCACGTTAGAGGATGGAGTCTTTTGGGTCTGATGAGGGTGTTAAGAGAGTTGATCCTAAAATGAAAGTGTGTATATTGATTCGTAGCAAATGTTTTTTAATACTGTGTTTTCTAATGCTTTTGAATATTACATTAGCTTGTGTGGGTTGGATTGTCTATGTTACGCAACAGACGCTTGTATCTACGTCCCAACCTACTCTTTCTTTCTCTACTGTTTCCCCACATGAGTTTCATACGTTGCCTGAACATGAACAGACAGGAAGATCAGAATTTGTGAACAATTCGTTTATACAGATGTTGCATCAGCATCAGTTAGTCGTAAATACTACGAACTGCTGGGTTTGTGGTCTTATGCCACGTACGATAGATAAGGGAATGCCATATTTGGTTTTGCCTTTTTCGCCTAATGGGTCAGTATGGGCACTCCAAGCAATGTTTATCTATGCGAATGAAGAATCTCCTGTACGTTCCGTCAAAGATAATGCGAGTAATAATGCCTTGATACAGGGAATAGTAGATATGATCAGAGATATTGATGCGTATAATGCTATCCCTAAAGATGAGGTACGAGCATATGTTGGTTGGAACAAGACGAGATATAGCATTAGTCTGACAGAAAAGGAGAGACAAAAAAGGTCTCCTCCTATTTGGATTGTACCCCACCGAGGTCATTTTTGTCTGCAAGGTAATGGTCAGAATCCGAGAGCTCAACTTGGTAAGAGTATGTGTGTTCACACATATGTCTATACGTCCCAGAAATCTCCACCGTTCGTGCCAGCTAATGGCACGTATTTTGTTTGTCATGAGAGAGCATATACATGGTTGCCTTCTGATTTTTCAGGCACATGTTATGTGGCATTTTTGCTTCCCCTACATACACAGCTGATTTCAATTACCATAAGACAAGATATGGTAGAGGTGTTATCGATGCGAAAGATACTGTCGCACAAGAAGTTGGGGACTTCTTTAAGGGTTTTCTGCCCTTTTGGGGTCCTATGGCTAATGGTAGAAATATTAGTCAGCTTACGAGAGTGGTCGAGGCCACTATAAATGAGACTGCAGATGCCCTTAGCAATATTACAGCTAAGCTTCAAGCAGATCGCCTTATGACAATACAGAACCGCTTTGTTTTAGATCTTATACTTGCAGATAGAGGTGGGGTATGTAAATTGATTGGGTCTAGTTGCTGTGTTTTCATACCAGATAACGCCCCGACAGTGTACCAAGCCATCTTGATGTTACATAAGTCCGCTGAGTCTATAGATGTAGACGAAGGGAACTGGTCATTGATAGAATGGTTTTGGGAACTGCTGTCTAAATGGGGATGGAAGATTCTGATGTTTCTTGGTATGGCTTTAGCAATCCTTTTCTCGTGTTGCTTATGCATCCAGTGTGGCCCCGCCATTTGTAGTCTTTGTGCTACGATCTGTGTGAGAAGACCAGTCCCGAGAGAAGTGAAGGATAATAAGATGATGTTACAGCAACACCTTGACGACCTGATGAGAATAGATATAGACCTGGATTCAGATTGACGTGAGTTTAGGTTATTGCCTACGTAATGACAAAAGGAGGGTCTGAGGTTCCGTGATTTCGAACCAGACTCCATTTTGTTTGAGTTGTTCAAGACGCCATTTTTGTGTTGCCCTCACGTAGGCCGTGGAGGTAACCAAACGAACAAAGTTGCATGGGCCTCATTGTTCATGTATGCATTAACAGGCCCTTTTCTGACTTGTGAGTGAATTGCAGAGAAACTGACCTCTTCACCTGAAACTGACCTCGCAAAACCAATTTCCCTTAAGTTTGATTCTTGTCTAAAATTGCCAATCAATGTTCAGGATAACGTTAACTTTTAGTTTCTTGCACATATTTTATCCTACTCAACATCTGAATTGTTTCTTTCCTTACGACTTTTCATTACATGGGTAGTGCTTTCAATTATGGGTTTGTCCGGCTTGTGAAAATTGAATTTGGGACAGTCCTAATAATAAACGTTTGGGTTGGGTTACTGTAAATTGGGTTTTTGTTAATGTGATACTCAGTTAGAAAATGTGTCCTATTGGTCAGAATTTTGTGCAGTGGGTGTACATTTATAATGAGAATATGGTGTATAAAAAGCGATGTCTTGCTCTATGAAAATTGAGCAGTTTCCTGAGTTGTACACAGTGTTGTATTGCTTGGTTTACTGTTACTAGCTGCAGCTAATAAATTTGATCTTTGACGCCATCCAGAAGTATTCCGTGTCTCTGTATTCCAAGAAAGGAGAATCCGAAGACTTCGGGTGTGTCCCTGGCACCGCTGGGTTCTAAGAAAACCCGGTTCTTCATGTGGATCAATGCAGGAAGGATATGGGCAGGTATCGCCGAGCTCCAGCCCTTCCCATGGAGTGACCCAGATCCCCCCACTTGCCCTCCAGTATCCCCTATTATGACATAGAGCCTAAAAACTCTTTAACTTTTGGGTTAGGGGTCGTTAACACCCAACCATATTTATTGTAACATACCACAAAAACATTAAAATGCACTCAGATCATTTCACAAAATTATATTGCGAAACCCCATAAAGCAGAGTCATGATTTTTTACAATTTTGATTAATGGCTAACCTTAACATAGACTCTAATACATAGCCATTCCTGACCATATCTAACACTGTCCCAGTGTATCCAGTGTTGAGCCTATGAGTGAGATCTTAACTGGTCAACCTGTGAGGGCCCCTCCCTAAGGGGAGAGGACACCCCCTGGGAATACCTTCCCAGAGTAACTTATGCAGTAGGCCCATCTGCCCGCCAGTTTATCTACCTCAGGCACCCCATACACCCTCATTACCCCCTGGTAATACACCCCTAGAGAAACTTGTGCAGGAGGGCCATCTGTCCACCAGGTTACCTACCTCGGGCATCCCCATACACCCCCATTATCCCCCAAGGGCCTGTGCTAGCTTGGCATCCAGGTGCCTATTTGGGGATTGGCCGTAAAGGCCTGTTGGCAGCGAGTGCTCCCCCCCGCAGCCTCTAGCGACTTGCTGGAAGCAAATCCTGGAGTGCCCTGGGAGACCACTTTCCCATCCCACCTATCCCAAGTATGCCTTCTATGGACCGGAAGTCCCCCACCAATCATGACCTCACCCGCCACAGGTTAGCATAGTTCACCTACTATCTGCCCCCTACAAGATGGTCATGTCCAGATGGCCGATGCATCAAGCACGCGAGGACGTTATCAAGAAATCTCTCATAACTAGTTTAGAGAAGTTGAACCCATTGTGGATGAAAAGGTGCTCCTCTTGGATACAACCACGGGATAGCCTGCAAATGGTGATCTAAACAGCTTATCGACCTTCTTATTACTCTGCTTGACAAAGCAATTGAGGGGCCGGACCGACTTACTCCCTCCCTATTGTAACCTCAGGACAATGTGGGACCAAACGTTGTCTGAGTACAGGAGTTGTTTAGCCAAACCAGCTTATTTCTGAGATCAGTAATTCAAATGACTCCCTCCTGTCTAAGTGCACCAAATTGTTGCCACTCAGATTGTCAACCACAATCCCAGGGGGCTTACACCCCTTGAGTAGCCATGATTCGAATTTCTCCCTGCAATGTACCGATTTTAGACCTCCTTACCCATGGAAGTACATATGGTAGCTCGATCTTCAAAGCTAACTTTAGGACAAACATGCTGAACTCACTGTACTTAAGGATGGCCTATTACCAGCCCTTCCATCATATCTTGTCCTCTCGCGTGCACCGAAGTTACGTAAGGACCCGGCAAAAAACACTTGGCTTGCAGTAAGGCAGGTTCCAGACCATCCTTTTTTTGTCATGCAAAGTAAACAGATGCAGAATAAGCAACCAATGCGCACTCATGAACGAGAGGCCCAATATCAGCACCACTGAAACACCTCTTGTCTCATGTTGACCGAAAGCACTGACGCTTCCAGCTGCCGCATCACCATATCCCGACCTCCACCCGCATTGACAGGAAAATATTGTAAAGATGAAAATTAATGAAAATTAATGGCAGGAAATATTCGATCTCACAATACCACATAAAATAATCAGATAGCCCCTACCTCTCCTTGCGAATGCGTGCCCCACCGACCCTATGCATATTGCCGCAGGGACTGTGCATCCAACCAGATATGGACACCTACTCCCTAGGGCACTCTACCTGTTCCAGACCCTGACAGTTTTGCCTCCCGCAGAAATGAAGGACCGGACAAACACGGAGCCGCCATCTTGGGGGGTTTCAGGGTCGGCTGGCTAGCTGTCGGGGCAACACCTGGTCGAAGGGCATAAATTGCACGCCAGAGCACTCGCCTGTACCTTTGGGGATTCCTGAGGCGGAAGCCGGGACCCCGTTTAGTAGTTGTTTTTAAAAAACGAAACTTTGCACAAACTTGACTGTCATTTTAAAATTTTGTACTGTTGCTGCTCACCTGCTCGCGCTCCACCCGATCCTCCCGATCCTCCTTTGCAGCCGATTTTGGTGCTGTTTGGAGACGGGGAAGGACCGGACGAACACGGAGCCACCATCTTGGGGGGGTTTCAGGGTCGGCGGGCTAGCTGTCGGGGCAACACCTGGTCGAAGGGCATAAATTGCACGCCAGAGCACTCGCCTGTACCTTTGGGGATTCCTGAGGCGGAAGCCGGGACCTCGTTTAGTAGCTGTTTTTAAAAAACGAAACTTTGCACAAACTTGACTGTCATTTTAAAATTTTGCACTGTTGCTGCTCACCTGCTTGCGCTCCACCCGATCCTCCCGATCCTCCTTTGCAGCTGATTTTGGTGCTGTTTGGAGACGGGAAGGACCGGACAAACACGGAGCCGCCATCTTGGGGGGGTTTCAGGGTCGGCGGGCTAGCTGTCGGGGCAACACCTGGTCGAAGGGCATAAATTGCACGCCAGAGCACTCGCCTGTACCTTTGGGGATTCCTGAGTCGGAAGCCGGGACCCCGTTTAGTAGTTGTTTTTAAAAAACGAAACTTAGCACAAACTTGACTGTCATTTTTAAATTTTGCACTGTCGCTGCTCACCTGCTCGCGCTCCACCCGATCCCTCCGATCCTCCTTTGCAGCCGATTTTGGTGCTGTTTGGAGACGGGGAAGGACCGGACGAACACGGAGCCACCATCTTGGGGGGTTTCAGGGTCGGCGGGCTAGCTGTCGGGGCAACACCTGGTCGAAGGGCATAAATTGCAATGCCAGAGCACTCGCCTGTACCTTTGGGGATTCCTGAGGCGGAAGCCGGGACCTCGTTTAGTAGCTGTTTTTAAAAAATGAAACTTTGCACAAACTTGACTGTCATTTTAAAATTTTGCACTGTTGCTGCTCACCTGCTTGCGCTCCACCCGATCCTCCCGATCCTCCTTTGCAGCTGATTTTGGTGCTGTTTGGAGACGGGGAAGGACCGGACAAACACGGAGCCGCCATCTTGGGGGGGTTTCAGGGTCGGCGGGCTAGCTGTCGGGGCAACACCTGGTCGAAGGGCATAAATTGCACGCCAGAGCACTCGCCTGTACCTTTGGGGATTCCTGAGGCGGAAGCCGGGACCCCGTTTAGTAGTTGTTTTTCAAAAACGAAACTTAGCACAAACTTGACTATCATTTTTAAATTTTACACTGTCGCTGGTCACCTGCTCGCGCTCCACCCGATCCTCCTTTGCAGCCGATTTTGGTGCTGTTTGGAGACGGGGAAGGACCGGACGAACACGGAGCCGCCATCTTGGGGGGGTTTCAGGGTCGGCGGGCTAGCTGTCGGGGCAATACCTGATCTCACTACACCTCTATAAAATGTAAATGTAAATGTAAATGTAGACGTACTTGTAAAGCGCACTGATACTCCTGAGTGTCCTGGCGCTGTACTCATACCGCTAGGGAACCCTTCCTGGGTTTTCCCTGTGAAATGTCCACTCCTGGGCATCCCCACGGTGCAACCAGGCATCCCTAGCGCTGTAGGGGGCCATTGTGGAGACTAAGCAAGCTATTGCCCAGAGTTGCAGCGTGGGACCCATGCTTAGAGTAGGCACCGAGGCGAGAAATCAGGTCCGAGGAATTATGAGCCCAAGATCCGCCGAGACCAGCCAAGGCAGGAATTGAACCCTGGTCCCGGGCCAGACCTCTGCATCAGGGTCTGCCGCTCTAACCATTGAGCCACACTTCTCCACAATGAACTCACCTGCCCGGACGCAAAGCAGACTCGCGCAGGGGGCGCGCCAGCGGCGCGCCAAAGGCAAGCCCGTCTGCACGCGTCCGCGCCAGACCGAGTCGGGAGGCGGGAGATGCTGCCCAGGACACTATGAGGGATCAAGCCTTTATGATCTATACCTATTCTGGAGCAGCACTGCGCGAACTAGGATCCAGCATACCCAGTAGACTTGGCTCGGGAGGCCGGTGTAATCTCTTATTCCCAGCCATGCTGGAGGGCCTTGTATCATGCATTTCATGCCGCTTTCAATGCCTCCAGGGGGAGCTTCCTAGAACCTCACAGACCGATCTCCCTCAAAACCAGCTGAACCTTAGCCATATTCTGTGTAATGTCCGATCTCTTGTAAAACACTCTATAGAGATCTGGGACATGATCTCCACCCTCTCCCCGGATCTATGCTTTTTAACAGACACCTGGCTAAATCCTACTAATATACTGGCCATTAAACTCGCAATACCAGCGGATTATAAATGTATCCACCTTGACAGGATGGTAAAGTCAGGAGGTGGTATAGGAATTGCCTTTAAAAATTATCTTAAAGTACAATGGATTTCTTCCATCAGGGATGATCTAATGGAACTAGGCATCTTTAAAGTGTCGGTGTCCCCATCAATATCTTGGGACGGGGCATTACTCTACCGACCACCTGGTCCCAAATCTAATTTTTCCACGTCCCTGACGGAACTCATTGCCATGCAGGCCTTGGCTTCCTGCAACTTTATCCTTTTGGGAGATTTTAATTTTCATGGAGAGGATGTGACAAATCCAGATGTAATGAGGCTTTTCTCGAATCTGAGCGATATTGGACTTACACAGAAGGTGTCCGGACCAACGCACACGGCTGGCCATTCCTTGGATCTCACTTTCACTAGCTCAGAACAACCAAGAGTATATCAGCCGCTTCCCCTTATCTGGTCAGATCACTATATGATCCAATTTTCCCTTTTGTTTCAATCAGGGTCAAACTATAGGATTAACTGTATGCAAAAAAACGTGAAAAATAAAAGGCCATGGCATAACCTAACATTGGATAATTTTAATGAAACATTTATCCAATTTTCCCCTAATGTAGAGCTAAATGACCGAGATCCCTCAGCAATGTTATCTAGCTTTAATTTAGCCTTAACAAAAACATTTGATCTAGTGATCCCATTAAAAACCGTCAATACCTCATCGAGGCGACCTTCTGCCCCCTGGTATTCGGGTGAATTGAAAACTTTAAAGTCCACGTGCAAAGCATATGAGAGAAGATGGAGAAGGAAAAAATTACCCGAGGATAAGAAAGTCTATAAAGCGTCCCTATCTCACTACCATCAATCAATAAAAATTGCCAGATGCTCATATTTACACAATCAAATTGAACAATCTAGAAATTCCACTAAAGTCTTATTTGACATTGTCAAGGATTTCTCTTCTCCCTTAGCATGCAAACAAGCACCGCTTGAATCTCAAACACTATGTGACTCTATAGCAAACTTTTTCTATGATAAAATTGCCAAAATTTATGATAATTTTCCCGGCCACCTACATCAATAACTCCAGTTTAAACACTAATTTGGAAAACTTCCCTATATCTATTGTAGGTGCTCTTAACCAGTTCGAGCCCATCTCACTTGCTGACACAAATAATTTGTTATTAACAGCAAAATCTGGCTCACCAATGTACCTATGTCCACATAATTAAAAAAATCCTTAATGCCTCTATTTCTACCGGCCTTATCCCGAGTGCCTGGAAAGAGGCGTATGTTCGGCCTATCCTAAAAAAGCCGTCAGCGGATCCACAGGGGCTTAGTAACTACAGGCCAATATCCCTGTTACCCCTGCTGGGGAAAATGTTGGAATCCGCAATAAATACACAACTCAGTCAGTATTTGGAATCCAATGACATACTGGATCCTTCCCAGTCAGGCTTTCGTCCCGGTTTCAGCACAGAAACGGCCATCTTGGCTGTTACTGACTCGCTGAGACGCACCCTCGATGCCGGAGGATCTTCGATCCTGATCCTCTTAGATCTCTCCGCAGCTTTTGATATGATATCTCATCAACGGCTAGCGGAGAGGTTGACTGAATGCGGCATCGGGGGCATAGCTCTACAGTGGCTGAGGAATTTTTAAACGGACAGATGGCAAACTACCACACTAGGACCATTTGTCTCCCAAAATAAATTCCTGTTGGACAAAGGGGTGCCCCAGGGCTCTTGTTTAAGCCCCACCCTCTTTAATATATACCTGGCCCCCCTGGCTAAGATAGTCCAACCTTTCAGCTTCGAGATAGTCTCGTATGCCGATGACACGCAGCTGCTATTTCCAATAGGCCAAAATACTACTGACGAGAAACTACGCTTTTCTGGTGGTAGGCTAGCAATCGCGGACTGGATGAAGGAGTGTTGTCTTCAGCTCAATCCGGGAAAAACTGAGCTCATGGTCTTAGGCAAGGATACCCAGTCTTGGACATCTGACTCGTGGCCCCCCCAGCTGGGTGAAGCCCCAACTCCATCGTCCTCAGTGAAAAGCTTAGGAATCCAGCTGAAAGACAACGTTAAGAACATCGCAGGGTCCTGCTATTACAGCCTGCGTCTACTACGTAGAATTATAGCCTATCTACCACTTGAACACCGTAGAACTGTAGTGCAGGCAATGGTTATTAGCAGGCTAGACTACGGAAACGCTCTGTTGGCCGAAGGAGGCGTTACCACTCTGGCAAAACTGCAGGTAATAAAGAACACCGCCGCCAGAATGGTCCTAAACCATTCTCCTGGATCCCCATCCCTCCCTCTGCTCTGGCTTCCTGTGGTAAAAAGATCTTTTTTTAAGATCTGCTGTCTCTCCTTTAAAGCACTTAAAGGGGGGACCACATTATCTTCAAAACAAACTCTCTGAACAAATACGTGAATGCAATTTAAGATCTAATGCACTAGCCCTTTTGAAGATCCCACGTATTCGGCTAACCCAATCAGGTGGCAGAACTTTCTCTTACATAGCCCCTAAATACTGGAACTCGCTTCCCGTGGCCGTGCGAAAATCCAGCACCTATATGTCTTTCAGGAAGCAATTAAAAGCATTCCTGTTCAAAGCTCGCCTTTTCAGAATTTTTTTTTCTCCATCCCTCTTTTTTGGAATCCCCTTGGTAAGCGCTGAGATCCCCTGGGTGAGTCATGCGCTATACAAGAAATCATAACATAACATAACATAACATTAGCGGGCTTAGGTTCACTACCAATGATTCACCCACATTAACCCGAAAGCCAGAGACCCAGCTAAAAGTGTCTAACTCCTCAAGAAAGGCGGGAAGGGAGATTTTGGGTTCCGTCAAAGCCGCTAGCACGTCATCTGCATAAAGGCTAATGGGGTGTGTTCTAGAATCAATGGGATCCCCTTGATTCTAGGGTTATCTCTAACCCTTTGCACCTTAAGCTCTATGTACAGAGCAAACAGTAACGGGGACAGCGGGCATCCCTGCCTGGTCCCTCTTTGGATATCAAAGGGTAGAGAAGAGACGTTGTTGACCCTGATGCAGGCCGTAGGTTTGGCGTAACAACAGTCCAACCAGTTCCGGAACCTCTCTCCCAGGCCAAACTTTGCCATTGTGTGCCCCAGGAACCCCCAATCCACCGGAGCAAACGCTTTTTTAGCATCTATCGTCAACAGGAGGGCATCCATTTGCATTTGGTGAGCCTTATCGATGAGGTGAAGTATCTTCGTGTTGTTGCTGCATTTTCGGGATTGGATGAAACCTGCTTGATCGGGTTCTGTCAGGTTTGGCATATGGGGGCTCAGACGCGCCGCAACTATTCCCGTAAAGATCTTAAAATCTACTAAGTAGAGAGATCGGGCGGTATGAGCCGCATTGTTGCTTATCTTTCCCTGGTTTGGGCAAGACCACTATTGCTGCCGCAAGCGTGGTATCCGGGATCGGGTTAGCACCTCCAAAGGAGTTAAACAGCCTGGTTAAGATCGGTGCTAAGATGGGGCAGAATTTTTTATAGAAGAGGGAAGGGAACCCATCCGGGTCCGGCGATTTAAGCATTATCAGGCATGAGATCGCTGTGACGACCTCTTCTATGTGAATGGGGGCGTCCAATGACGCAGCCTGGTTTGGAGTCAGTGTGGACATAGTGACGGTTTGTAGGTAGGCTGCCCTGTCGCGGTTGGGCGGGGTGTCCGCTGTGTAAAGCTTTTCATAGAAGTCAGGGAACGTGTGGGCTATCTCTTCATCCCCTCTAACTTCCCCCCAGCCATCCCTCTGTAGCGATGAAACCTGTGATTGTTGTCTTTGGACTCGTAACCGGTTCACCAGTAGCCGGCCTGTATGGTCCCCCCAATATAGTAAGAATGCTTTAGCCATACTGCCGCGTATTCCGCTCTATCCAGGTCTAGGGCGGCAAGCTGCACCCTGGCCGCCTTCAATTGTCTCCAGACCCTAGGAGCCCCAGCCCTGCTATGCACCAGTTCAAGTTCCTGCACCTGTGCCGACAGATTGGATCTCACCTCCTTGCGCTCTCTATTGTGGGCCGCCGCAATCGCTATAAGCTCGCCCTGTACCGCAGATTTCATCGCCTCCCATAAAGTTGTAACTGTTATGTCTGGGGTATCATTAAGTGTGAGGTAGTCCTAAAGCATTTAAAAAGTTGCTGTTCCACCACTTTGTTGTGGAGTATAGTCTCTTTAAGACTCCAGCTCCCGGGTTGGTGTGATCGTGGGGTCATTAGTACCTGTACCGTCAATGCGTCATGATCAGACAAGGCCATCGTTTCAATGCACATTGCCCTACCCACGCTGTTTACCTCCCCAGGTTCTACCTTTTATTTACTCTGTTGGTGCTTATAATCGTATATATCTGTTTCTGTCTAATTGTTGTTGCAGCACACGTATTTTATACTAGAATTATGCTGGTTCAATAAATGCTTATTGAAAACATCCCTACCATTTATTCTGTATATCTCTCTGAGACTGAGTGAGCACCAGTGCCTGAGCAAAAAGACTGTACTGTTTCCACAATCCCTGCAGGGTCAGGGTTGTCATGTTCGATACTTTCACGAAATTATTCGCTCCTTGGGCAAGTTGTGGGGCTTATAGTGGCACTGTGGGCTAGCTCGTCAAGAGACTAACATATCATTTGAGGGTGTCTGAAATCAGTCTGGACACCAATCCCGTAGTTTATGTTTTCTAAACATGCAGATCCTATATAGATTTGTAGGAACTACACGACAGTGCCAGATAGTCCTGTCTGGGAATGGCGACAGAGGCATGCCCTCAACTGCAGGAAAGCTATGACAGAATATTGCCATAGCTGCACTTAACAAGAAAGGCAGGGAACAAAATCGCTAGACTGCAACAAAGCAGCAAATAACAAATGCAGGACACCTGGTCACCCAACTTCAGCTTGGTATAAGATTAAACAGGTTGAGACAGACATTATTACTCACCAATTTGGAGCTGACTCCTCGTAACAGTCTGAGGTTATGCCGCCATCCACAGAACAGACTGCTGTCCGCTGTAAAAGCCTGGTTTGGTATCACGCCAAATAAACCGCGCTCAATGTATACATGTATTAACCTGGTATTTATATAGCGCTAACCTAGTCAAAAGACAGAAGTGTCCTTTTAATGGCCCAAGATACGGTTAAAAAGGAAAACTAGGCAGTGGACAATGAAAGCAATGTGCTGCAGTGATTGTCTTTACCCCCATCGTCTATTGGAGCAATGCAGCATTGGAGCTGTCCTGATTAATAGGGAAGGATGTCTTCCTGCTGGAATTTATCCGTACGTTTTACTGGTTGACCTAAATTTCAGCATCATGCACTTAATTCAATGATGCATCTTGCGATTGAATCCCCTTCAACCCATAACCAGGTACCACAAGACTTGAATTGAAAGGCAGGGCACGAACTCGGGCACGCCACCAGTATGGCGGTCATGCCGGTCCCCCGCATCCATGGGAAGCGGGGAGCGCCGCGCACAGTAGTGATGTGGCACCCCAGCCTGCCCTGGGCCCGCTGGAGATTGGCTGGTGCCCCGCGTGAACCAGAAGCACTTATTAGGGCTTCCGGGTCATGTGCTCGGACAACGTCGGGCAAGCGGGTCAGAACCGATTTACCCACCATTGAGGGTATAAGAGGTGGGGACCTGATTCCATTTAAGGAGGAGTTCTTTACAGGTTGTACCTAAATGTCAGCACCATGCACTTAATTCAATGATGCATCTTGCGATTGAATCCCCTACAACCCATAACCAGGTCCCACGAAACTTGAATTAATACGTGTTCTTTATTGTGCATAAATGTCAGCACCTCACATTAAGTCACTGATGGATATTGCCATTGGTCTCCTACTGCCCATAAACACCAGGTACAACAAGACCCCATAAGGCACCGAAAAGGCTGGCAAGACGGTGAAACACGAAGGCTTGAAAACACACGCGTTGAAAGCATCTACTGTGCCCAAACCCACCAGTGGTCACGTATACAAAGGTGCAACCTCCCCCATGGTATTACCAGAGGGTAGCTACCATTGGTGCAACAGGTACTAGGCGTTCCGCATCTATCCTTCACAGTCCCCAAACAGGAGGTGTGGGTTTTCATTTACATACCCATGCATCCCTGCCATGCTACTTGACACTATGATCCCACAGTACACAGCGAACTTGATTTCAATAGCAAAACAGTCACCACATACTGCTACCTTCAATGTGATTTTTGGACGATCGACTCCAGCCAAGAAAAACCGACCCCTGGCTCTAAGCTAAACACATGCCCAATGTCTTTGGTAATGATAATCTACTCAAGAAGATGGGTAAGGTTCCATGTGGCAGGGACCGTTGAAAGTTGGTCATTTTTTGACTAACAGCCCAGTATCAAGTCCCTCCTTGTAAAAAACGAACCTACTTACATCAGGCACCCACAACATCTCCAGAGGGGATGAGCTTTCTGATGCCAGTCACACTACTCTAAACAATTAAGGGTGTACAAAGGAATATGGTTGCGTCTTCCTGCATCGCAGAGCCTTGCTTGTGCTATACCCACCATTGCTACACATAACTAAAAGAAAACTTGATATCTACGCTTGCACAGCAGCAAAGCAACCACGATGGACATGCAGAAGACTGTTGCTTATGGCCCTCCCTGGCAATCTGTCTCTCATAAAACCCCGTTGTTGTGGTTCTCAGTCTCAGGGTTAGCTGGAAAGGATGAACGTACACGTCATCATACGCTGAAGTAGACAGACAGAAACACACAGGAATGTATCTGCCCAGGCATAAATCTGTGAAGCAAAGTGCTATTCTGCTACCTCCTTTAGGCGAGGCGTAGATGCGCCGTCTACGGCAAGAGAAGGATATCCTTGTCAGCATTGGCCAAGGAATGAATCATCTAATCAAGTATAACTCTGCTGTCACGAATGAGGGACAGCTCTGCTGCCAAAACTGGGCAAGGAATCAATCACCTGAACAAGGATACCTCTGCTGCCTGTTACGAGTGAGGGATAGCTCTGCTGCCAAAACTGGGCAAGGAATCAATCGCCTGAACATGGATGCCTCTGCTGCCTGTTACGAGTGAGGGATAGCTCTGCTGCCAGCACTGGGCAAGGAATCAATCGCCTGAACATGGATGCCTCTGCTGCCTGTTACGAGTGAGGGATAGCTCTGCTGCCAGCACTGGGCAAGGAATCAATCGCCTGAACATGGATGCCTCTGCTGCCTGTTACGAGTGAGGGATACCTCTGCTGCCTGTTACGAGTGAAGGATAGCTCTGCTGCCAGCACTGAGCAAGGAATCAATCGCCTGAACAAAGATACCTCTGCTGCCTGTTACGAGTGTGGGATAGCTCTGCTGCCTGTTACGAGTGAGGGATAGCTCTGCTGCCTGTTACGAGTGAGGGATACCTCTGCTGCCTGTTACGAGTGAGGATTAGCTCTGCTGCCATCTCTGGCCTAGGAATCAATCACCTGAAAAAGGATACCTCAACTGTCTGTCATGAGTGAGGGGTAGCTCTGCTCCCTATGACAAGTGAGAGAAAACTCTGTTTCTGCTTATTCAAAGGATAAAACAGTAGAGCGAGGGATAGCTTTGCTGCCTTTGATATATGTTTGACCGCTTATGTTGGTCTCGCACCAGTTGGCAGTCTATTCCCTGTCCCATTTCTAGTGCATTCTCATAATTTTGCAGTGGAAGGCGCCAGGGACAGAAGACCACCCGGCTCCCTCTTAGTAAATGATATAGCGACATGCAGAGCCCAAAGTTGGAGAACGAGTTGCAAGAGGGAGGGGTATGGGAGTGCCACTCCCCCATTTCCTTACAAAGGTCTGCTTGTGTTTGGGCCTGGGTGCCAGGGTTTGGAAGATATGCCCTTGTGGGGGTAAATGGTTTAGCCGCATGTGTTGATTGGATATGGTGGTTGGTAATTGGCATGCCAACAATCTCCGACTGACCTTCGTGTGTGACCACAGTGATGCAGTTTTACTCCAGAAGGTCGGTTGTTGTGCTCAATTCTTGATGAGCAGGTGTGTTAACACCTGCATTTTTGCAAGGTTCCGAACAAGCACATATGAACGCTCCCCTAGCTCCCATCATCCCCGTTTTCCAGGAACTGACACTTTCCGCTTCCCTGAAACACAACAGAAACCCCTTTTCCATTGTGATCTCTGAGTGCATGTAAGAGGTTCCTAATGTTGCCAGCTGTCTGCATTTCACGCACCAGGGACATTTTTAATTCTATTTGCACGCACTCCCCTCGGTGGGAAAGTCTCTTTTTACACTTGACAGCCACCGAGTGTGGAAAGAGGCATAAACAGCCGCAGGAAGGGGCTGCGACACGAGCTGTCACAACATCTGGGAACCTTTCTACCTCCTTCCTCGTCGCCACTGTGTAAATATGACAATCTCTGGCCGGATCCAGGCCGCCCCTGGATGTCACCGCTGCTGACCCGAGCCTGCTCGCTTTGCAGGATGCCATTTCAATAATGTAGAAATCGACTTTTAAAAACAAAATATTTATGGGAAAGTTTATCCAGTTTATCAGCAGAAGAGATTAAGAAGATATGTAATAATCGTGAATCTTTACGTTTGGATGTCCTGTATATATTAATTGCAGTAAACCGTGATTTTCAATGAAAGAGGTCTTACGTTTCAAAAAGAAATCATGTGGAGAAACTTGGAGAAATCATGTTTGGACAAGCACAGTTCAATATCCGGATCAGTAAAATAACTTAATACTCTGTTCTTAATTAACTACACAACGGTGTTTAAGCCACTTTTGGCCCACTTCTTCACAGCATAATCTCAGAAGAGATTGGGGAGGAGTGGATTGTAAGAAAACAGAGAATGGACTAGATTCCATGTAGACTAACGCATTTATTCCATATAGTCCGAATTAGAAGGGCCTGATTACAAGGTTGTAGGTGTATCCTCACCCATGCATACATCCCTGTTTATGCACAACTCGAAATTATAATTTTGTAGTTATTAGCTCCTTATAATTACTGGATGTGTTGAATACTTAACCCGTGGTTACATTTCGGCAGGGCAAACGTGCCAAAATGTAAACGGGGGAGGGGGAAGCATATGGTATCTACTGTATTAAGCAGATTTTGGTGTATTAAACATCAAAATCCTCATGTTATTCCCCACAATTCTGTACAATCTATGAAATGGGCACTGGACAGAATTCCAGAAAAATATTCTGGTTAGCTCAAAGAGATGAGTATAGGTGATATTTATTGCACCCGATGGTATTGGTTTTTATCAGGTGTGATATATAGCACCTATACTCGTCGCTTAGAGCTAACCAGAATATCTTTCTAGGATTTCTGACCAGTGCCCATCTCATACATTGGACAGAATTGAACGCTACACTCAGCACACTGTATTGATATTCTGTGTACCATTGCTGCTAAGTAATATAATTTAAAGTTGAGAAATGCCAGCCCGCCCACTGACCTGGGAGCTTTACAATGCCAATGAATCTTCTTACCTTTCGATACCTCCATATAAAGCTATCACTTACTGTTTCTGAATATCTAAAATAAATATTTGAAACGTACAGGGAAATAGACCTGAAAAAGTATAGGAATTTGGGTAAAACATTAATTTTGATAATGTTGCACGGTCACATAATGATCACTTATGATGGGTCAGCAAATTAGCTATGTTGGTATAACAAAAGCAGGATACAAGTTGAAAAGGTCTGCATCTCCTCGTCTGCAACAATTTAAGTTTCCTAATACAAAATACTACACCCCCAGAGATTGTTTAAATTTTCGACCAAATTACAATGTCTTAGCTAATCAACGGATTAAGCGGACAAAATGTATATGTTTGCAGTATGTAGGACCCTGACCACAGTCTGGATTAAAGTGTCCAGTACTACATTGGACCCATTAAAACATGACATTACAAGAACTACTAAGATCATTATTTTTGGCTTAGATGATGAATAACCATGTTGCTGTAGATTCTTCATTCGCATACAATAGCTGTGGCTAGGCTGTGCATCACTCATAAATGGATCAACCCAGACGCGCCAAATAGAGGTGAATGGAGGTATATGATGCATCATGTGTATGAATTTGAAGCAGCCTTACAAAGCATTAAATAGAATGAAGGTAATGGGAAGTTCAAGATGAAATACTTATTGAACCAGTATATTCAACGTCTGTTTTTGTGATGTTCTACTATTGTTTTCTTGGTGCGTCTATGTGGCATATTGGCCTCAAGTAAATTATTTATTCATTGTGTATCATGCCTGTTGGTCATCTGCTGCTTTGTGTCAATCATTATCGATTCAGTAACATGTTGGTTCAGCCTCTTGTCAATAAAAATGAAATAATAAAACAAATACTACACATGCATTCATAAACGGGAACTTTATTTGGTGATATATGCAATGCAAGTGTAGTGCAAGGTGTGAGAGGTGATTACATTGAATAATAACACCTGGCCTGTACAGCGCTTTGAAATATGTAATGAATCACGGTATAAAACATGTTAGTATTATTAATAGTAATTATGCTAGGTTTTGTACTGGAAGGGTACCTGGGTAAATCCTATGCCTAGACAATTTTTAAAAAGTTTCACACAGTTGAAGTGTGCGTACAATGCGGCACACATGCAAATTTGAAATGTTAGGAGAATTAAAAACATTTCTTCTTCTTTGTGCCTGTCTTAGGGGATGTTATTTTTGTATGCAAAGCACTGTCTTATAATTTTGTGCCAAAAATCATGGGTAGTTAGCCTGGTACACCCAAGCGCTACCCATCGAACACCCCCATAACACAAAGTAGCTAAAAGCAGTGCAAAGCTCTATTTGCGCTCCAAAAAGGGCATTTTTCCAGCGCAAGAAAAGTTTTTGACTGGAAAGTAAATATCATATCAAAACTTTGCACCAGTTTGATCCATTTTGCATGTCTTTGCAGTAGCTCAAATTCTTGATACATTTGCCCCTTAGTCGCTCATCACAAGTTAGTCATTAATTGTGATTCAGTGGATAGCAAGAGTAGTTACTAGCCGAATCAGGAGTACCAGCCCTACAGGAGCACTGTGAATCAGGGGTGCTTTCCTTGGCCCAGCCTGCTGGAAGCAGGAGAAATGTAAGCTCAAGATCCAGCTGAAAATAGGGAATAACACGCTGCAATCAGCACAGAAACACAGATTCCCACATACTATTCCCAGTTATAGATCTGGAATTGTGTAATAACCCTGTATGAGCATGTCAGTACTGCCTGGTATTGGTAAAATGACACATGGTTAGTATAACTGTGCCCTCTGTTACTTGCCACTCATGATTTGGCCTTTAGAAGTCACATTTGATTTTATTTTATCTATTTATGTTGGTTCGCTAAAGCACCATAGGCACCCTGGGCAGCTTCAAGGCACATGCATTCTATGCAAAGCAATATCACTGCATGGCACTGCATTAACACTTGGTATATCACTTCTGCTGTCATACAGCTGTAATGCATTACTTTGCAGCTCTGGTGGCAGTGATTTTATGAGTCAGCTGTCAGTGGGTCGGCTTGAGTTTGGGTTATACCATCCAACATAGCCCTCAAGGGTGAAGGACCTGCCAACACCAATAGCAGCAACTTTTTTATACTTGAAGAGACAGCATAAAGACTGAGGCGTCACATTGGAAGACTACATGGTGGGCAAAAAAAAGGAGTTGGGGAAAATAATGCAAAAATATTGTTAGTTCTTCAGTCGATGAGTGATGGTTTCAGGAACTGCCTGTAAACCTGTACTTGTGGTGCTTGATTATTGTACCTAACTCCAGAAACGTTAATATCCAACGTTTGCTTGTTCAATGTATGCTTCGTCATCTTCAGGAAAAGCAACCACATCAATTTTTTTCAACATGTTCTGAGGGGGTGGTAGTCAGTAGGATTTTGAAATTTAGGCTCCCCCCCCCAGGTTTTTATTTTTGCTGTAAAAAAAAAATCACATTGCTGGGACAGTGCTGTTTGGGGCATTGCTCTTCCTGGAAAAGAACTCAACATGGCCGGTGGGCATTGGATTGGGAGTGCAGTCAGTTAAGAAACCCAAATGCAGACCTCTGTGGCTCTGGTCACAATGGCCCACATGCATCAAGCATTTTTGTAGTCGCAAACGGTGCGATTCCTTAAAATCGGCCGTTTGCGAATGCAAAAGTGCTTGTTGGGATGCATCATGCCATTTTAGAAGTCGCATCTTTTTTACGATTTCTAAAATTGCGTTAGCATTTAAGAAATCGCAATTGTGCGATTTCTTAAATGCTATGCATCATTACAGAAAAATATGCGTTTTTTAAAATTGGAAGTGCAAATTACCACGAAGTTCAACTTCGTGGTAAATTGCGAAATTGATTAAAAATGCACAAAAATGCATTTTTTAAACTGTAAAGTTACACACACACATGTCCTTAGGACATGTGTGTATGTAACTTATGCTGAAAAGTACATTTCATGGGTGCAGGGGGGGGTCATTTTGACCCCCCCTCTCCACCCTTGAAATGCATTGATGAATTGCAATTGCACATTGCGAATTCGCAATTCCCATTCATTCCTATGGGCATTTTGGCCCATAGGAATGAATGGGAATTGTGAATTTGCAATTTAAAATTCGCATTTTTTATGCATTTCGGTAAAAATAGCGATTTTTACCGATTTGCAAAAAAAATAAGAAAAAAATCATGCATAGGCTTTTGCGAATTCTAAATTGCGAATCGTTATTTTTCGCAATTTAGAACTCGCAAAAGCCGATATTGATGCATGTGGGCCAATGATACATCCAAAACGAGATTCTAAAGTGTGTGTAAATTGAGGGTGTTTGTTCAGAGGTTTTCGGAAAGGGACAGCTGGTAAAACTCAGGGGAGGGAATATTGCACCTCCACTGTTTGCCCAGTGGTACTGACATGCACAGATAGTGTAATGACATCAATTCCAAAGTATTAAAGTTTCAGTTAGGTACAAGTTTCTTACCCTCTAAATTGCAAACCCTCATGCATTCGCAAAAGGGTTATTAGGTGAATAATTTGTACAAGATTTATGTAGTTCAATCTTGATCGGGCCCTGCATGTTTGATAAGCAGGTCTCATTTGTTTGAACAAAGAGCCAGTCTTCAGGGGTTTGCGGCGCTAGGGCCCAGGATGTCTGTGAACCACTCCCCCCACCTACTCTCATGACTCTTTGTTCGGGAGCAGGGGTCGCATCTGGGTGGGGCTTCATGTCGCTTGTCTCGCAAGTTGCGGGATGGGTGACAGGAAGCAGAAATTGATAGCACATTTACACACCTCTTCAACTAACATCACCACGATGGCCAGAGGCTATTTAGGTTGGTCTGGCCCTGGCCACCCATTTTCCTGTTTGACCATTGCAACGTCATGTGCTGGATATGGGTGCAGTGGACAGTGCAATGACAACCATGGCCTGATGGAGTATTGGGCCTTTCTTCATTTCTTCACCAGAGGACCTGATAGTATAATCAACCTCTCTTTCATTGCTATTGTTCACTGGGGGCGACAGAATAATGTAGCTTTCTCTCACTGCCTCTGCTTCCCTGGGCTCGACAGGAGTATCCATGAAAACAGATATAATTGGCTGTTTCTACCTGGGCCCGACAGAGTATTGCCAACATTCTTGGCTTTATTGGTTACACCTTGTCTACATCCAATGTTTTTCCTCCTTGGTCTAATGGAGTAATCCACAGGCAGAATCATATATATATATATATATATATATATATATATATATATATATATATATATATATATATATATATATATATATATATATATATATTAGTTCAGTTTGTTCCTTTTATTCGGTTACCACTTGTTTGCAACCATAAAAAGTACAGATAAAAACTATCGAAAATAAATAATTATTTTACATAGCAAACAAGTAAAACATAAAAGCATTTACACGAAAACACATAAATCAAACAAGTGTTTCTCTTATTTTGATAGTAGTTTTTAGGAATGTGGCTATACATTTAGCAGAGTGAGTTGAGTTCAAAAGTTGTAGAGAAAGGTAAGCTAGGTGACAAGACCTATGACCAGATGATCGAAGAAGTGGTAGTATCCAAGTTCTGCGTGGGGTCTTGTAATATACGCAGAAAAAAATAATATGTAGGGTTGATTGGGTCGATACTCCGTCACACGGACAGTTCATAATGTCTTTCGACCAACACTGTATCAGAGGAAAGGAAACCAGTCGAAAGAAAGTATTAAAACGAAATCTTGTCAAAAGATATTTTTCAAAATTAGACAAATAATATGTTAAATACGGTTGTATGAGATTGACTGGTTGAATTTCTTGGATTTGGAGATTAGAATGTTTTTGAATCTCGGTTGTACTACGAAGTTCTCTTAGGTGGTCCATGCTAATTTTCTTTAGATCTTTCCTGGATATATCCTCCACACTCGGTGGGTCGTCAAAATAAGAACTCCGACCTAGGTCTTTGAAAAAGTTCTCCACATATGCTAGCCAGGGAATCCTCCGCCAGTTTGTTAAGGCCGTACAATCCTCGATCAGCGAGCGTGTCAGATGACATTCTGGTTTTGACCATATACGTTGCCATAGAAGGATTGGTTGGACACGTATATAGTCTGTAATATAATCCATTCCAAGCTCGTTGTGGGTAGCATAGTTCGGAGCGCTTTGTGGGAGGGCCAACAAGTATTTAGCGAACCCATTCTCTACTACTTGAATCGGATCAATTGGACCGTGGCCCCAGACTCCTGCGCCATAAGTGGCCACGCTATGGCATTTAGCATAGAACATTTTTAAAAGTTCTTGGGGAGCAGGTTTACCTAATTTCCTAGAAAAGGAGATCAAAGCCGTAGTTGCTCGCTGGAAAAGGAGTTTTCTGCTGGCTGTGGCCTGCCGCCAGTTTAGAGAATCATCCACCAATATCCCCAAATATGGGTAGGCAGACGTCTTTTTCAGACTTGACTTTTCCACGACAATCACTCTTGGTTTCTTGACCTTGGGGCCGATATGCATAGTAAACATCTTTTTTATGTTAATTTTGAGACCAAGGGAACCCATGAAAGAAGCGTATTTATCAAGCTGCTTTTGTAATTGATTGAGTGTCCTTGCAAAAATGACTGAGTCATCTGCATAGAGCAGCGTTGGTATGGAGCGATGTTTGATCTGGGGTAAGTCCTGGCTCCCTTCAAGCATGGCCTGCTCGAGACCGTTGGTATAAAGGTTGAACAGGAAGGGAGCCAGTACGCAGCCCTGCCTTACCCCTTTTTTGATGGAAAAGGATGGGGACAACTCACCATTTACTCCAAATCTAACAGACGCCGTTGCATCCCCGTAGAGTTCCCGTAGAAAAACTATAATGGCTGGTTCAACTTTGAGATCGCTTAGAATAGCCCACAGTTTGGAATGCTGGACACAGTCAAAAGCTGCACTAAGGTCGACATACACTAGGAAGATGTTACCCCCTTTCACTGCTGCGTATTTCCCTATCAAAAGAACAAGGTTCAAAGCCTGCTCCACAGTTCCAAGACCCTTCTGGAAGCCATATTGCAGGTCGGTCATGATATTATTTGTCTGGGCCCAGGATTGTAGTCGGTCCAGTATCACACAGCCAGCAACTTTTCCTATGGAGTCCAGGAGGGAAATAGGCCTATAGCAGACTGGGTCGTTGCGATCACCCTTTTTGAAAATAGGCAGCAGGATTGACGTCGACCAAGACTTTAGAAGCCCAGTAGATGTTGCAGCGCAGAGGACCTGGGTGAGGAGGGGTGACCAAAGTTCGAGGTTGTGTAGGAAGAAATCTAAGGGCACACCGTCAGGTCCTGGGGCCTTGCCCGGTTTGGACGCCTTTAGGGCTTTGTTAACCTCTCCGTGAGTGAAGGTTAGATTAATCGGATAGGTGATCCTCCCTGGGACGTTGCCATTTCTCTGTTCATCTTCAGAGAGGACTGCTTCATAGGTTCCAAAGATTTTCGAGAAATGGGAGACCCATTCGTCAGCGGTGATAGCCACGTCCAGATGTTGGGCCTTCGTAGAATCAGCCAGAAATGGAGATCTGAGGACTTGCCAGAAAAGGGCGCTGTCTTTATTGAGGCAACTGAGATGTAACTGTGCCCACAGGTTGTTCTTGATTTCTTTCCTGCGATCCACTCTGGCTATGTTATAAAGTTTCCGTAATTTGGAGATTTCCGCAATATCCCTCATAGGACTACAGAGGGCGGCCTTTAGGTTTGAAAGAGCCTTACGACAGTTTACGTTGGACCATCTTTCAGAGTTGGGTTTTTTATTCCTGGATTTGCAGATAAACTCCTCCTCAATGACCTCTAGAATTTTTTGGAAACTTGTCACAGTTGTATTGGGCGAGGCATCAGCAGATAAACAGTCATGAACCCAGGGGGCGGCTCTATCCAGGACCCGTTCCGTGATTTTTGATGGGTCGACCTTGGCCCATTTAACTGAAAAGCCATTCACCTTGTTCATGGTTAGGGAGCTTTGCGTTAGATGGCTGGTAGGAGTTGGATGGATCTTGACATTTTTTGGTGAAAGTGTTACACTAATTGGATAGTGATCGCTACACACATCTGTCCCTGTAAGGAAGTTGGTCAATTGGCCCTTCAGGGTCTGTGAGGTCAAAATATAGTCTATTGTGGTTGATGCCCCTCTACCATGAAACGTTGGGGAGAAATCTGTGGGGGGTTCTACTAAATTGTTTGCATACTCAAGTTCTAAGGAAAAAAGGCACTCGTTTAGTTTATTCCCACTAGTTGAATGTACAAAATGCGACAGTAGGCAGCCATGATCGTCCAACAGGCCACAGTTCCCATTGTTGTGATTTGGGCATAATGCAGTGTTAAAATCTCCACCCCAAATTATGTAGACGGTGGTTGAATGTAAATCATTTTGAAAAGATTCTAAAAAAGTGGTAACTTCGCTTAATAATTTTATACAGTCCTTTGCTTCGGAATTATTATAGTAATTGATCAGAATAAAGGTGCTGTTTTTGTTAAAATTTAATTGCAATATTTGGTAGCTTGGGTCTTCTTTAAGCATACATATAGTTAGGGAGGACAGAGTGTTAGCAACATAAACTGCCAAACCACCCTTTGGTCTGCCCATAATTCCTTGGATAGCTGGTTTATGGAACGTTTTATATCCAAGTAGGTGTTGTGGTGTCGTTGCCCAGGTTTCCTGAAAGCAGAGTATCTTATAGATAGACACTAGATTCAACCATGGTTGGAGCGCCGTCTTGGCCCGTAGGCCCGCGACATTCCAATACACGATTGGGATGCTCAGATGCTCTGCTGAAATTTCACCTGGTATGTTTTTATCGATATTTTGGAATTGACGATGGTTTGTGGTATTTGCTCCAATAGAGGCCTCCGGTGACACACACGCCCTTCTACTTATGTCAGCTTGAGAAGAGTCAACCAGATAACCATCCTCGCTAGTAATTGGAGCGGGCCTTTTCAATAGCATCAGAGGTTGATTGATAATCGGGCTTAATTTTTGTCCAGGACTGATAGGGGCAACAGGAGAGATTGGGGCCTGGATCTCTTGTACTATATTGGCTGACGGTCAATCTACCATATCCAGACAATCATAACGATTTCTGGTTGGAAAGCCCTGCCACCCCTCTATCGGGAACTGGGGTCTTCTTGGGAGCCAGGGCTGCGAGTGCCAGTCCTGTGGCTGCCCTTCTCTGTTGCTATTTCTTTTCGCATAAGGGACCTGGTTCCATTGCCCATCAGGAGGTTGTTGCCAATTTCCTGTAGGAAAATAGTTTTGGATGTTCTCTGGAGGGTAAAAAAAGGAAAGACGGTAGGCGTCAATACCCCCCTTTTTTCCCAGGGATGGCCATGAGCAGATGTGGTTAACCGTGTTAGGATCAGCACAGTTCACTATGATGCAATCGCCCTGAATTGATTTTTGTACCTCACCTACCCAAGTTACTCTACGTACTGTATTTATTCTGCTGTTGTGGTGCCGCTGTAATGGTCTATTTAAGCTTAGCCACTGTAAAACTTTATTTTTAAGGGACCAAAAGGATTCATTTGTGCCTTCAGTAAGTTCAGGAACTCCGGTGAGAATGACCGTATATGGGGATGCCTCAGGAGGAAGATGCACTGGACGCCTTGGGCGCATTCCTCTTTTTGGTGGCTCAGGGGGTTTAGTTTCCAATGTTTTGGGATATACGGATGGCTGTTTTTTATCAGCAGGTTTATTCGTTTTGTTCCCTGAACCTTGTGCAACCGGGGTCTGGTCCGTACTTGGTCCGGCCTCAGGTACAGCCACGGGGGGGTTTGACACATGAGGTGCTAAGGGAGCTAGGTGTATAGGTGTAATGTTAGATGAATTAGACACTACTGCCATCTTACTGACGGGGCCTGGTAGAGACGCTTGTGAAGTTTGTACTGGAGGCTTGGGTTTCCCTAACCCCTGGTTTGTCAGCTCTCTGGTGGACTGAGAGGGTATTTTAGAGGATAATAATGCCATATGTTTTTCTAGATTCCTCAAACTTAATTGCACAGGTTTTAGTTGCTCGTTGAGGAGTTCCCTAATAGTAGATAGTATGAAAGGGGTGGCATTACAAACTGGACAAAAGTTTTCAGGCTGAGAGGGCCTAGGGAGATTAACAGTCGTGTTCTCAGTGCTGGTACTAGTTGTTAGGGATAGGGTTGCGGTTGATGTGATAGCGCTAGGATGAGCAGGCAGAGACAGCTGACCCCCCCCTGACTCAGGTGGAACTACAGAACTGTTAGAGTTACAATGTTGTGTACCATTTCCACTTTTTGGTACAGCGCCCTCTCTGATCCCACGAAGGTGGTTATCTATTGACATATCCAGGGTTTGGCAAAGCACCAAGTTAGGAGTAGCCTCCAAGTCGTCTGAGGAGAGAGAGTCAGATATAGATTGGGTAGCCGAGAGGTCCACTGTAGAAGGAAGCGTGTGGATGTCGGCTGCGATGGTAGTTGGGGTCATCGAGATAGATGGAATAGAGCCTTGCTGGTTGGGAGAGGGCGCAGTAGCAAAATGGCCCATAGAAGAGCGCTTGGCATTTGCGATATCTAAAGATACTCTACCTTCCAGGATGGAAATGCTCTGGTCAATGACATCATTGGTGCGTGCAATAAATTGGTCTATCGGCCCGGTAAAATAGGTGACGGGTTGGGCAATCTTAGCGTTTCTCCGGGTTCCTCGGGTCATTTTTGAACAGATATATAGATCACAGAATATGTTTGGAGTACAGTACTCACTCTGGTCGTGGGAAGACAAGGGAGGTGGCCCGGTCCAGTCCCTTACGGCCACTAACGGGCAACAACGGGCCCGTCCTTGGCCCGGGCTTTGCCCGGGTGCTCCTGCGATGCGGACAGTGAAGCTGCTTTAAAGCGCCTCCTGGCGCGTACCTGGCATGCCCGGCGCTATGCCTGATGGGAAGTGTAGTCCCCTCACAGCGGCCACTCGATGGTGCTGGTGGCGGCGGGGGGACTACAGGCAGGGCCAGCGGCAGCTAGGGAGGATTTGGATTCTTTTCCTCTCTGGGAGAACTGGGAAACACAGCGGAGCTCCTGCTCCAACGCTGTCGGGGAATTACAGACAGAACACCCGCTCTGCCGACAGTGACGCTGCTTTAAAGCGCCTCCTGGCGCGTACCTGGCATGCCCGGCGCTATGCCTGATGGGAAGTGTAGTCCCCCCCTCGGCCACTCGATGGTGCTGGTGGCGGCGGGGGGACTACAGGCAGGGCCAGCGGCAGCTAGGGAGGATTTGGATTCTTTTCCTCTCTGGGAGAACTGGGAAACACAGCAGAGCTCCTGCTCCAACGCTGTCGGGGAATTACAGACAGAACACCCGCTCTGCCGACAGTGACGCTGCTTTAAAGCGCCTCCTGGCGCGTACCTGGCATGCCCGGCGCTATGCCTGATGGGAAGTGTAGTCCCCTCACAGCGGCCACTCGATGGTGCTGGTGGCGGCGGGGGGACTACAGGCAGGGCCAGCGGCAGCTAGGGAGGATTTGGATTCTTTTCCTCTCTGGGAGAACTGGGAAACACAGCGGAGCTCCTGCTCCAACGCTGTCGGGGAATTACATATATATATGCACAAAGTAGCCAGACTGCAACTCCAGTTCCCAAGAACGGAACAGACGACCAAACGAATCCAATATAAGGCAAGAATGATTTTATTGAGGCAAACTTAGCAGCAAAGCGAACTGACGCGTTTCGGGCGGATGCGCTTGATCACAGTCAAATATTTACCCACAATGCCTGGATTTTTAAAATTCTAGTGCACACCATGTGATTACATTCGACATAGAAGAAATACTACTACGTTTATATGGCACACCGGAGTACAGAGGTAAGTAACAACCACATCCAATGTTGATATCACACGGATACAAATTCTCGACTGAATAAATTCATAGGTTATAGCAAGATTGTTTCTGCATAAATGCTTCAACACGGTCAAAACAGTGTAATCCTATCGATACACATCTAGTGCAAATCATCGCAGTATGTAAACATAACACTCAGTGCAAAAAGACAATTTAGTTTAAAAGTATAAAATAAATACTTAAAAACATTTTAAATACAAAATGAATTGTTATTATAAAAACTGTCCTTTAACAGTGTGCAATCCTACGCAATATAAACTTGACACTCTGTGCAAAAAATGCTAATAAATACTGTACTGTTAAGACCATAAACACTATTTACAATCCTGCGGGGACATCTAAAATTGATAGCAACCCCTTCTGCTAGTAAAAATGCTTTGGGGACATCTACTAATGATGGCAACCCCTCTGTTCTCAGATATCGCGCCTACGTCTAGTAAATATCTACTTTTGAACTATTTGTGCCCCTAACACCTATGATAACGAGTGCAAAACTAATATTGTAGATTGGTTAATCAATCCATATCTACATTCTCTACAGGTCAAAGAAAAATAAAGGTCAATTATGGACAATTTAAAATAAACAGCAAAGGAAATAACCTTTGGGCAATATAAAAGAATATTACAATGTAATCAATTCAGTAGTTGAGGGCTAGGGTGCAAGTTTTTACTAGTCATAATTAATTAGTCAACCCTATAGAAAGTGATATAAATCTTCTGTGGTGTTGAGCCCATTCGGCACCTTGGTATCCAGTTCAAGTATCATCTTGGACTCCAGTTGACGCAGCATCTTGTCTCTGTCCCCTCCCCTACGCGGTTGAGGGACAGACGTCAACACAAAGTAACTGAGACACTCCAAGTTGTTGTTATGCACACTCCTGAAGTGCCTCGCCACTGGATAAGAGTTATCATTATTTACAATCGCCCGAAGATGCTGTAATATCCTGGCGTGCACTGCAAGCCGAGTACTCTCAACGTACTTCAGGCCGCATGTGCACGCCCGGACATAAACAGCATATTCTGTCCTGCAACTGTAATTGCCCTTGATCTGCAACGGCACCGGACTAAATGGGGTCATGTAGGTGCTGGTGTTAACACTAAATTTACACGCCCGACAACTTGAGCACTTAAAGAACCCAAGTCGAGGTGGAAACCAGGATTTTTTCTTTAGTAGTTCGGGAAATGAATTGGAGAAATGACTACGTAAGGAGGGTCCCCTCCTAAACATAATTTTGGGATTATCAGGTAGTTCAGTAGCCAGAACACCATCAGTTTGGAGAATAGGCCAACTTTTTGTCAGAATGGACCTAATCTTCCTATCCTGGCAGCTGAACGATGTTATAAACCTGATGACGATGTTGTAAATATTTTTGTCCACCCTAAGCGTGGAAGGGTATACTCAGATGTGAGTCCCTTGCTCATTGCACCATCAGGATTCAAGCAAGCCGGGCCGAAGACGGCTGAAATGCCAGAAACCGGTCCCCGGAAGCTTGTTTCCTTCCCAGTGTAAGAATTGGCTTTTGTAGTCTGGTCTGCCCTGTTCCCATGATGCACTGGGCCAGGGACAGACTAATTTGCATACAGCCAGGTTCTGAAACTGGGATGGTGCAATGAGCTAAAAAACGGTGTTGGATCTAGCCCTGATCTCTTGACTGGGTGAGAGTATTCTGCTTAATTCAGAGACTCTGTCCATCACCACCCCTTGTTGTAAATATTTTTGTCCACCCTAAGCGTGGAAGGGTATACTCAGATGTGAGTCCCTTGCTCATTGCACCATCAGGATTCAAGCAAGCCGGGCCGAAGACGGCTGAAATGCCAGAAACCGGTCCCCGGAAGCTTGTTTCCTTCCCAGTGTAAGAATTGGCTTTTGTAGTCTGGTCTGCCCTGTTCCCATGATGCACTGGGCCAGGGACAGACTAATTTGCATACAGCCAGGTTCTGAAACTGGGATGGTGCAATGAGCTAAAAAACGGTGTTGGATCTAGCCCTGATCTCTTGACTGGGTGAGAGTATTCTGCTTAATTCAGAGACTCTGTCCATCACCACCCCTTGTTGTAAATAGTTATAAACCTGATAGCCGAGTTCTCAGGTTCTTCCCTGTTCCTAGTGGTCTCGCTAGTTTGCTCTAACAGGGAATCCCTGGATCTTTGCTTCATTTTGCTAACTGCCCTTTTGAGAGTTTGATCATTATACCCTCTAGCTTTAAATCTGTTAAGGGCTACTGCTGTACATTTCTCCAATTCCTCTACACTGCTGCAAATTCTTTTTAAGCGGAGCAATTCCCCATAGGGGATATTGTCAATTGTGTGTCGTGGGTGAGCACTAGTAGCGTGCAAGGTGGAATTACCCGCAGTGTCCTTTCTATGAAGGGTGGTTGCCAAATTGCCAGACCTAGTATATACCCTGACATCCAAAAAGTCTACTGAGTTCTTACTAATATGATGAGTAAACTTTAAATTGTAATCATTGATGTTGAGTTTTTCAATAAAGTTCACGGCACTGGCTTCATCCCCTCTCCAGATTAAAAACACATCATCAATGAATCGTGCCCACATTTGCACATGTTCTGAGACAATATCATGGTGGTCACCCATGAGGACCTGCTTCTCCCAATAGCCCACATGCAAGCACGCATAGCTAGGGGAAAAGCAGGCCCCCATGGCTACACCCCTCTTCTGCAGATAGACATCCTTACCAAACATGAAGTAGTTATGGTACAGGCTCCACGACACTAACTCTACCAGCATCTTATTATGATTGTAACAATCTGCCGGTCTAGTGCTCAAAAAGTATTCTAGAGCCTTAAGTCCAGTGGGATGTTCTATGCTCGTATATAGAGCTTCGATGTCTAACGTTATCAGCAATGAGTTCTCAGTCCATGTGGTGTTTTTAATTTTGTCCAAGAAATGCCCGGTGTCCTTGATGTATGTGGGCAAACTAGTAACCAGGGGTTGCAGGAAATAGTCTATATATTGAGCAAGGTGTTTGTTCCCCAACGCTATTAATGGTTGATATGATTGGCCGTCCTGGGACTGGTGATACTCCTTTGTGGACTTTGGGTATGAGATAGAACCATGGCATGACTGGCAGCTCAACGTGTAGAAATTTGAATTCTTGGGTGGAGATCAAACCCCCCCTCCTATATTGGAAGAGGAGTTTTCTTAGTTTCTCTCTTGCCAAGTCATATTGTTTCAAACACGTTTTGACGTAGCATGCAGCATCTGAAAGTTGCCTGGTTGCCTCGGCAATATACTGTGTTTGAGGCCAGATCACAATGTTACCTCCTTTGTCAGAGCTGCATACCACGTTCTGATGATCATTTTTCAACTTAGTTACCAGAGCCTAGTATTGTTTCTCTTGATCTTGCTTGATTCTCCTGCGATGTTTCACCTGGTGATATAATTTCTTACGGTCTGCAATCACCACATCATGAAATGAGTCTATGGCATCCCTTGGCTCAGTGGGCATGAAGCTAGATGTCGGTTTGAAAGGACTTGATCCTGCTCCGATTTGTTGAATTTCAGCCTCCCTTAGTTCCTCCTGCGTGGACGTGTCGATATTTGTATCATTGTTGCCCTCACCCAGTTGATATAAGGTTAACAAGCCTCTGATGTCACGTGCTTGAAGGGCTGGTATGGTGGGTTCCACTGTTTCGGATTCTGCGTTACTTAAACCCTTTTTAATATTGAAAAATGTGCACAGCTTAAGTTTCCGGATGTAACGGAACACATCAATTCTTGTTGCCGTGTAATTGAAATCAGTTAGGGGGCAGTAGGTAAGGCCAAGACTGAGCAAATGTTTTTCTGCTGTTGTTAATGTCGCAGATGAAAGATTGGCAATAGTTTTGTCATTTACTTCTTGTTGTTGCGCCAAAACTTTTTCTTTTTGTTGTTGTTGTTTGTATTTGTATTTTTGGCGGCGCTCTTTTCGGCGGCGGTTGATTCTGGCCCTTTTTTCAGCTGATTTTGTTGTTGATTTCGTGGGCGCAAGGTCTGTAATCAAGCACTTACTAAAAAATCAACCTCTTCACCTAAGTCCAATACCATTGGAGGTTCTTCACCTTCACCCCCTACTAATAAGTCATCATCCGAATATACACTGCTGTTGCTGCTGGAAATTGAATTTGATTCACTGGTGCTTGGAGCTTGTTCAATAGTTACACTGTGTGTATCTCTTCCTGTCACTGCTACCCCTGCTGCTGCTTTTGCTGGGGCTGACTTCTGATTAATTTTGAGGCGTTTTGCATTCTCAAATTTGCGCGCGAACGTATAGATTTTGCCATGCTCATAATCGTCCTTGTCGCGCGCAAATTTCCACGCTTTACGAACTTTAATTTTTTCCTCATGCTTGTTGACCCTTTCTTGGATCTCCTTTCTCATTGTAATTATGAGGTCATTTGGTTCAAATTTGAGCAGCTCCCCATTGATTTCCTCCATGTCTTTCAGCAACTTCATGCGATCAATCTCCGCATATTTAATTAATATTTGTATTAAGTTACGGGAGGCATCCAAATTACTGTACCCCCACTCTTCCAACATTTCTGGGTGAGGTTTATCGTAATTCGGGGCCAGTAAAATTCGCAGCCCCCGTGGAATGCGTCCCTCTACTATATACATTGTTAGAGACTTATGCTCTCACCATTTGGTTACTTCACTTTTCATGGTCTTCTCAAGGCGTTTAATCAGAGTCTTAATTTGCACTTCGTCGGAAGGGGGATTGGTTTGTGTACTCCCTGATGTTCCAGCTGCAGCTGCAGCTCCCTTCTGAGAAATTTTGGGCAAATTAGAAAACAATTCTAATGAGGCCGCCTCTCGCCCTTTAACTGTTTTTTCCGTCATGATCGCTGCTGCCCGGTTTGCTTAATTTCACGTTGTGTGTGATATTTAATACGGAGGGGTTTCGATGCCGTTGTTCACCCTCACGCAAATGCCTGTATCCTCCCCACCGCCTTGTATGCACTTCGGAACACTCACTCCAGTGCAGCTTGCCGCGCCGATAACTGCCCGACTGTCCCGTTTCCTTTGATTTTCACACGGAGAGTCATTTTGGCATTCGGCGTTCTCGGCAAACTCGATTCGAAGGTGGGTGTGTTCAATGCAGGCAGGGTCCGTCGACAAATTCTGCTCCACAGAGAAAACACACGTTGGTTGACGACGTCGGACTGCTTTCAGGGAGTGGATTCGTGGCGGAAGCAACCACCTTCCGCGGAATAGATGCACAAAGTAGCCAGACTGCAACTCCAGTTCCCAAGAACGGAGCAGACGACCAAACGAATCCAATATAAGGCAAGAAAGATTGTATTCAGGCAAACTTAGCAGCAAAGCGAACTGACGAGTTTCGGGCGGATGCCCTTGATCACAGTCAAATGTTTACCCCCACTGCCTGGATTTTTAAAATGCAAGTGCACACCATGTGATTAAATTCGACATAGAAGAAATACTACTACATTTATATGGCACACCGGAGTACAGAGGTAAGTAATAACCACATCCAATGTTGATATCACACGGATACAAATTCTCAACTGAATAAATGCATAGGTTATAGCAAGATTGTTTCTGCATAAATGCTTCAGCAATATATATATAATCTTTATTGCTTGATTAATAAAAATCATTGCAATCAAAGAATCTTCACATCACATAATATTTAAAAACTGTACCACATATACTATTTAAAAATGTGCCAATACAATCATAATAATGTAAAAAAACTGATCAAATCACCATACATCATTAATTGCTACAACATAATATTGCACATTTTACAGTTTAAAGTGACAGCGTGCCCAGCACACTAATTCCCTGTATCTAACAACAAGAATAAAATGCTTTAAAAAAATGCTTCAATCATTTTTGCAGCAGAATATTACACATGTTGCATTTTAAAGTGCTAATGTGCAGTAATTGCAAAGTCTATTATATTAAAACAATGGTAAAGTGCATCAAAAGTTACTGTAACTGTGAAACTTCTATTGTTACATTTCTACTTATCACCCTCGAAGCATAATCACTAAGATATACAGGATATGAATAGTATGTAAACTATTAGGTTCCAGAGCCATTACATTAATGAAGCTCAAACTTATTATATCAGACATTTTTCAGCTGCACTTAAAAATGTTCTAATTGACATAGTCACAGAATCAATTCTCCTGATAATGACATAATTAAAGCCTGACGAGCTGATCTAACACCGATCCTCAAGAAATCTGGTTTCAAAACGGTACGTCGAATGTTAATCAGCTTGGGGCAAACGCACACTATATGTACTAATGTTTCTTGTGGCCATCCACATAGCCTACAATTAGAGTCTGGCCACTGCTTGATCCATGATTGTGTGCCCTCTTTTGTTGGATTTATTCCCATTCGTGGACTTAAAAAAATATTTTTCTTCTTTGCTGAGAAATAAGCAGTCAAATATGACTGCATGTGTGGGGATTGGTATGAATTAATCACATACCATGCATCCTTTTCGCTACTAATGCATTTTCATCCAGCTTAAGTGATTCAGCTTTGATCCGATTTTTGAAAATTAACTTGTAATTGGGCATTTTTAGATCTTACAGTGCTAGTTGCAGACCAATATCCCTTAGGGAGGTTAAAATATGGGATCTCCATTTAGCAGCAAAGTCAGACATATCTATTTCTAACCAGCAAATGTTCCCTAAGGATACAGGGGCTAATGAAGACATAGCGACCATACATTTCAGAAAAGCTCCTTTTGATACCAGGCACTGTTTCTGGAAATCAAACTCATTTTCTTCTTTCTAGGGAAGTAGTGCAACAAAAGATGATTGTTTTGGGTAAAGAAATGGGAGTTTCACTGAGCTAGCACAGCTGCCTCAGATGGTTTTGGCTAAATTGAGGTAATAGGGTAGGTCCTCTGATTTTGCTTCGGACTCTGGGCCGCAGCAGGTTGTTTTGGTACCTGACCGCCCAAGATGGTCAAATGTCTCTCCAAGTGCTGCCTTTCCACTTATTAAAAAGGTCCAGAAAGCAGGCAGCTCGCAACACTAATGAGGACAGGCAGGGTTCTGCGGGTTGGGTGTCCGCATGGGGGGCGATCGAGCTTTGGCAGCAGATTCACGGGCGCGTCCCCAGAAGAGCCCCTATTGGCCCACGTATCTGCACCCTTGCTGCTGGTTTCTGGTGATGTACCATCAACCTCTGCTGCAGTCCCTGCACAGGCACCCACTGTGCCCCCACAGCCCTAGTGAGTCCAATGAAGTCCTTAGCAACTTAGCTGACATCAGGCAGGCCTTTAAGGTTCTCGCCACAAGCTCCAAGGAAGTGCCTCCATCAGGCACTCAATCTACCCCGACTCCTATTGAGCCGTCACCCCCTGCGGGAGTACAAAGTTTACATTTACAGCGTCTTTATCCCTTCCAGAGCAAGACACTTTATTCCAGGGACCTTGAAATGACTCTGCAGATTCTACATTGGGAGTGTTGACCTCTGTTGCTCACTTACTCTCTCAGCTGGCAGGCATTGAAGACAAAGCCTCCATTGGCTCTTCTTTGACCTCTCAATGACCCCTTCTAGCACAGTCCTTTCAGCTATTGCGAATTTGAAGAAGCAGCTCGAGGCAATTTCAAGTGCTCGTGATAGGGCCGAAAAAGGACAACAAGGGGATAGGGGTGAAGTAAGTGTTGCACCTGGAACTAATGAATCCACTGCAACAACCTTAGGTAAAAGGAAGATACTGATACAGATGATCCCGCTGCTTTGAAAGGAATTGGTGGGTAGGAAACCCTACTCTTGAAGCTCAGTAAGCTGGCTTTGCATGTGCCATTGGAAGTGAAAGAGAAGTTATGGAAGGGCGATTTTCGTGAAGGCTTTTGTAACTAACATGCCTAAGTGGCAAAAAAGGATCCTGCTGGGTCTTCAATAGAAAGGTGTGTACACGCCCAGCTGGGTTGTGCAAATGTTTCACCAAAGTTTGTGAGGCATGCAGTATACACTATAGCGTGGAAGCTTTGTGGAAGCTCCACCCACTCTCCGCCCATCTTTTTGATTGGCTTAGGTCCTAAATGCTTGCTTCTGATTGGTTTTAGGCTTCTCAGTCCCTCCTCTTGACGGCCATGTCATCATTTGTATCATTCCCCAGCTACTGGCCCCTTTACTACATCACTATTTTCTTCCCTGTGTCCCCAGCCCGCCCCCTCTCGCAGTCTGTTACTTCTCGCCCTCCACCTCACCCTCCACTCCCGTTCGTGCCTTCTTGGACGCCCGCACTCCCGTTTCCAATGCAATACGTCTCGTGGAAATATGAGTCCCATTGCATTGGAAATGCTTGCTTGTTTTCGGATTTGCTGGGTAAATTCGCACTCACTTTTTTGTCTCCAGCACTGCTGACGGCTATCTTACGCATGCACAGCCCCCTTCTGTTAAATTTTCTCCCGAGCCTCCTCCTACTGTGTTGGGCGCTGGGTCTCATCTTCAGCAGGCGAATGCGTCCCTCCTCCCCATTACCGCAAAAGAGTTTGGTGCGCTCTGAAGAACTGCGTGTGTTTAAATGCCCAACTCAATCTCCTCTCCTGGAAGCTTGACGACAGCCCTAGGAACGGAATCTTTAAAAAAAAAACGGTGTGACCAAAGTACTAAAGCTGAGAGTGCAGACAAGCTAGAACACCATACAGGTCGATCAGTATGCTAAGGGGCTGTCTACTGGTGGAGCAAGAGAGGCACAGGGTCCCACACATGTGGGTGACGGTGAGGGGAGCGGTGTCTGACCTTTTCTAACTTTTGCACAGTATGAAGCACTTTGTTGCAATCAGTGTGCTAATTCGCTGTCCTGCACCCAGACCAGGCGGGCAACTAAAGCCAAATTTCGGGGGGGGGGGGGGCTGAAAAAGATTTTGGGGGGGGGGGGGGTAATTCTTCCAGCAACAGAATAGGCAGAGTGGCTCTAAGAAGGGGTGAAAACACAACAAAATCCTCCTTAACAAGTAAATGGTCTTTTAAAGACCTGTGAAGTACTTGGGTGCGGCTGCAATTAGGGGGTCGTCAGCCCGCGAAGCTGTCTCAGCCGGGCTGACACACACGACGGGGGGGGGGGCTAAAGCCCGGCGATCTTAATGGGTATTGCGCGCCTGACCCAGACGCCATGCTAAAATGTGAGCATTAACAACAACACAGGGTCATGCTTAATATTTTAGCAGGTGCCTGTTTTTATAAACTCTTTTTGACAATTGCTGTTGATATGTATTTTTTTTTTACTGTACTGACGCCGCATGTAATTACAGCTGACCTGAGACCTAAACAAAGTATGGCGGCCGTAGGGCTCGGCTAACTCTATCAACAAATCAACATCTCCACTTGGTGGGGGGAGGGGGAGCAACACGCAGCCTTCCAGCCTGCTTTCATGTTCCTCAGTAGGTGCAGGAAAATTCCTCTTGTGCTATAGTAAAGTCTGCGCCAATAGCTAACACTCGGAGCCTCACCATAACGCCAGGTGGGTTCCAAGCTACTTCTGGGATGTTCCTGCAGTGGGATTTGCCAACCTGCCACAGAGCGCGGGCCCATTCCACCCCTGCAGCACAGTCTTTAACTCCACAGCCCCGGACCACACCCTCCAACCCCCAGCAGGGTGCTTGTTACACTACTGCTTTATGGGAATGGCTGGCCATGGGCTAATTGCACCCAAATCAGTGTGTGCATTTGTTTCTTTCGTCCTGTGTCTCAAGCCTAAGCATTTCAGAAGTGCAGAAGACTACATGTCTTAGTGTACCCTCTGTGTTGTTAATAGTCCCTTGCTGGAAGGAATGTGGTATTCACCTAAATCTCGTTTCGTGAATGCAAATGAGATGAGGGTAGAGGCTTTTAGAGACCGCACCTGACAAGTGAAAAGTGTTTTACGGTGTCATGTAGTGCCAAGAACCAAGGAGCACTCCCCTCTATGCTCCTTAACTAGGAACAAATCCTACAGCAACATTAAACACAAAGGGTTCAGCACTGTACAACAAATTATAACAATCCAACATCAGTGTTCAAGAGACATTGAGCACACAGAAAGATATCCAAATCCCAGATGTGTGTCTCTTAAAAGGATTTCTCTTTATTTCATATTTTCATAAAGGCAGAAGATCATAGCCTATGCGTTTCGTCTCCCAAAGAGGCTTCTTCAGGGCTTCACAAAGTGACAAAGAGTATATTCATATGGACATTTACAATTCAACCAGATAACTGGGAATCCAATTTTCGAAAGACTTCTATGTAGTAGACATTATCAGCGATGGCATGGTAGCCCGCAGCTCATGTGCTATTCCTTTTCCGATTTGTTTCATCACAATATGCAAACATTCATCACCAATCCTTGAAACAGGTTATCACAAACTGTGATTGGCAAAGGTGACTTCCCCATGTTATCGTGTGAGTTTATATGACTGCTGTCCAGGAACCTCCTGCCTGGTCTACACCAGAAACAGGAGGCTAAGGATTTTAGGGGCTTAGCCTTCTGAATGCATGTCAGCCGGCTAGCACCACGTGTGTCTCCTGGTTACAATCCATGGCAGTAATGTGCGATAATGTGCTGCATGGTGAAACATTTATAAGGTCTGAAAGGCGAGACCGATTACATTACAAATGCTTGTTATACATTGAAAGGAACCACCAGGACTACAGTTCCTTTCAATGTATAGAGCTCAGCATGGGGCTGGGGGCATCTCTAAATTTGATGCACTATAGTGCGGCAGGACGGCGGATGGAACTTCCTCCATAACCCTGACGAATGGAGTACTTGCCTCAAATTCTAAATCAGGCCCTACGTTTTTCATATACCCACAGCTGGCATCAACACCTCACCCAACTCTTCCCTTATAAGTCATACTACAGCCACACGCTTTTACACACCAAACATGCATGCCCACTTGTTATCACTATTAGGAGTTATGGTGCTATGATGCTACACTAATAGCAGGTGGGCGCTATTCAAGTGGCGTTTTACATAGCATGGCTTGTTACAGATACTGTGGAGAGAGTACTTTGTTTTTGGTTGCTACAGTCTGTGAATGCTTTAGTAGAAATGTCTGGAGAAAGCATTTCAAGTTTATTTTCCTTCAAAGGCAAAGGATTGGCAAATGTTGCATTTGTATTATTTTGAAGTACTCTAAACTTTCGGAAGAGCAATTTACTTGGAAGATTTCACAGTTGGCATAACGTCGGACTAAGCAGCACACCGGCATGGTATATATATATTTAAGTATCCCTTCCTGTGACCAGATCGATAGTAATTTGCTGAATATGGATCCTCCAGGTGGCTGCTCTTGGTTTGAGCGTGTTTCTGGGGGAGGGGTGACCGGGGTGAGACCCGGGGGTCTGGGTCATTCCATATGGCGGACACTGCGCGTTGAACTCTGCTCCCTGGCCCTCGCATTGACCGAGAGTGACAGGAGGTGGGAGTCTAAACTGGCCGGTTCGCGGTGGGCTCAATTCCGGGAGCTTGCTCAGGGGTCAAGATGTGACCACAGTGGGGTTTCAGCCAGACCTCTGTCAAGGAACAAGTGGCAGATGCGGACAGGTTGGGCGAGTCTCTGGGGCCGGGGGTCTCGGCTGCTGTCATCCTGTCTCGCTGGACACGTCTTGGCACCGTCGCTTTTTACTGCCTGGAGTTATTTTATGAAGCTTCTACTTCATTATTATGCACGTCATATTTTTTAACATTTCCTAAATTTCAAGCGACACATTTAAAATATGTTTTGTGGACAGAATTGTATAACGCCTCATAGCACTGTCCGTTTTTGGTCAGTGACTCTTTAGTTTTCGAACTTTCCCCTTCGTTTCAGTTTTTCCGCATTCAGTTCAAATTCATAGGACCCGGATCCCCCAGCATGCTCCCCGCTCCCTCCCATAACTTTACAACCCACATGAAATCAACCACAGAGATTTGTGTGGGTGTAAAACGGCCATGTTTAATATTTTGACATTTCATAAACATGACAAGGCATTTCAAAATTCATTATATACAGTTATCAACACAATTTCATTCTTGACTTCGTGATCTTCTTCCGCCAGGTTAAGATTCTAATCCTCCAACACTAAGGGGGCTTCTGGCTCCCCTCTTCCATGCCGTGCATCCGCGCGAGGTGGAACCCACCTGCGCCCCATGAGGAGTGGGCCCCCAACCTCTGATCCTTGTCCGCCTTCTCCGGGGGCCCACCCTCCGACCACCAGGCTGACCAGGAACCCAGGAGGCTCGTAACCTGTCGCCCTAGCCTCCCCAGCCGGGGCCCTATTTCACAGCGGAGAGCTTACCGTCTCCCCCCTCAGTGCTGGCCTAGGGAGTACGCAAGGCGGACTCCCGTCTATTCCGTCGGTCAATTTTACTGTTCCAAGGTCTTTCTACCGCAACACGCCCCTCTAATCCACTGAGCTAAAGGGACGGGTGGGTGGGAGTTTAAAACTAGACAAGGGGGTGGAGGAGGGACGCTTCTGGGAGGCCGCCACCGGTCCGGTGCAACCGAGGAAGGAGAGGCCGGGGGCCCTGCTCCTGGGACCTAAATAGGTCACCAGGCTCCGCCCTCTGTCACACCGGAAGTGCGTCCTCCTGCCCCGGAAGAGTTAAGCGGCCGGTCGCCCATTGGGGCAGACCGGCCGCCCCTATCTAGATAAGGTAGGGGCGGGGGCCGGGGGGCCGGGTCCTAAGTGCGCGCTCGCCGATGCTCCGCTCGCGCTTGGCATAGGACCCGGATCCCCCAGCATGCTCCCCGCTCCCTCCCATAACTTTACAACCCACATGAAATCAACCACAGAGATTTGTGTGGGTGTAAAACGGCCATGTTTAATATTTTGACATTTCATAAACATGACAAGGCATTTCAAAATTCATTATATACAGTTATCAACACAATTTCATTCTTGACTTCGTGATCTTCTTCCGCCAGGTTAAGATTCTAATCCTCCAACACTAAGGGGGCTTCTGGCTCCCCTCTTCCATGCCGTGCATCCGCGCGAGGTGGAACCCACCTGCGCCCCATGAGGAGTGGGCCCCCAACCTCTGATCCTTGTCCGCCTTCTCCGGGGGCCCACCCTCCGACCACCAGGCTGACCAGGAACCCAGGAGGCTCGTAACCTGTCGCCCTAGCCTCCCCAGCCGGGGCCCTATTTCACAGCGGAGAGCTTACCGTCTCCCCCCTCAGTGCTGGCCTAGGGAGTACGCAAGGCGGACTCCCGTCTATTCCGTCGGTCAATTTTACTGTTCCAAGGTCTTTCTACCGCCACAAAGGTGATCCGGGCCCACAGGTCCGTCACCTTCCCCCACCTGCGCGCTGAATGAAAGACCCTTATCCTCTAACCCAGCTATGTGTACCGATGTCCAATAACTGCACTCCATCGGTGCGATACCATACGAAAACCATTTGGTGCGGAATGTGATACCAGCGGCCCTTCACTGAGCACATCTTGGCTACTTCCCCCCCTGGGCTGCCTCTCGAAGCCCTGTAACTGTACTCCAACCTTGTGATACCTCACCTCACCGGAGACCCTCCGGGTGGAATGTTACACCAGCGGCCCTTTCCTGAGCACAACTTGGGCAATTCCTCCTTGCGCCGCCTCACCGAGACATTCCAGGCTCTCGACTTCTTCCCGGGGCCACCCGTCTCGGGGACAGCCGTCTCGACACAAGAACATTGTTCCCCTCAGGCCTACCGGCCATACCACTCGCCGCTGACATAGTCACCTCGTAGCCTGACGCACGAACGAGTGCCCCGTGCCCCCGCTACCTTCGCGGGCACACTACTGAACAGGAGAGAAATAGAAAAGTCAAGTATGGTCATTGGCAAATCATCAGCATTTCTGACACAACCATTCTGGCCAAATGGGTCTCATACAATCGTTGGACGACCAGCGCCCGACCTATTCCATTGTGCTGTCTGGTACGCCTGCCTCAGCTGTTAGCATTGCCGTACCTATCCTGACAGGGAGGGCCGAGTGTCCCAACGCGCTCAGTCCCAGTCCCACTAATGCTAACCCAAACGGCTTGCTTTGATACTGCCACACATAGATGACCCACAACCCGTACCACCCCAGGCCTGACCCACTCCTGCTGTGCGCCTGGGAAACTGTTCCATACATTCCTATGGAAACGGACAGCCCGTTTTAATTCCGTGTATTCCTAAGACAAACTAAGTGAGCACGACTGACTGAGAGAAAGGTGGTGTACAATTTCCATGATCATGGGGGCCAGGGCTGTCCTGTTCTGAGGATGCTAAGACTAGGCGGAGATTCAGGTGACCCCGTGCGCTCGCTGATCCCCGAACTTAACGTATACGGAAGGGGGAGCATGGAGGCTGTCTGCCTATAAAACCTAGTCTATGACCTGACGGGCGAGTATAGGGTATATGGGAACTACCCGCTAATTACAGGTGAGGTCCTATGTTATCAGACAAGGTGACAAGACCAGTGAACTCTCGCTACTTCTCACTAACCCGAATCTGGCCTACTTCCCAGGATGATATTTGACATGAAGTGAATCAATAACGCAGTTTATCTTATGGTTTCCACTCCTGAATTAGCAGTAACGTGAAACCGTATGTACACGATAAGCAAACTGTAAGCCACTGAGACCACTATGCAAGGTACACACATGGAGCTATCCCCATTTGTCTCACGTACTAGCAATAAACCTCTTTACTCTATGGTAAGGGAGCACTCCTGTCCTATTTAGATCGCACAGAGCGGTAGCAGTGACAGCCTGACACAGGCACCTTGTTCAAGAAGAATTATTCATGTACACAGTCATTGCAGAGTCCCTCGCAGCTACCTGAACTTCAATTCTTGTACGTTCTGCCCCTACTGATCCCTTTATTCCCCAATAAATATCCACTGACAACCAGTACAGACTTGCACCCTCACGCCAGTCTGTTCCCATTACATTCCTCTCCGGTCTTATTGTGGATCTGCAAACCATATGCACTTACCATCCAAAAACCCAGCCATCAAACAATGGCACTTAATTATATCCAGGTCAGATTACCGAAATTCACATACATGCAGACACAAAGGTCACAGTAATTCAGACTAGATCCATTAAAATTGCTAAAACCACAATTTCGCAGGGATAAACAATTTGTCACTCTTTGCCATGTAACACTTACACCTCCAAGAGCCACTCCTCCGAGAACATCGTTCACGATGCATAGTTTAGGATGATTGTCAATAATGGACATTTTAGCATTCACCCCTGGATGAAAAACTTTTCGGTTGCCCAACTAAAGAAAAGTAACGCAGTAAATTATGACGCCATACATTCAAGCCCTTTTCTCCTTTATAAGAGAGGGATGCTTACTAGACTGCGTTTTCTTTGTATTTGCCTTTTTTAAATTAAATGTATTTATCTGCATCTATTTGGGGGCTCTGTTGTTCTGGTAATCAGGCTGCAATTTATTTCTATAACATATCTTCATATAGTAAGTAGTGGTACAAGAAATCGGTTGAGAAGGTAATGAACCAGTAACTTACTGGTAGCCCTTGTTACTCTGAGTCCCCATTTCTCCAATGAGGTTACTTTGGCTCCCCATTTCCTGCCACAATTACAAACCTTTAGTTCCCCTATTGGCATTACAGGAAGTATGGCAGGGGGTCATGTAGGGGCTGAAAAGGCAGGGGAAACACATAGGTATATTATGGGAAAAGGGGGGGGGGGGCATTCAGACTAATTCGCGTTTAAAACTAGACAAGGGGGTGGAGGAGGGACGCTTCTGGGAGGCCGCCACCGGTCCGGTGCAACCGAGGAAGGAGAGGCCGGGGGCCCTGCTCCTGGGACCTAAATAGGTCACCAGGCTCCGCCCTCTGTCACACCGGAAGTGCGTCCTCCTGCCCCGGAAGAGTTAAGCGGCCGGTCGCCCATTGGGGCAGACCGGCCGCCCCTATCTAGATAAGGTAGGGGCGGGGGCCGGGGGGCCGGGTCCTAAGTGCGCGCTCGCCGATGCTCCGCTCGCGCTTGGCATATTCTGTTTACACGTTTTAGTGGTGTGAGAAATGTGGACTAACCCATTTTTTAATATTGTGCAAAACACGTTTGTACCAGAGCCTGATTTTCCTTACCTGCTAAAAACATCGACAGCACATGCTGGAAAACATATATTTACACATTTAATGATAGTTTTACTTTTAAAGAAACCAACACGTTTTATTTTGTGTTTTAATGTTTACACTCGCACACAGTTTGTGAAAATAAAATGTCCACACTGCTCATTAATTCTTACATGATTTTGTACAGATTTAAAATGCTTACATTGATTTTTAAATTGTAATACTGTGTTACCTACGTACACAATTACATGTTTAACTAGCGGTAATGTCGGTGTAAAACCTCGTTTAGGACATGGGGCGGCTGAGGCACACACAATTGCATCTTTGTCTTCTGACTTTTGCATTTCTCTGTTGCGGGGGCTCTTCTTTTTGTGTGCACAGCCCCGCATTAGGCAAGGAATGGCGGGGCCTTCGCTGCAATTACTAAAAGTCAACAAACACAATACACTTCTCGGGGGCCGAAAGGAAATGGAAGTACTTCTGGGCCCATTAGTGAAGGCGGGGGGGGGGGGGGGGGGGGGGGGAGCGTGGAGTGGCCGCCGACCCCCCCCCCCCCCCCCAAACTGCAGGGAGGCCATTTGGACAAGAGGAATCCATTCCAGGTCACGGGCGCGGGGCAGATGCCCGTCAGAAACTGAAGTTCAACAATGACGCATCAATAATGTAGGCCGCGCTCTGACAGGCTTCCCGAGCAGATGTCCGGTCACAGCGTCCTGGGCACGGATAAAGCCTCCGGAGGAAGGCCAGGTCCTGTTACAGGTGGCCGAACCTCTTTCTCGAGTATAGATTAACAGATAGAAACTTAGCCCGTACTCCAACTGTCAGGGCTGGGCCTAAGTGAAGGGGCCTCCTGGAGGGGTACGGCTAGAGTTCCCTTTGGGGGGAGGCTGGAGATGGGCTCTCAGTGCACAGACTGGAAACCGAGCTGCCCCAAAAAGCCTGCCGTCGGAAATATTGAAATTCAAGCGAATGCCTATTTATACATTCTTCATCGAGGGAACCGCAGTGAGCCATTTTTTGTGTGATTCTGAACAGAATTAATATGAAAATAATTTGAATTCCCTTGAATTGTGAATCTTTAGGTACATCCTTTCCTTTTCAGAAGCGTATTCATAATGTGGTTATGCCCGCACATCTTTACAGCAACAGAACTGGACTGATGTGAAGCACAGCATATAAGATATGATATAGTCTTATCCAGGGCTCAAGTCGGGGTACCACGTGGGTGGACGGCGTCCCTCACTTATTTTACCGGGCTTTTACCGGGTGGACGCCGCCCCGCCTGCCCAAAAGATGGAGCCGGTACCCGAGTCTGCACCTGCGTGCGAATGATAGCCTTTCAAATGCACCCGAGGCTCAGACTAATCTCCCTTTCCACCTCGCGCCCTCCCCTTGCCAGCCTTTCTCAGAGCACAGCCGATGCTAGGGTGACCAACTGGCATTGGTGCAAATTCAGGACGGTGAGTTTAAAAATTCAGGACAAAGGGTCAAAATTCAGGACACAAATTCTGGACAGGAGGTCAAAATTCAGGACAAAACTTCAGGACAATAGGTACGTTTTACAGACACATCAGAGGTCGCGCAAAAGTATATAAGTAAGCCCAGCCATTTCCAAACATATTCAACCATTTGCAAACCTATCCATCATGTATCCTTCCATCTATCATTTCACTCATCCATCCCTTCATCCATCCCCTCATCCATCCTTTCACTCATCCTCCATTATCCATCCATGCACCCTTTCACCCTATCCATCTGTACACTTATCCATCCACTCTTCATCCCATCCATCGATTCACTCATCCATTCAGCCATTTACCCTTTCACCAATCTAGCCATCCTTTCACTTACTAATCCTTCCGCCCATCCACTCTTTTAGTCATCCATCCATCCTCCCTTTCTCTCTCCATCGACCCTTTCACTTAGCCATCCTTCCTTCCATCCATCCATCCATCTACTCATCCACTCATGAATCCATCCATTGACCCTATCACTCATCCATCATTTCACTCCTTCACACATCTATTCATCCTTTTGTCCATCTACCCTCCCTTTCACTCACTCATCCATCCTTACATCCACCCTTTCACTCATACGTCCATTCATTCACCCTTGCACTTATCAATCCATCAATCCATCCATCATTTCACTCATCCACCTACCCACCCATCATCCACCCAACCATCCACCCACCCACCATCCACCCACCCACTCATCCTTTCACCCACCCACTCATCATCCATCCATCCTTTCACCCACCCACTCATCATCCATCCATCCATCCTTTCACCCACCCACTCTCCATCCATCCATCCTTTCACCCACCCCCTCATCATCCATCCTTCCCCTCATCATCCATCCATCCATCCTTTCACCCACCCATCCATCTATCCTTCCCCTCCATCCATCCCCTCATCCATCCATCCATCCCCTCATCCATCCATCCTTCCCCTCATCCATCCATCCTTCTCCTCATCCATCATCCTTCCCCTCATCCATCATCCAGCTACCCTTCCACCCATACATCCAGCTATTTACATTTTCTCTCCATCCTTCCCCTCACTCATCAATCCATCCATCCTCTCTCATTATCCATTTATTCAATCTTTCATTCATCCATTCACCCTTTCACTAATTCATCCAGCCATTCACCCATCCCTTCACTTACTTAACTTACTTACTCGCCCACCTTTCCATATTAATTTTGAGCTGAGCCCTTTTGAGAAGAGGCCCATCAAGAACTTCACCCTCGCTGCAGGGGCCGTTCCAGGACTGGGACAGAAGCCACCACAGGGGGGACAAGAGCCATCACAGGCCGGGGGGGGGGGGGAACAGGAGCCATCACAGGCAGGGAGGGAGGGGACAGGATCCACCACAGTGGGGGGACAGAAGCCATCACAGGGGGGGGGCATAGGAGCCATCACAGGAGGAGGAACAGGATCCACCACAGGGGGGACAAGAGCCATCACAGTGTTCATCAGTGTGGGTGCGATTGTGCCATTTCTTTATTGTATCACATTATAGACTGCATGTTTGAAGAACCGAGGTTTGCTTACAATTTAGTGACAGTAATTAAGCTCTGTGCTGTGATGAGAACCACGTGCTGCCTCGGTGTAATCAGGGGTGTAATCTGGCCGAGTCTAGTATGTCTGGGGCCCTGGGTAGAAATGGCATGTGTGAGCCCCCCTCTAAATAGCAGAGACATGATGCATTCAGGGCTGTTTGCATCTGAATAGATGCCGCTGCTTCTGAACCTGCAGCCCCTCCCTCTCAGTCACCTTCGAGCACCTCTTAACAGCTCATCAAGGGCTGGAGGTGTGAGGGTTGCCCTCCCGCTGTGCCTCTCCAATGCTGCGGAGTATCTGAGGAGCTTTGGTGCAGCCTCGGAGTCAAGAAGGGAGGTGGGTGCAAGCTGTGCCGGCTTTAGGGTGAGGCAACCGGTGCCCGGTTAAAATGACGGATAAATGGCGTCCGTTAAAGAATCCTTCACGGACAACGGACAGACGGCCGAAATTACGGACTGTCCGTGAAATTTACGGACGGTTGGTCACCCTATTCGATGCGCCAAGGCTTCAAGGAGCTGCGCTGCCAACACGCCGAGCACGTCACTTCCAGGGACACAGACAGATGCCCGTAGTGCCTCCGGCCCAAGTCTGTAATAACCGTGTAATCCTAGGAATGGGTCCTGTGTATAGTGTGTTCTTGTGTTTTGAGTGACTGCCACTTGTTGCAGTATTATACCTCTACTTGTATCTTGTATGTATTCACGCATTTCAGACGGAGACCGGCAAATTTCGGGACATCACTTCCTGTCGTGACGTCACTTCCGGTGACACCACCTAACTTGGAGCTTCTCCCCACTTCTTTTTTAGGACTTGTGCCCTGGTTTATCTAAGGATCCTGGGACTTGCTCGGCCCCAGCCCTACTTGCCTTTCAGAGGCCTCACAGGGTAGACATTCTAAGGCCAGAGAGATCACTTGTTGGAATTGCCTTTGAAACGCTGCACCATGCAGAGCTCTGTCACTCAGCGGCGGCTGGCACAGGTAAACGCAGTTGGGCAGGGTGGGAGTGGGGGGAAGTCGACAAATGACAGAATAGGTATTATTAAAAAAATAAATAACACTAATTCCGTCATCCGTTGGCTTCCACCCCACCCCGCCTCACCACACCACCGCTCTGACCTCTGCCAGCCGCCGCTGCCGTCACTGGCTTAATAATTGGAATATTTTTCAGCTGAATTTTCCAAACACTTTTGCAACCGGATTGGCAACATCAATAGGTCTGACTTGTAAATGAAAATGTATCTTCAGTCACGGATAGGTTTAGGCAGCCGATATCTAATTGTACATGCACTCTGTCACTCTTCATTGAACTTATGCATCCATTCATTCACCCTTTTCTTACTCTTGCATTCATCCACTTACAAAATCACAATAATGCATACATAACAACATATGATGGGGGACATAAGCTTGCAGTAACAAAATGAAATCTAGCAGTGGGGGGCCATCTTACAATGGTATTGTACATAGCGTATTGTTGTTTTAACATTCTAGCATGGCTACCCCCTTAAGAACCAACATATTTGCCATCTTGGAAAGGTAAAACAATGATACATTAAATACATTATCATTCCATGACAGGAGCCTGGCTAAGAGGCAGTGGCTGTATAAGATGCAGCTGAAATGAGCTAAAAGCAAGCAAACGATTAGCAGTTTCAGGGGGAGCTGTAGTATGCCGTAAAAATTAAAATAAAAAAGATGAAAGAAATGAAAGAAATGAAAGAGGACCTCTTAAAGGAGAAAATGGAGAACGAAAGGACTGGCCTGCCAGCCCAGACACAGAAACACAATCATTTTCAGGGGATGTGTTCATCTGACAGGATAAATACTGTCATTCACAGGGGCTACAAGCCAACCGCTGGAGTGTGCTGACTCTTTTCCCCAAGCTGAAAGCTGCTGGGGTGGAAGCAGAGTGTAAATAACAATCATACAGACATTTTCACCAGCTATACTCTACTGAGTATTTAGTGGAGGATCAAATCCAGGAATATTTTATTAATATGAATGTCCCCAAATTGTCAGATAATCGGATTGGTGATTTAGGAAGGGAAGTAGAAGCTATTGAAATTTTAACAGCCATTACATCAACAGCCGGGGCAAAAGCTTGTGGGCAGGACGGCTTTCTTATCGAGTTTTATAAAGTATTTTAAAAAAAACTTGCTACCCCGTTGAAAAACGTATTTAACTTTGTTAAGAAAGGTGGTGAAGTCCCAGAGTATTTTAAAGAAGCAATAATTGTTTCTTTCGTAAAAAAGGATAAAAACCCGGAAGATGTGAATTCATATAGGCCCATTAGTTTGTTGAATTTTGACTATAAAATTTTGATGAAGGTATGGGCAGAACGCTTTTTGCGGGCCGCCCAAGAAATATTCCACAGTGATCAAAACGGCTTTATAGCCGGGAGATCAATGGCGACTAATACCCAGTTTTAAATACATGTACTTGATTATTTTAACACAAATTCAATCCCCGCTAGTATAATAATGGTCGATGCGGAAAAAGCCTTCGATCTTGTGAACTGGAAGACTTTGGTTTTTACCTTGGGGAGGTTCGGGTTTCCTGCACAGGTAGTCAATATGTTACAAAATATATACCAGGGGGCCACTGCCCAGGTTATAATTAACTCAAACTGTGCAGGAGCCATAAATATCAACCGTGGAACCAGGCAGGGCTGCCCGCTTTCGCCTTTACTTTTGACCTTTTTTATAGAACCTCTGATTTTAAAGATTCGAAATAATTCTGCTATCCAACCTCCAATACCTGGTATGGCTAAATTAAAACTTTTTGCAGATGACATTATTTTATACCTGATTCCCGACAGAGAGAACCTCGAAACAGCTCTGAGGGAAGTTTTAAAGTTTGAGCAAATAGGCGGATATAAATGCCAGAAAACCGAGGTTGTTGTGAATTCCTTTCCATCTCGTATAAGGATACAAGCAACAAAAACTGATCCCATAAGATATCTCGGGATATATGTATCTAATCAGTATCATCAGTTATTTGAGTTGAATTATCTAAAAATGAAGGGCACGATTAAGAAGCTGCTAGAACAATGGACATTACTCCCACTTTCGATTGTAGGTAGAGTCTCAATGATTAAAATGTCTGTACTCTCTCTGCTTATTTTTCTATTTTCTAATGTCCCGATTAAAATAAATCAGGCATATTTTAATGAAATCGATACTATACTTAGGGAATTTATTTGAGGTAGGAAAGCTCCAAGGGTGAAATTAAATGTGGTCCAATTATCTGTAGGACAGGGGGCTTAGCTCTACCTCACTTGAAGACTTACAATGAGGCTGCCTTATTGAATTTAGTGTCTGGCTTGATAGGATCTAATTGTACTAATGACAGCTTTTTTATAGACAAAATGACACAAGAAATTGGATGTCTAACCCAAGTGTTTTAAAAAACTTCTAAGCTTCCAAAAAAGACACATTATAAGACTTTAAAAGATTATTCTCTTAGACTCCAATCCTTTTTTAAGAAGACGGGCTCATCTGGTCTCCAGTACTTAAAATTAAGATAATGTATGAGTCTCAGCCTCCAGTTACAATCGAGGCGTATAAGTATCTGGGAAGGCTGTGGATTCTCTGAGTTAAGGCATTTTATAGTCCAAAATAGGCCGATCTCCTGGCAAGAAATAACTGCAAGGGCGGAAGGCCATCGACAGCCGTCATTTCTCGAATATCTGCGCATTGTCCATTTGATAACGAATACCAGTAGTATTTTGGACACCCCTAGTCAATTCATGATAGCTCTTTATGGGGTCAGTATTAAAGGGGTGGGAAACTGGTATAAGTTGCTATATAAGGAGGGACAGGCTTCCGCGATAGAGATTCATCTGGACAAAATAACTCGGGAGGCCGGGTGTAGGTTGAATAGGAAGAAATGGGAATCTATATGCCTTCTAAAAAGTAAATCCTTGCGTGCCGCAAATTTTAAAAGGATGGCCTTCCTATCACGATGGCTATCTTATTTAACTCCGGCCGCTTTAAATAAAAGATTTCCAGGCGTAGAAAATAGGTGCTTTCGTTGCCAAATAGATGGGGAGGGCGGGCGGCATCATATTTTTTTCGCATGTTCAGTACTTAGGCCTTTTTGGGAAGAAGGTTTTTGGGATATTGGGCAAGCAATCGGTAAGAGTATTTTGCTCGAGGCCGAAGCTGTATTCTTCGGTAACAGTCGAGATGAAAAGATACTATCCGAGCCCGAAAAGGCATTCATATTTATTTCATGTATGGTCGCTTGCTCTCTAATTTTACAGAATTGGAAATCTAGGGAAATACTTTCTCATCTGAAGTGGTTCAATAAAATGAAAAAAACTCAAAAATTCGAGGAAGCTTACGCTAGGATGGATGGAGCTATCAGGAAATTTGAAAAGAATTGGAAGTTTTTTAATGTACTGATGGAGTTTAAAGAGAGATCATAGTGCCTGGGATGGCTAATTAATATAGCATCTTTTTGATAAATTGCACTAGCATTTTTTTCTTATTGCACTTTAACAGCATCTGCACTTTTTCTGGCACTTTATAGAATGCATTTTGCATCCTAGGATGTAAGAAACCGCTACTGCCACCAAATATAAACGTATTGTATTTATGTTGGTTCTTAGGAGATATGATGGCACTAGCACTTTATCTGCATACAACGTAGAAGTATTGGGTATGTTCTCTTATTGCTACTGTGTCCCAGGACAAAGTTGCATTGTTTTTTTTTGGAATGAACACAATCAGCTGCTTTAGTTTTAGCTCCTTGTCTTTTTTTATTATGTATTTTTTGGTTGTCAATCTAATTTTGTAACTGGTTTTAATGTTAATATCAGTGAAAATGTGTTTTAGTACATCACGTATTTTCATGAACCTAATGCTCTGCTCAATAAAAAATTAGAAAAAAAAAATACAGGCCGATGGTAGAAGGGGACTGCCCCAAAGCCCATCTATCTGTATATGCATCTGTATCCCTTTCTCTCTCGATATATATATATATTCACTGAAAAAACCATAGGTTATAGACCATATATAGTTAGGAATTAGCATTTACAAAACCTTGAAAATTCACTGAAAAAACCATAGGTTATAGACCATACATAGTTAGGAATTAGCATTTAAAAAACCTTATTTTACTCACACAAAACCATTGAAATTCCATATATAGTTAGTTGCACTAACTATATATTGCGCACCCGCAATCCACTGCTGATGATGTCACATATTACATCATTCATGACATGGTCAGTGACATCACTGATGACATCACTGATGACATCTCAAATGACATCACTGATGACATCACTGATGACAACATCCAGTGACTATGTTTCTGTAAAGTTAAAATATGTCTTACATATTGAAGAATGAGTGGATGTATAAGTGTCTGGACGAAGGATTTAGTAGGTGCATGACTGAATGTATGAGTGAGTGATTAAATGTGTCTCACTGAGTGCATGGGTTAGTGACTAAACTGTCTTAATTTGTGCATCATTATGTCTGTTGTTCTGTAAACTGCTGCATGTGTTGATCAGTAGCTATATGAGTAACTATATGGGTTATTGATTGATTGCCCAAGTATTTGCATGGGAGACTGAGTGTGTGTGTGGCTGGCTGGGAGGTGTGTGACTCTGTACAGATCAATGTGTACTTGTATCAATGATTGTATAAGAGAGTAAGTATGTGTTAGTATATGGTTGAAAACGTAAGGTGCTCTATGTTTAACTGTATAGAGTAGAAAATGGAAGTGTGATTGATTCTTTACAAGACTGACTAGGTGTGTGAGTAACTCCATGGATGAGTGGCAGAGTGTGAGTGTCTGTATAGGTGTATGAGTGCATATGATAGTGTTCTAAACATGAGTGATTCTATGTATGAATGATTGTATGGGTGAATGAGTGAATGTGTGTGTAGACGTAGGAATCAGTGAGTACGTATGTAGTAACTAGTATTGGTGTGTCAATGGTTTCAAAAATTATACTCTGTTTTTAACACTGGGTGAAACAGAGGTTATATTAAAATGTGAGGAGATGCATTGTATTGTCACATGAATGATATCATCAGTGATGTGGTCATTGATGTCAAATGAGATGTCATCAGTGATGTCATTTGAGATGTCATCAGTGATGTCATCAGTGATGTCACTGACCATGTCATGAATGATGTAATATGTGACATCATCAGCAGTGGATTGCGGGTGCGCAATATATAGTTAGTGCAACTAACTATATATGGAATTTCAATGGTTTTGTGTGAGTAAAATAAGGTTTTTTAAATGCTAATTCCTAACTATGTATGGTCTATAACCTATGGTTTTTTCAGTGAATTTTCAAGGTTTTGTAAATGCTAATTCCTAACTATATATGGTCTATAACCTATGGTTTTTTCAGTGAATTTCAATGGTTTTTTAATAGCAAATATCATAAGCTGTCGAATGTCAAGTACGTGGTAAGTGAAAACATTTTCGTGTTTATGCACACTGATCTGCTTTGAATGGTGCCCCCCCCCCTCATTTCTATTAGGAGTACTCTCTCTTTGCAGATAGTGAAAGGTAGTTAACGCAGGCCTTTGCCCCCGTTGTAATCCGTCGTGCCTGCTTCTCTCTCCATTTGATTGATTGTTATCCAAGTATTTACTGTTTTAGAATTGGTTCTCTTTGGTTCATTCTCTATTTACAAACAAACACAGAGTCGCAATACTCTGTTTAGTCTTTGCAGATAACGAAAAATCGTGTAAAAAAAGAAAGAAAAGGAATCGAGCAAAATCAGTAGGCCACTTATGGGATCTCTTTTTGACCTCGCTAAAATAGAAACATTAGGAACAACCCCTCATGACAAATACAAAACTAGTGAGATGAACTGAACTCCACACAATGATGGCTGCAAAACAGCTCGGCTCCGCCACCCACCCCGCCCAAAATAACGATAAAGAGCGGCTGCCATGATTGGTTGCGGAATGGCCACAACGGAGCTACGAAATGGTGCTGCTCTCATGCTAACCCCAGCTTCGGTCTGAAACATCCAGAAACACTGTAGACTACCAATTCGATCAGTTCCGGTAGCGCCCCAATGTAACCCGGTAGAGAAGAACTAGCCCTCCCCTCTTTGACTGATGGTTCTTGTTGCCTGTCCTTTCTGTTGTCATTTAACAGAACTATTTAGCCTGCTGAAAGGGGTTGTGTTTCGACCGCTGGTTGGTGGAGACATTTTGACTATATTCTGGACCTGCGTTGTCGCGTAATGCGTCATATGACGCGCCGCGTTAGCGCATCCGGAAGTCATCCGGGGCGCGCAGCGCGTAACGTAAGCATAACAAGTCATGTGGCTTGTTAATAAAACTTTTCATTGGTTCATTTTACTTTTCTTATTCTAATGATGAAAGCCTTGGTCATATCACCTAAAAATTACGCTTTTAATTACTTCCGAACATTATTTTCTCTTAAATATATGTTATAATGTTCCAGGCTAATGTACTTTCCCGGAAATTTTACAACTGTCCTGCAAGTAAAATATATTCTTTTTTCGAGAAAAAGGGCGTTTCTTCGTCCCATGACGGAGCCGTTGAGCAAAAGAGGGTCGACCTGCTGTCTTAGTCGCCGATACGCCTGAATATGAGATTCTTATCGATCACTTTATGTTGCAGGAATAGAAAACACAACAGCCCTTGACCATTTATCTTTACTGCGTTCCTTCGTATTATACCTTTTACCCTTCATGTAATTGGTCTACTTTATTTCACTTGCCTTTTAATGATTCTAAAACAGTGACTATTTTTAAAAACTTTACCAATGTATACACTACTACCATGTTTTCTTTTAAAAACCTTTATTGTGAAAATTTCATTATACAAATACGAGCCTATAACCACGTGGGCCTGCCACGGAGCAAACTGTAATCGTATATGATGAATAGACATTTACACTGTAGAGGAACGTAACGGGCGGGCCATTAGGTTGCAAAAACTAAGGTGTCTAACAGTTACGGAATCGGTGGACGTACATTTTATAATTAAAATACGACAGGGCCAGTTACAATAAAATTATCTAGATATACATTTGCGGGCAAGTACCATGGGTGACGTTAATTCGAATTTTCAACAGTACAGTAATCAATAACACATCAGAACTTAATATCAATAGGGATGTCGAAATATTCAATCAATTCTCGTCCCCGCCCGCCATGTGCTTCAAAACTGCATACGTATCTCGTGATTTCAAGGTTCTGCAACCAGTACACAACAAGGAGTTACGAGTCCCATTTATTCCGGCGCCATTTTGGGCGAGGACGGGCAGGTCCAGGATATAGTCAAAATGTCTCTACCAACCATCGACTATGATGATGTTCATATGCTGTATTTATTAGAGTAACACTCATCTGCCCACATGAAATTAATTTACCACAATCTAAACATGTCATTTTAATCTTTCCAAAGTTCTTCTAAATATTTGGGACCGTTTCCCTTGCCTCTGAAGCTCTCAGTGCCACTTCTTTGATGAATGTACTAGCAGGTCAGGGGTTCTCCTCCAAATCTCTCTTTTATGCAGCACTATAATTAATTGGTGCCACCTCTCCATATGACGATGCATGGTATAGTTACCACAACTATATATTTTTTCGGTTCCTCTGGAGAGTTCATCGTGGCAGATGAAGCGTGTAACATACCGGGCATTTACCTTTTTTTGCATGTACAGGAAAGGAAAAAAAAATCGAGCGTTCGAGTTCTTAGGTGTCCCAGGGCCATTTTAGTGGACCAGGCCCAAATCCAAAGAACAGCTATCTCACAGGCTAATGGGGCGACCCACGCCGAGTTTCAGCATTGTAGGATGACCACACAAGTACAGCAACTTGCTAGACATCACCTCGGTGCCATCCGGATCTCGGCGCCCCACTGCAGATGAAGTGCCTCTCAACTATGAAACCACCACGGTGACATCCGGATCTTGGCGCGTTGTGCTGCCTTCGGCCTATTCGCACATCGGTCCGCTACTGACGCCATCTCACAGGCTAATGGGGTGACCCACGCCGAGTTTCAGCATTGTAGGATGACCACACCAACTTGCTAGACATCACCTCGGTGCCATCCGAATCTTGGCATCTCAACGCCTAGTGGTATCTTCCATACAGAAAATATTGTTACGTTGCCTTTGGCCCCATTCGCACATCAGTCCGCAACTTAGACATCACCTCGATGCCATCCGGATCTTGGCATCTCAGCGCCTTGTGGTGTCAGTCAGAAAATATTGTTGCGCTGCCTTTGGCCCCATTCGCACATCAGTCCGCTACTGACACCATCTCACAGGCCAATAGGGCGCCCCACGCCGACTTTTACCATTGTACGATGGCCACACCAGTGGCACAACTTCCTAGACATCACCTCGGTGCCATCCGAATCTTGGCATCTCAACGCCTAGTGGTATCTTCCATACAGAAAATCTTGTTACGCTACCTTTGGCCCCATTCGCACATCGGTCCGCAACTTAGACATCACCTCGGTGCCATCCGGATCTTGGCATCTCAGCGCCTTGTGGTGTATTCTCTTCAGAAAATATTGTTGAGCTTCCTTTGGCCCCATTCGCACATCCGTCCGCAACTTACACATCACCTCGGTGCCATCCGGATCTTGGCATCTCAGCGCCTTGTGGTGTCTTCTACTCCGAAAATATAGTAGAAAATATTGTTGCGCTGCCTTTGGCCCCATTCACACATCAGTCCGCTACTGACACCATCTCACAGGCCAACAGGGCGCCCCACGCCGACTTTTACCATTGTACGATGGCCACACCAGTGCCACAACTTGCTAGACACCACCTCGGTGCCATCCGGATCTTGGCATCTCAGCGCCTTGTGGTGTCTTCAAATCAGAAAATATTGTTGCGCTGCCTTTGGCCCCATTCGCACATCGGTCCGCTACTGACGCCATCTCACAGGCCAACGGGGCGCCCCACGCCGACTTTCAACATTGTAGGATGGCCACAGAAGTGCGACAACTTACTAGACACCACCTCGGTGCCATCCGGATCTTGGCGCGTTGTGCTGCCTTCGACCTATTCGCACATCGGTCCGCTACTGACGCAAACTCACAGGCCAACGGGGCGCCCCACGCCGACTTTCAGCATTGTAGGATGGCCACACCAGTGCGGCAACTTACTAGACACCACCTCGGTGCCATCCGGATCTTGGCGCGTTGTGCTGCCTTCGGCCTATTCGCACATCGGTCCGCTACTGACGCAAACTCACAGGCCAACGGGGCGCCCCACGCCGACTTTCAGCATTGTTGGATGGCCACACCAGTGCGACAACTTACTAGACACCACCTCGGTGCCATCCGGATCTTGGCGCGTTGTGCTGCCTTCGGCCTATTCGCACATCGGTCCGCTACTGACGCAAACTCACAGGCCAACGGGGCGCCCCACGCCGACTTTCAGCATTGTAGGATGGCCACACCAGTGCTGCAACTTGCTGGACACCACCTCGGTGCCATCCAGATCTTGGCGCGTTGTGTTGCCTTCGGCCTATTCGCACATCGGTCCGCTACTGACGCCGCCTCACGTGCCAACGTATTTTCTCCTAATTTTACACCCTATGCCGCATAACAGGTCATGTGACTTGTTTATAAAACTTTTCATTGGTTCATTTTACTTTTGGTTTCCTAATGATGGAAGGCTTGATCATGTGACCTAAAAACAACACTTTTCATAGGATGAAAACTTTTTTTTTTCCCCAAACGATGAAAGCCCCACCTTGTTTCTGGATGTTTCAGACTGAAGCTGGCGTCAGCATGAGAGCACCACCATCTCGTAGCTCAGTCGTGGTCATTCCGCGAGCAATCATGGCAGCCGCTCCCCACCAGAAGCCTGCAGGAGTCGGGGCCCCCAAAACTTTTGATGAATTCTCAAGGTGGAGGGGACGCTTTCGAGAATGAGGTCCAAGACCTAGCAGACAAGCGTCCGATTTCCAAGGTGTCCCAGGGCCATTTCAGTGGACCAGGCCCAAAAAGGAAACAGCCTGCCGCCATTTTGAGAGTCCTGTGACAGCCGCCTATCGCTGCACCGCAAGAGTGGACGCAACTCAGCTGAATTGCGGCTTTTGACACAGTGGAGCAAAAGCGGACGGAATGGCAACTGAAACGGTAAAGGGGCGCCCCACTACAACAGATGACACTCCACCTGGAGAGGCCCGTTCACGCCGCCTCCCCCGGGGCGCTCCACGCCGTTATTCGGAGCAGCATTGTACGATACCAAAACCAGTGCGGCAACTTACTGGACATCACCTTGGTGCCATCGTTCTGCTGCCTTGGAACTATTCGCGCAACAGTTTGCTACTGATGACCCACCCCCCGCGACGCCCCATGCCGTTATTTGCTGGGTGGCAACTTACTAGACATCACTTTCGTGTCATCTAGATTTCAACGCGTTCTGCTGCCTTGGAACTATTCGCACAACAGTTTGCTACTGATGACCCACCCCCCGCGACGCCCCACGCCGGAAATCTGGACGTTGTGCTGCGTTGGGACTATTCGCACAGCCGACCGCTACTTCGTTGTTTTTCCCTAAAAATGTTTATATGTTATTACTATTTTTGTTTTCTTGTATATATTTATAAATTATTAAAGTTTTATAATCTTACTACTTTGTCGGAGTGCTATATATTTTTAATGTGACACATAATTGTAAAAACTTTGATGTACAAACAGTCATCCCTGGAATCTTCCGCTTCAGGCTCGGTCCCCTCCCCAATCACAATACAGGATGGTTTTCAGATAATAGCAACGCTTCTGCTGTGACGAATCTCATCGAGTGTGGGCCTTGATCTACTATAACTCCTTTGAAGAGGGGTGATTCTTTACAGCTGTGGCCATAAACTACATCTGCAGGGCTAGCTGATACCCTAGGACCAGCCTGGACAATCGGACACAGAGGAAGAGGAGTGTCAGAGGGTGCGGTAGTGAATAGGGCGAAAGGGAGGTGTCGGGCGGGCACAGGGTGTGATTCTCAGGGAACAGCAGCGCAGATGGGGGAGGTTTATTACCCATGCATAAGACAGAGAGCGGGGGTGACCACTGCCTGGGGGAGATGTTTGCGAGGGTGGGGAGCCATGCTAAGGATCGACAGCGTGCACAGAGTGGGTCTGGTCAAGGCATCTAAAATGGCTGCCGTGCACGACAAAAGTGTGGCATTTGAAAAAAGACAAGATGGCGCAGACAATGTTTTTCAACACTTCCTGATTTCCTTCGAATCGAACGTTAACAGACGTTGGGGCATATTACCAAAGTTAAGCGATATTTATCCCTAACGATGCTTAGCAACGATTTTTTTACCGTCAGAAATTATCGCAGATAAACCTTGCTATTATCAAGGTTTATCGGAAATACGATAAAAAACGACCGCAATGCATTAATATCGCTGAAAACTCAGCGATATTCATGCATTACCGAGCTAATGCTCTTAGCCATGTTATCCACCTCCCATTGGATAACATGGCTAAGAACTGCTCAGGGCAGGTGGTAGCTTTTAGAGATATTCGCCCTTATCTCGAATATTTCCAAAAGTTGATAATAGGAGATAGCGATGTTAGCGACTGTTTCCAGTCGCTAACATCTTGGCATGCCCACTTTGCATGTCATTAGTGATAAATATCACTCACATGCAAAGTGGGGCCCAAGATGGTCGCTATCTTCTACTAGCCGTCGCTAACTAGTGTTAGCAACAGCTAGGTAATACACATATAATTTTATCTCCGCGAAGCGGAGCGCTGTTACAGATATATATCTTGTTTCTGAACGTTAATTTCTCAAAATGCACTGAAGCACATATATTGAGACCTAGCAAAGGCACATCGGGCTACCAGTCCCTACAATTTTGCCAAGTTTCGTGCAAATCCATTCAGCTGTTCGATCCTACCGAGAGACAAGATGGCGGCCGCTACGGACTGTTTGGAATGTTTACAGACACCGGAGAGCCAATCAGCTTCGCTTCGCAAAGCTCCGTAACGCGAAAAGTACGCGAAGCGGTGCGCTGTTACAGATATATACCTTTTTTTGAACGTTAATTTCTCAAAATCCACTGGAGCACATATATTGAGATCTAGCAAAGGCACATCGGGCTACCAGTCCCTACAATTTTGCCAAGTTTCGTGCAAATCCATTCAGCTGTTCGATTATTATTATTTTTATTTTTTTTTGCCCCGCGGGGCCCTTTTAAAACCTCCACATCAAACCTAGGGGGTGAGCGACAATGTACTATGCCCCCTTATGGTCATTTGCCCCTTCGCTTCGGCCTCCTCTTGTCTCTCGATCCTACCGAGAGACAAGATGGCGGCCGCTACGGACTGTTTGGAATGTTGACAGACGCCGGAGAACCAATCAGCTTCGCTTCACAAAGCTCCGTTGCGCGAAAAGTCCGCGAACCAGTGCGCTGCCCGGTCCGCTGTTACAGATATATATCTTTTTTTAAACGTTAATTTCTCAAAATCCACTGGATCACATATATTGAGACCTACAAAAGGCACATCGGGCTACCAGTCCCTACAATTTTGCCAAGTTTCGTGCAAATCCATTCAGCCGTTCGGGCTAAAAGTGAGGCCAACCGCCCTATGGAAAACTCAATGTTAAAAACACGTTTTGGGACCCCCCTTTTTTCTCGGCCCCCACTGGACGAACCCCCCCCAAATTTTCAAGGGCTGCTCAGAAACAAAATGTGCAATTTTCCTGAAAATTTCAGCCAATTCCGTCCACAAACGCCAAAGTTATTAGACATAGAATTTTCAAAAAACCCATAGAGAAAAAATCCTAACTATATATACCTACTGGCGACCGCCAGTAGGTAATGTATATATATATATATATATATATATATATATATATATATATATATATATATATATATATATATATATATATATATATATATATATATATATATATATATATATATATATATAATTCAGTCTATGTGCTCCTGCTGTCTCACCTCGCCCGAGGCAGTTGGATCGCTTGGTGCTGGTGGAGCATGCCAGTCATCAACTGTTAATCAAACTTCAATAAAGCGATCACTCGGGGATTTGTAATACCAACAGTTGTTTTATTTTTCAGTAACGCATTTTGCCTGACCATGCAGGCTTGCTCACACACTGAAACGTTTGGACCGGCAGTCCTACATAGTTGTTTACAGAAAGCAACAAGGGACTTTTAATGAGCTGAGTTCCATGGCATCCATTTTGGAGTGACAAATTACTTAAAGAAAAAGTGAAATTCTTGCTGCATGTTTGCATAGTTCAGTTGCATTCACCTCTAATTATACATGTCTCAATCAAAAGTTTAGTACATTTATAAGCATACACAAAAATGAATATTGTAATTCTTATGCTTAGGACAGTTGATAGCATGACCACATAGAAGTCTGGCATCCATATTGGAATGGTCAGAATCTGTCTGTATACATATTATCATATTTACTTCACAGATCTGCACATAATTGTACGTGTATGGTGTAGTACTATTAGCGTAACATTGTTCCTAGCATCCAGTGATCTGTTATACAACATAGTGTTCCTGGAGACAACTTTATAAACAAGGTTAGCGGACAAATAATCATGTAAGGGAAACATATCCCCTACTGGGTTGTCTGATTTATATGTATATACTTATTTCTTTATCTATAGTTACATCTATCTTTGAATGCATGCAATTTTCTTTTTTTTACAAGATCCTGGCAGACAACTGAGCTTGTCAGATCTCACAAAGAGATTTTTACCACAGATGATTGCATTGTATTTTTCAAAGGGGGTAATCTGCACCAAAATCCTTGTCTGCACAGATAATCTGTGAGCTTTCATGTAGCAAAATATGTCTGTACACTTTAACACGGTGCAATAACAATCCACTGTTAATGGACTTTTGGCTCTAAGATAAGTGTTTCATAATAATTAAATCTAGCCTACTGCTTGTGTCGTAACTTTCAATAATAAATAGTTCAGACATCCGGCATCTAAAGTAACTTTTTCCACCAAACCTATCAGGCTCATACCCTTCCTCATTCACTTGTCAGCATAACCCGCACATACCTACTGTAGTAACTATAAGCTTTCCCACAAGGCAACCATCAGGTAAACTATTATAAATGTACAGTTGTTAAAACATTATAAAAGGCTTTATTAATGAGCCAAATATGGACTTTCATACTTCAAATCTTCTATCACCATGGTGTGCTAGAGTGGGTCACCAACACCAACATCAACACCCTTGCCTACTACTGTAACATCCAACTACTTCAAATCTCAGTCTTTGGACACCAAAGCAATCCATCAGTGTAGAAATATTTTACAGGCCGATGGACACAAATCTCACAGTTTCAAATCTCAGACAGCAGTTATATTGAGTAATAATAACATGATCATAAAAGGGTGTCAACATATATCATAAATAAATGCCTCCAACACTATTAATGCAATAAACGCCATAGCAGCAGGAGGTACCCCGGTAAGTAAGGGTTCCCAAATCAACAACATAATAATGTGGCTCCCAATGTCATTTGAAAATATTTTGCAAATGATCTTGTTTTGTCTCAAAATATCAGCTCTTCTCATTTAGTAAATAAACATTAGCTTACAATTTTCAGAAAATATATGTATGGTGCTAAAATACAATCTTTCATGTTTAGTAAATAATCGAATTTTGACAAGAAACAATTCTTAGAATTCATAGATTTTCTGGCACATGCATGAACCAAAATTGCCCTGGGTAAAATAGCGAATTGGTAAAACAGGATGTTACCGAACTCAAAACCTGATTTCCCAATGCATCAACCCCAATCCCGAAAAAAATAAAGAATCACAAATATACCCACAGGCTAAATTACCGAATCGCAAAATAGCGATTTGTTAATACTGAGAAATGCATTTGCTCCCGGAAATACCGAATCGCAATTAAATAATCGCAACGGAATGCATAAAAATTCGCTGATACCGAAAATCCCCAAATTCGCAATTTAGCATGAGCAGAATAAGGGGAATCTCAACCAGGAGGTAAAGTTGGTGAAAGAAAACAACAGGAGGATACAATCAGCAACCCTTCAAAGATGCTACTGGAGACCCCGTATGCTATCCAAAATGGCTGCCGTCTACGTGTTTGCTAGGAGGATGAGAATCAATGTAGCAGCACAGCGCAGGAGGAGGATCCAGGAGAGGGTATTCTGGGTGCGCATCACATTGCTGGGCCAGAATGAGGACAAAATCTATGACAAGTACAGACTGAATTGTGCCATGATCATGCCCCTAATTGCTGACCTGGAACCACTACTGCAGCACCAGACCTGTAGGACCAATGCCATCCCTGTGCACGTCCAGGTCCTATGCAGCCCGCAACTGCTGGCGTCTGGAAGTTACCAGGGGGTTGTTGCGGTTGCAGGAGGCGTATCGCAAAGCGCACTTTCACGCTTCTTCAGCAAATTCCTTGATGCCATGCTGACAATGATACATTTCCACATCACGTTCCCCACAACCCCACAGCAGTTGAACCGGACAAACAGGACTTCTACCAGGTGGCACAGTTTCTCCATGTCATAGGATGCGTTGACTGCACGCATGTCCCCATCTGTCCCCCCTCAGCCAACGAGTACATATTCCGTAACCGGAAGTCCTATCACTCTATAAACGTGCAGGTCGTGTGCAATTCCAAGCACATCAAGACAGACATTGTAGCGCAATTTCCCGGGAGCACAAACGCCTACATATTCAGACACAGTGGCATCGACAGGCGTCTGCTCAACAGTGAATTCGGAGAGGGACACCTACTAGGTACATACATATACCTAATTTTTTACCCCATCATCACATATGTAATTGTATTTATGCTGCTAACCCTTTGCTCCCCAACCTGCAGGTGACAGTGCATACGCCTTGCGTGAATTTCTCCTCACTCCCTACCTCAACCCAGCAACACCTCAGGAGCAGCGCTACAACGCAGCACTTATCAGTACCAGGAATGTGGTAGAGCGAACCTTTGGTATCTTTAAAAGTCGCTTCAGGATCTTACACAAGACGGGAGGTGCATTGCAGTATAACCCTGTAACCTGCTGCAGGATAAAATCAGTGTGTGCCATGCTGTACAACATTGCGACAAGAAGGGGGATACCAATAGAGGTGAACGTAGATGACAACCTTCGTGATGAACAACCCCCTGCACAACATCGACAGGTACATGTGCCAAACACAGCTGTAGGTCAAAGGAGGCGGACATACATCACACAACATCACTTCAGAGGCAGGTAAGAATGAGCCATCACTACATTTTCTGGTGTGCAAATGTTTAGTACACATGAGCATTTGTCAAGTGAATATGATTAAAATATCAACAGGATGCTGACTCAACACATTGCGAGAGATACATATCCGTTGGCATCACGGGAGTATGATCACGATATGTAGGTGGCCAAATAGCCGGTAGTACATGTCTATTTGCGCCTTCCACGTACCCCCAGCCTCCTGTCGCGTGACTCCTCTACATCCCCACAATGTGTGTCGGTGGCCGTAGAGCTGCGCGAACTGCGCCTCCTATCACTGGTCTCCGGCACAGAGACACTGCGGATGCTCGATGCCGCCTCACTCCCCATCTCCATTCCCAAGTTGCCAGACTGCAGATGTTCTACTGCAGTGATCACCTGGCCAAAGGCCTTGGCCACATCACCGCAGTAATGACCCAGGTATATCTGCAGTGACACTGATCTGCATGACAATACAGCTGTGCTGTTGCAGAGCTTGGTGATGGCCCGAGCTGATGCATTCGAACGGAGCATGTTCTGACGATGCCTCCTGCACTCGCTGTGTTGCCCTGCTAGGACGGCATGGGTTAGCTCCTGTAGGCACTGCTTGATGTCTTGATTCCCCTCTGCTACGACTGTGTTCAGTTGACGCACAGCGTCTGTCATTGTGCACATGTTGCTTGCCAATTTGGAGATGTTCAGGTTCATTGTTCCCATGTGTCTCCCCTGCATGCGCTGAACACGCAGCATCTGGGACTCTACCCCACCGTAGCCGTGTGTATGCTGTTCGGATCCCTCAGCAAGTCTTCCCAGGGGCCACCGCCACTGTCTGACTCAGACACGTGCTGGTGTTGGAGCTGGCGAAGTGACATGTGACTGGCGGGGAACACTTGTGGGTGCTGGCCTCTGCTCCGTCTCCATCACCTGCAGAGAGGGGACATGTGCCCTGCGTCTTGGTGGTGTTGTCAGTGGTGGTGGTGATGGTGTTGATGTCGGTGGTGGTGGTGGTGTTGATTGACGTCCCTGTGGAGTCTCTCCATCGGTCCCTGCCGGTGTTTTGGATATGATGAGGCGTTCGCTGTCATCAGAGTCCACGGGAAATGTATCTGTGTGTGAAACAGTGCATTCTTAATTTTTATTTCTAACTGTATCTGTTATTCATTTTTGCGTACTTTGTACTTAATAAATGACATATTTAGACAGACTGTTAGACCTGTGCTGCTGGTCTCATTTCTTGCACATTGGGGATAATACATGCACACGTGATGACATGACTACAACTCCCATGATGCAACACTTCTGTGAGGGTATATGTGTTAGGGTATATGTGTTAGTCACTTCTTCCTGTACACTGTGATTAGCCTGGGGGGATGGGCATGGGTATACAACAAGCAGCGTATCAGCACAGGCATGCATCTTACCTTGTTCTATGGTCGCTGCGCCGGACGTGTCCATGTGGGTGACTTCCACGACTGCCTCGGGCTCAGTGGTCCCCTCGACGAGGTCCTCCAGGGCTGTGTTGGTAGTTACTCTGAATGTCCCCACTCCTATGGCAGCTGCATCCTTCACCCTTTGAGCGATTAGCTCCTTCACCCTTTTTCTGAGGTCATACCACCACTTTTTAAGATCGTCTATGCTGCGGTGCGTGACTCCTACCGCATTTACCCTCTCCTTGATGTGCAGCCAGATCTTGCACTTCTCAGCTTCAGGCACCTTGAGTGACAGCTTTCCAAACAGCTTGTCATGCTTGCTGCTCACCCCCTCTATCAGAAGTTCTAGTTCCTTGCAGGGGAACTTTCTCTTCGTCTTTTTGGGTGTGTCTGCGGTTAGGGATGCATCCTTGTCCATCCAGGATTGCAGTTATTTTGGCTGGTTTGTGAGAGTTGAATATCTCAGCTCAGCTCCTGTGCTCTGCCTCCTCCTCTGAGCTCCTCAGGGCACTGAATGAAGCATGGGCTGTATGACTTCCTGGTTGTGAAGTCATCAGCCTGCTTCCAAAGCGACCCGTTTTTTGCGAATTCGGTAATACCGATTTCGGTAATACCGAATTTGGTATTTAATAATCTTTATTTTGAGCTCTCGCTATCGTGCTTTTGGTGTTTCTTAGCGATTTGTACCAATTCGCTAAAACCGAATCTGTTGATGCCTCGCGAAAAACGAATCCTTATTTGCGATTCCTTATTTATCGCTAATAAGGACTCGTTTTAACGAAGTTTGATGCATGGGCCCCTTTGTCTCCAAATAACATCTTCCTATTTACTAAATACCTTCATTTGTCTCCAGACATCAGGTTCTAACTTTTAGGTACAGGTAAAATTGGGTGCTTTTTCCACTTGTAATAATGAGAAGTTTTACAAAAATATGTGTATTATGTGAATTATGATTAGTGGTCATTGGCATGAAAATTGTAGAGCAGGTACACCCTCATGTACATAGATCATGCAAAATTTTGGCTGAAGGTATTTTCCTTAAAGTTTCTTAAATTACACAGTGAACCATGTTAGCACTGTGCATACAGCCACATCAAACATCTACCTACACAGATTTCTGCTAGTCATTATCTGTTGAAAGAATCTTTTGTGAGAAAACATAAAGCAAAGACACAAAGCCCAATATTGGGCAAAGTATATGAGATCACGCTTGCATAAAAAATTTGCCAAGAAATCCTCCTTTTCTGAAAAAATACAAATGTTGTCCCTTTATATCTACTTGGAGGAGTTTTGCAAAACTATTGTGGACTCCCCTCGTGTCTGGGATTTACCAAAGTTTTATCACTCAATAAGGATTTTATCTCATCCTCTCTCAATCCTCGCAACCAATGGTCTCTCGAAAGTACACGTATAGGGACACCAGTATTCCTCCTTACCCAACTGACCAGCTCTTTAATTTAGTTGGCTGATTGTGTGAATATTTGATTGGTTTAATTTATTTTGAGTTAATTCTTCCATTTTCTTCCCCTACATACCCATAGGGCCTGATTGACAAAGCTAAACTTACACTTTTGCATAAGTATATGATTGTTTGCTGTTCATAAAGGGATTTACAAGTAGTATCTTTACGAGCACGTCTCCGCACATAAAAAGATAGGACTGTCCAATTTTTTTATGTGCGGAGACTCCGCACTTGTAAAGATACTACTCGTAAATCCCATTGTGAATAGCAAACAATCATTAACTTTCACAGAAGTGTATGTTTACCTTTGTGAATCATGCTCATGAAATTTATAGGGGATCCCATCCTCTTTACTACCCTGCAAACAAACATTAGTAAAATGATGGTTTATGTTTGGGACTGTTTGGAGGGTGCAAAACTACCTGAAAATGTATGCCATGTGAGCAATGTTATGACATTGTTAGACTTCCAACATATTTGTACGTCCAACACTCTTTTTTATCTCTTCTCACCACTCCCTCTCACCTTTCCTACACCTGCTGAAATGGAAAAGTACATGAGTAGGCCCAGTTCCTTACACAGTACAAGCAAATCTTTCAAGAACAAACATTTTGAGAGTCAGCCACATTGTTCTTAGCAGATTTTGTCATTGTAAAAATTGAGGTAGCAAATACCACTTAAGTGTCTCATAGTTCAGGTTTTAGATTGTCGACCTGAATCTGCTAAATGAACTTACCTAATGTACTCATACTTCAAAAAGACTTCACCACTGTACCAAGCATTACACAAGCTCATCAGGACATTTAGGGCCCTATTACAACTTTTGGTGGAACGGTGGCATGACAGTCCAAACTGCTGTACCACCGCTCCGCCGAAGATCACTGCTGCCCGCCAGCCAGATTACAAGTTATTTGTAGTATGGCAGGCGGGTGGCGTGGTGTTCCCATGGCAGTGCCTCTATTAAAGGTTGCGGTGCTTTTCAAAAAGGCACCGCAATTGGAACGCCACACAAGGTTCCTGCACTGCATAGGCTCGAAAGTCCATGCCATGCAGGAACATTTGTGCATGCACACAGGGGGGCACATGTTATGCCCTCCTGTGAGCATGCACAAAGGGAGGAGCATAACTGGCCTGAAGGGCCCCCCTTTGTTTCCTCTCCTCGAAGGTTTACATGGAGGAGGAACCTCCATTTAAACCCTGGAGGAGAAGAAACTCGTAATATGCTTGGTAGGACCATGGCGGTCCCGCCAAGCATATTGCAGCCTCTGACCGGCGTGCCACCTCGAGGGAATAGTGGTTCCCTGGCGGCGGCGGTGGTGCCAAGGCAGTCCGACCACCCAACTCATAATGGGGCGGTCGGACCACCGGTGCGATGGTGGCGGGATCTGCCACCGCCACACCACCACGAATCAGGCAGTCCTCAGACCGCGAGACTCATAATAGGGCCATTAGTGTTCTAGTGAATTACAGAGTTTAAATAATTCTTAAACACTGAATAAAATCGTGAGCATAACTAATATTGGATGAAAGTTTACATCACTGGTTGATCAGTGATGTATATGACTGGCAGATGTCTAATTATACAATATTTTATACTTTTTATGATTAACTTGTTTTCTTGATTCTGAGCCTAATATATATGACCAGAGAAATGCATATAGTATTTTGTATACGTGCAAAACAGTTGACTAACTGGAAAAATACATGGGATCGTTTCCCATGGGCACTGGATGGTTTCCAAGTTAACGATAGGACTTCTGTTCTTACATGCCTTTATAGGTGAAATTATCCAAGACTAGAATGGTTCTTTATAACCCGGCAGGGATATTGACAGACATGCATGGCTCTGCATTGTGCAGACTGGCTTTTATGCAATGCTTTCTTTGGCAGTGCTAGTTAGAGTGCACAATAGGACTGCATTTTGGACTTTACTGTAGATGGTGTAGATATGGGGAAATATTATGACCAAAACATCAACAGGAAAGTGTGTATAGATTATCTATACCTAACTGCGCATATATGTACCTTCATGATAAACAAGCTTTTTTTCAGAACTGTAGTGGAAATTTGTCCTTGTATACTGTAGGTTTGTACCATTGGTCAAAACCTTAAACAATTTAAAGACTACTTTGTACGCCAGTGTGGTGTGCAGGAGCCAAAAGTCACTGCTTTTTGCTTCATCTTTCAGAGCAGAAGTCCAGACAGCAACGTTTTAACATTGCGTCAAGAGCCGTATAATTTGATGGCCGTGTTTTCTTTATATTTTTTAGTGAATCCATGAAGAAGGGCTATATATTAAGCCCGAAATGCATTGGAGAATAATCACTAAGGATATGAACATTGTATAAAGCATGCGACAGAAAGAGGCTTGAGGCACATCTGCCGTTTTAGAAGCTAACTATACAATTTGTTTACCGTGTAACTCGATGAACCTAGACGAACAATTTGCAGTACCTCGAATAAATGGATTAAATAACTGAGCAACTTGGTGTATTTGTAACACATTGTTGGCCTTCAGCAGTGCATCCGCAGTTGGAGTGCGCAATCGCTTCACTTTTCTTTCTAGGTCCTCTTCCTCTTCCTGTTTTAGGCGCCCGCAACTCACCTAATACATCTCATTAGATGCTAACAGGAGAATGTTTCTAGTAGAACATGTCCTTGAGAAAGACAGAAAGTGTAAATGAGTTCGATTGAGCCGTGGATTTATAAAGGATCATATATAAAATTATTTCTAAGCAGTGCAAAGGTAACAGTCCCCAGGATCATTTCCGTCTAACCAGATGCATTGAGATAATTATTGTGTTAAGTTGCTAAAGACGATGTAAGATGTATACTATTGACCATCATACACTTTTTTAAATAAAGTTGTTAAAAAGAAAGATATTTTCAACACAAATAAGTCTAACATGGACAACCATTACGTAAAACTGTGTGCAAGCAAATTTTATTTATAATTTCGCGTAATGCCAAATACAAGAATTTCACGAATTTTCTTTGTGGGATTAACGTTTTGCACAGGTCTAGTCATTAGCTATATCTGTTCGCCCTGATGATGCAGAACCAAGAAACCCCTTCTTAACTAATCACACATCAATGATTAAAAAGAAATTATTTTCTTCAGGGTAACATTTTTCATAAACCATCTTGAGAAATTGTAGGTGACAATGGTAGGTTTGAAAAAGTGTTTGTTTAACTTGCAGTGCTGTTCCTCGCAGAAACTATGTAAAAAAATTGAACACCTTGGAGCCAGGTGGGTTAGGAGTGGACTGAGCAATAGTTAATAGAGCGCTCTGGTAAATATAGTCCTACTGTCCAGATCTGACTCAGTGCTGGCCAGTCTTCTGAAAAACATTCTGGCAACTATCAAGATGGTACTCTATGTTTTAGTGGGACTAATATCAGAGGACCCAAGAAAGACTTATAGTGCCAGTACTGCGAAAACCGCATTGGTTTCCCTGGAAAGCACAATACATTTTCAAAATGATCAGTCTTACATTAAAGGAATGTAAATTATAGACATATGGCATCATTCGGTCTAAAAAACTGGTAATTTGTATAGCGTTTGGGAAACTTATCAAAAAAATCTCAGAAGCAAGGGCTGCCTCACAATGCATACGCCAAGGTACACAAAGACAAAAAACATGTCAGCCTTCTCCTAAGGTGCAGCTGGTAGTCCACATTTCCAACTCTATTTTCCAACTCTAATCTTGCTGTGAAAGCAGCAGCAAAATATCTGGGAGAGGGTGGGGGGTATAGAGGAGAAAGAAAGTGAAAAGGAAGGAACAGAAAAAGTAAAAGAGATAAAAACACAACGCATTCACTCTCATCACAATCAAACCTTGAATATTCTTGATTTTTTTTGTTATATTTATGTTTATATATCTTCTGCCTTTTCTTTTTAAGTGCATATAATGAAGGAAAGTATTTCTAAACAGCTATGCTCAGCAATAAAAAATAAATAAATTGCCTTAAACCTACTAAAGTGATGTATGGGAAAAATTCCCTGTCTTTGAAATCTTTTGAAAATATAGGCATACATGTGAGTATGGAATAAGGGTCTTCTCCATATCTTAGGAGCTTGTACTTAGAAGTGTCCTTTACCCCTATCATTGTCTATCCCCTCTATGAAGTTTGTTTTAGGTACCATCCGGATAGCCTCTACACAGAATCTTAGCTATATCGCTTAGTGTTCGCTTTTAGATCAGCCATATGTGTCTGCGGGCACTCATGCACACAACATGTCAGGATTTCCTACTATAAACACTCAAATAATAAGACTTGCAGACTTCACTTTTGGTATGAACCCTCATGTTTCTAGTCGCCCTATTGCTCCTTTGTATCCCTTATCCATCTTACGATCACCTGATATAGATAGGGAAGGCAATGGAAAATATCTGAATAGAAATTACATTTAGGAAAAGACTAGAATGATAAAAACCATTTAGGGTGGAACCTCCGGGGCTCAGGAATTCACCCCTGAGCTAATAGTGTTACAACAAATACTTCTGCACTTCACATGTTTCATTGCATTACAACATTCTCTTAGTTGTACTGGTTCTTACTTTATACTGACACTCCACCATTTTTGTTTTCCTCCTTGGGTCAAGTACTTACCCTTGGTCTTTTTTTGTTTGTTTTTGTTTGCCTTGGTGCTTTTTTTACCTGTGACTTGCTGCTATTCAAAGAGACCCCTCACCTTTGCATCCTTAAGACCAGTGCTGGTTTTCTGATTGATGTCTAGTCCCATCACAGCTACTTCTGCCTTGGATTTTGGTGAGCCAGTCCCTCCCTTTGGGGGAAATTCATAAGGATGCAACTGCAATCACATTATCTCATAAAAGCATATAATCTTGTCTTTACAAGACCTACCTAGAACTGTTACCACCATACGCTGAGTGGAAACCCCATCAAACCATTGGAAATAGATGCAAGTCTTTTCAACAAGTCCTGGCAGCACACCCAATGACAAGTCACACCAGTATTTTCTCTTTCCTTTCACCATGTCCCTCTATTTTTCCTGGGATACTCTGAACCTTCGATGCTCCTGAATGGTGGATTCTCTACTTGCCAAATCTTGGATGACGCTTAACATGACAGCTATGATCAATTTTGGACTGCAATGTCCACTTCCCAGTAATTGGCCCTAACAGTGTGGGACAGGCAAACATGATACATTTTCATGCAAATCCAAATCAAATAATTAATATGATGTGGCTAGACATGAACTTCTAATGCTAATTTAAACCAGGCTCATTCAAGCAGCCAGTAGAAAATTTGCATATTATTCATATGCATAACATGTATGTTGCACATCTTATGCAGCTTACTCATGGACAATTGTCCTTGCATTGAAATTTGTACTGGAGCATTAAACTTCAGTGTAAATCTCACACAAGGCACAGGTGGGTCACTCTTGCACTATAGCACAATGATTAACATTGTGCTAAACCAGCGTTTTTAGCATGATCACCATTGATGACATCATCAGAGTAAGTATTTGTAGATTTGGTGCTGCAGGCTATGGTAACTAGTCGTTTAGACTATGGCAATGCTTTGCTAGCAGAAGTGGGAGAGACTCTCCTGGCCAAATTACAAGTGGTTCAGAACACAGCAGCGAGAATGATTTTAAACCGACCTGCAGGTTCTCCCTCAGCCCCGCTGCTCAGAGAATTAAACTGGTTAGCTGTGAAAAAGAGATCCTTCTTTAAAATCTGTTGCCTAACCTATTATGCTCTCAACAATAGAGGCCCCCGCTAACTACAAAGTAAACTGCTTAAATACTGTCCCTCTAGGAGACTCAGATATAGCTCGCTGGGGTTGCTACAGGTTCCTCGAATCCGTCTCACCCGGACCGGGGGCAGAGCCTTTTCATATCTGACCCCAAGATATTGGAACCAGCCTAACCAGGCTCTGCGAGCGATCCCTAGCTATGGCATTTTCAGAAAACAGCTGAAAGACTTTTTGTTCTAATCCACTTTTCAGGTCTTCTGTGCTCCCTTCGCAGGATCCTAATCTTTTAGACAGCGCCGAGATGCCCCAGGGTGAGTTGAGCGCTTAATAAACGAATTAACATAAGAATTAACATAACACTATGTCTTCGTTTGCGCCAATTAAGCATCACAATTTAGCAGGCACAACTCTGTTGAGCGAAGGATAGTAAATCTATGCACATGTGTCGTACCATCATATCCAAAACATATAAGGAGTATCACCATGTTGTCTAGACTAACTCAACAGACAGATATCATTTTATCCTTCGTAGGTGACCATATATGTAGAGGTACAGGTTTATTTTAGCCGGTTTCACTCATATTGTTTTATTACTATATAGGTCTGTATGTAAATAATTCATCAGAGATTGTTTCTGTCATATCCTGAGCTTGAACCACCTACAGTCTTGTGTTACACACGATTAGGCACAAATCAATTACATGGTGCCCTTAATAGCTACTTTAAATATTGTTAACTTTGCAATTTAAATGGAACCACAATTGCCACCCTGTCAAACAAAACACGAAAGTACGTTTTAACCAAAAACAATGCCTTATTTGCATATTTATGCCAAAACAGTTACATCTTTCGAATGTTTTGAAAGAACCCATATTTTATCACCAGGACTTGCTGAACTGAGAGGATCTGCTGGGAATAGGTTAAATGAGGTCGATCCGGTCCTTCATGGTGAATCTGGAATGAATGCCAGGCCAGAGTGTTGAAGCAAGAAGGGGATTCAAGACAAACCGTGAAGGCCTGGAACAAATTCCAAAAGACCAAAGCCTCATTCACAATTTGGAAGGACATCTGGGTGGCTGCACCATTTAACATGCCACGTGGCATGGCGGAAGCTGTCCTGCCGTCAAGGTGAAAGGACTTTCAAGCTCAGTGCTGATCCCTGTAAAAACTGAAAAAATGTGTAGAAGGCAGGAGAAATTGCAGGTAGACATTTAGGGGCCTATTAGGATGGCGGACGGACCTGCGTCCGTCCGCCACCCCCGAGGTGGAGGGAACGTCCACAGGGGCTGCGGCGTTCCCTCCATTCAGATTAGGATGTGACTGCCACCCTGGCGGTCACATACCCTATGTTTAACATTGCGGCGGGTGCTGCTTGAAGCTGCGCCCGCCGCAAGGTTAAAAATGCATGCTTTGCATATGCATGCACAAAGCGGCAGGCACCACGCAGTGCCTGCCGCTTTGTGCATGCATATGCAGGGGGGTACCATAGGTACCCCCCATGTGCACCCACCACCCCCCAACACCCTGGGGGCTCGCAACGAGCCCCCAAAAACGAAAGACCACATGCTTTTCCACAGCAGAAAAGCAGAGCGGAAAAGCATGTCCTCTGCCCCATCCTAATATGGCTGGCGGTGTCTGATAGACACCGCCACCATATCAGAGCATTCCGACCGCGGCCAAAAAGCGGCAGACGGTCTTCCTGACCCACCAGCCATCCTAATCTGGCGGTGGGTCTTTGGAGCCTCCGCAGCGGTGATTCCGCATCCTCCGGGCCGGCGGTTGCTTCCGCCGGCCCGGAGGATGCGGATTCACCGCGATCCTAATAGGCCCCTTAGTAGGGAATTGAAGATACCCCGCAGGACACACAGATTTGCTGGACAAGTGCTACATAGCACATGAATCAGTTACTTATGCCTTCTCTGTCAAAAATATAAATTGCAAACTTTCGGTTGCCATTAAAATGTAATCATTTTGGTAATAGGACAAGAGCAAGAGAAGTGTCTGGCCAGGGAAATTATCAATCTGACAGAATATACCACTATTTTTAGCGGGTGATGGTTTACGTAGAATATTATGTTCTCAATCACACCTTAGCTCGATTTCACCTGTGTTGGAGTATGAAGTCTAAGAGATACCCAGAACCCCTTCAATGTGTTTGACAGCTATTTGAAAGTTATTTGCCAGCAAAGGGTTACTATTTACGCAGGGTGAGTCGGTATTAAGCGGTTCAAAACGCTTATTGTGGCGAGTCCTGTTGGGTCAGCCTAAGTAAACTACATCCTCCTCCTGGATGAAAAACCCTGGCTATTTTCTTGTGCTTTTGCATCTTTCAGGGAAGGTGAATGATCATTTGAAGTGTACCGTATTTTTAAATACATTTTGTTTTGTGTAACTCAGTAGTAAACAATTTACTTAGTCTGAGAATAGAAGCAATAGAAGCTAGTCTTTTTCGAGCAGAGAGAAAGAGAGGGGGGTCTAGGTCTGTGTATCTTGGTGTTAGCCAAATAAAATAAAGATGTATTTAATTCAACAGATCAACTAATGTATTCCTTAATTAGACGAAGAAAACCATTAGTCGCAGCCAATGGTCTCTTCATCGTGCAGGGCTCCAATGAACATTTTTGTGCTACTCGAGAACGAAACAGGGAGATTCTCTTCTCTCCACAAACATTCAACTTTTATTCTTCGTAGTGAGGCCTGGTTTAAAGTTTCTTTGCAAAGTTGGCATTTACCTCTAACCACGTAGGACTTGCAAAAATATAGAATAAAGCACCATATAGTCCATTCCTTTTTAATAAGATGGTAAAATGCATTTATCTCATCTTCTCATTGGTCACCATTTGTAATCTGCTGCACCTCTTTTGAAAATTGAGGTCTTTCACTGGGTACCTAAGCAAGGATTACATGGGCATGACGTGGTGGGGTGAGGTTAAAGAAGGAGCATATACTTAGACTATGTTGGCTTCTTCTGGAAGGACTTTGGGGCCATAATGAAATTAATCATTCCAGATGGGTGCCTCTTAATGCTTGTAGTTCTGAGGAATGGTATGCCAGGCTCACACTGAATCTCAATTGTCAGGAGCGGTAAGTGACATATAGGCTATTGACAGTGAAAGATTGTAGGGCTGTTTCCTGCCAATCACATGTTTCCCAGGCTTATATACAGAGGTAGGTGAATGATCCTTCATGGTGATTCCTCTAGATGGCTGGGACAGATGCGGCGCAATGTATCTTAAATGTGATGAGTGCCACGTGGAGGCTGGTTGGCCTGCGAATAATCAGTTCCGTAATCAGCCACTGACTCTGGATGAGCAGCCTGGATTGGGCAGAGTCAGTCCATGCTATGCGAGTGCTACAGTTATGCAAGTCACTGTTAATTGCATGGTGTCCCTGTGCCTCTGAAAGAGTGAACGATCGGCGAAGAAGTCAGTCATAAAACCAGCTGTTATCAAGGGCTGTGTCAGAACCGGTTACAAGTCAGGTTGATGTTATGTTTTTCACACTTGTATAACACCAACCACTATTTCCAAAGCTTTTTAGGGCATTCTCTAAAATGGTGCTATTTCTTACAGAACTAGGAAGACCACCAATTACGGCGGATATCTGTTGGTGTTTAACTGTCTGAGTTTAATTTATAAGAGTTTTGTGCAGATTAGTGTAAAGCTAAATTGTGTTTGTTCAGGAAGTGTCTTTGTATAGTTTTATGTGCATGAGTGGGTAACCCAGGTTTTTCAATCATAGGGAAATCAATTGTCTGTCCCTTTCTAAGGCATGTATTAGTGTGGTTGGAGATAGGTTGTTGAAATGGCAGTGCTTAGTGAATATGATCATTAGAAGATGGTAGGGAACAATGGTGAGTGATAAAAGAAGAGTGCTACAGGGAATGTAAAAGTCTCATTATGACACATCTGGCGTGTTGAGTGACTGTGGTAAGGACTGCTTTAGTGAACTGATTGCATGTGTTGTGTGTCTTAGAAAATGGTGTGCACCCTTCGAAGGTCTTCTGTTGTGTCCGATCCCCAAACCCCGACCCCATTAATTTACTGGGTTGAAGTTTCAGACCTGGTGGCTGTCATAGCAGCGCTGTTCACTTCTGTCTTTGTAATGACTCACTCTCTTTCCTTGATCCAAGTAGAGTGAGTTTCCTCACTCTCTATCTCAGACTTCCGCCCAAAGTCTCTTGTGATCTCCTACAACCATTAGCCTGTACTTTTGCTTAAGGTGGCGGATACAGGGAAATGTGTGAATAGGGGATTGAAAGAGACACTGAGCCAGAAATACTAGAATACTAGAAGCAAAAACTCCTCACAAATTGCCTACCAACTTTTCACAACCAGTATCTACTTTGGAGAATCAACCTATCCACTATCAGGTTTATTTGCAAAATCACCATTTGATGGGGTTGCAGAAAGGCCTACCTAATGAATATTAATTAGGCAGGTCACGATTTAAGACCCCCTGCTGTTTACTACAAACATCGAGGTTGTGACCTTCAATAGACAGTAGACCACCAGCCCTGTACTTGTATTTGAAAAACATAAAACCTTCTTTTAAAAGAAGTCCATACTCCATTTCTATTTAGAAAAACATCAGGGGGAGCTGCCTGTAATCCATCGGACCACTGGCTGCTCCTCTGAGGCTGCAACCATGATTTTCACAGGGGAAAGTGTCCCCTGTCACTCTCTGAACTGCAATTCAATCTAATGCACAAAAGCCATTTTATAGGCTGAAAAAACTTTCTGACACATCAAATGGGGTTTGTACGTAGCAAAAAGCAATTTTGCAATCTATTGTGCAATTGTAAAATCCTTTAGTACACCACGTCTATATGTTTAGGTGCATGTCGAGTTAGAAATGGCTGCCTATTGGATTTCAGGTTAAATGGCGAACACCAGTGGCTGAAGCCTTGAAGGTGGAGGAGGGATGAGGTAGGAGAAGAGAAGTAAGAGCAAGAATAGAGACACTAACTACAAAAAGACTGTTGATGGTTGAGATCCATCGCTATCTGGCCGTGCAACTGAACCTAGGCCAACACCAACACCCTTAATGTTTATTTTATACAGAAATAAGTATCAGTTCCCCAATATCTATCTTAGATGGTGCAGACCACTGCTATTACTGGCCCTGGTGTTGTCCACTTCCAAACTGCCCAACACACACCATCACCTTCTGAAACAATGCTTCTCTTTGTTGCCTTCCTGCCATTTTCTTTCCCAAGGCCCTCTCACTCTATATATATTTCTGAGGCTGAAGCGTTTTTCTCTTTCAGCAGTGGGAAATGCAGCATCTTCCATGTGTAGCAGCAATGCTCAACTCAACCAATTGTCGACCCCCAAAAATAAATGTCAGGTGAGACCTCCAACAATCACTACACTACCAGGGCCTTGTCCTCCACACTGTCTACCTACGTTTCTATCCTGATTAGATAATGCCACTCCATCAGGGACTTCAAACCCTGTGTTTCACCACACAACCACATAAACCTCCTGACCTGCTGAAGTAGGAGCACAGTTCCCCAGTGCGTAGGCATTCCAAAATAGACACAAACATGTCTGCAGCTTGTCCTGAATTTTGAAAATCATGCCACCCTAATTAGAGTGGGCTGAGCCCTGGCATCCCACAATATCTTTTCGACCCTTCTAACCCTTGTGTCAATAGCTCGTAGGTTGGCACAGAATAGACCACCTTGCAATGGAAGGGGTGGAACTGATAGAATAAATTATAAAGAGGATTGCATCACACAGGGAAAGGGAAGCACCACTCAAACACTGGCCACCACATCAATATTAAAGTAAGGAAAGTGAGTGTTCTGGGGCAGATATCATGACATATGTGCTGCTGTTGTAACACAATAGGGAGATCCTGGAAGCTTAACCATCTCCCACTTTCCCAATCCATAATCATTGAGGAGCCTCCAGCTCTGGTCAATTTGTTTTCCCTGTCTCATCACTCTCCCCAATGATGGCATCATCCTGCTCTTACTACAATTACTCCATGCAGGCAAAAAAGACAACCCTCAAACAGTGATATTGCCAATATTGAAACACTATGTCATGACTGAGCGTGACTCCACACCTATGCATGAGTTGCCCATCCACCTTACTTCTCATGCAGACTAGGGGTCGGCGTAATTTGCGTAATCGCATTACGCAAATCTCTGCGAAATGGTAAAAAATCTCCGCGAACATGCAGAAATTCTTGTTCGCGATGCTTTTTTACTGTCCGCAATCACTATTTACGTGCTCAGGGGGAAATATCTCGCGAGCACGCATTTGAGAACGCGAACAAGCAAAAAATTTCGCGATGCCACGGAACGCAGAATTTTGGCCACTTTCGCGTTCTCTGTGGAACACAAAATTATCCAAATTCCGTGAGCGGAACACAATTTACCGCCCAGGCCTAATGTAGAAATCAAACCCCCTATTCCTCATCCCATTGAGTTCCAATAAGATGGGTCGGTACATACAATAATCATAAGCAGGGGCTTCAGGGCTGTGTGAGGCCAATGTGTTTACCACTAAGGGATTATACTCTCTTCCATATAATGTTATGTGCTAACCCTCCACTCTGCCCCTCAGTGTCAACTAACCATCAGTACCCATCATCATCATACTAACAACAAAACCCTCCAAGCATTCACTTTACTCCGCATTCTTGAACATCGGGTCATGATGTTCAAGAACCAATGATTAGTCATACATTACTCAGGCAATTATCAAACTAACACCCAGTTCCCCAACCCATCCTACCAAGAAACTCCAATATCAGTGATAAAGGACTGAACACCCAAGCGTTGACCCCCTTTCCTAAACCACTCTGTCCCCTCTTGCCCAATTGCACCCTACCAAGCCCCTTTCATACCAAAACCCATCCGCTTTAGGATTTACATCCTTACCTTGCCTAGCAACCTCAGAGACTAACAGCACATGCAGGGACAAATAGTTTAGTACAGGGTCTCGTCCTTGGCAAAGCATAGATACATGGACATTGGAATGGGACTGATAGGAGATCCCTTACGCTCAGTTCGACAAAGGATAGAAGACTACATACCTGCTCCCAAATGTCAACCAAAGGTAGACTATATTTGTGAGAAAAACAGAAAAGCACCTCTCAGTTAGATAGATGGACCATCCTTGGTTCATAGATGATTCCTTGCACACAATGCATCAACTGAGGGATGGGAAGCTGCACACTAAAAAGGAGGCCATCTAGATCGGAGGCAAAAACAGGAAAATATTGGGCTAGTTTCTACTATGATAGGTCCTCTGTAGTGATTTTAATATTGTATCTTCCATAGGGAATGCCATTTTTGTTTTCACTAATATCATTTGAGCTATTTCATGAATCCGCACCAAATATGGCTTCTGTTTGGCTCATTAGACCTTGGACTACTAATGTACTACAAAATGCTATTTACTAACCTACATGCGGAGGTCTATGCCTCAGGGCCTCCTATCGTTATCTATGGAGAATGTCCAGAATGCGAAGATCTTCGCAAAGTTAAGTATATGTTTCAGTTGTAAATATTGGGGGGTGGGGATAGCGGATGACTGGAAAATGGGGAATTACTAAAGGAGAGGGGTTAAGGGAGGAGTATGGAGGGGTTAGGGGAGGATAAAGGAGGGGTTTAGGAAGGGACATGCACCCTCCCAAAAATTATAAAGCCCATTGCTCTTCACAAACTGTACTTCAAAGGCACATCAACCACTCCAACTGTACAAGTCAACAATAAAGTACAGAAGGGGATTCAAAATTGTTATAAAGTGCTTATGCTTTATCACTCCTTCAATTCCAACCATGGGTTGACATTGTGTTTTATGAAAAAGTAATAACACACACACACACATATATGTACACACACATAATATATATATGTACATATATATATATTTAAAATATGTTACTAACCTTTTTTTAGTAATAAATGAATATCATTTTTTTTAAATTATTCCATTTATTTAAATTAATTTTATTCTTAGCTTTTAGGGAGTTGTAATACATAATAAAATAAATATAAACATTTTAAATTTGGCGTTTTTTAAATTAAATATTTTAATTTCTAACATTTAGATAAATTAAATATTTAATTAAAAATTAAGTTAACAGTGCTGTAGCATTTTCTATTTTGTTCTACATTTAAAATAAATGTACTAAATTATTCGCCTTAATATTGAATATAAATTATTTATTTTAAAAAAGTTTTTTAAACTCTTATACTTTTCCCTCTAGTTTACCGTAGGGAGAGCTCTGACCTGGCGGTGGAGATCTCTGCCTATGTTTGAAAAGTTACGCTCACAAAATAGGCTCCATCCCCTGTTTTCAAGGGGCGGAGACATGCAAGCCTACACTTTGTAGTGAATTTATAATCATAAATGGTGAACAGCCTAAAATTGTAAAATTATTATAAAGTGTAAGAGTAAACTTACACCTGTAGATTTACTCACAAGTTTGTTTTCCTTTGTGAATAACCCACAATTACTTTTTCAGAGTAGGTGATTTTTATGGTTTGGATACAATCTTTAACTGTTTTATGAGAATTAAAAAACATAAATCCAGACTAGGGGCCAAATTTATTAAAGAGTTGCATCACTCATGAGCCACGCAATAGGGCACAAGAGCAACACAACTCTTAAGTTAGATTTATCAAGCTACGCAAGGCCACCTTGAACAGCCCTGAGTGGCTTGAAAAATCTGAAGTAACATCGCTGTGTTGCGTTACTCTGCTGTAGGGAGGTGTTCCATGGGTGGAGCATGGTGTTTCCACACATTCACCCATGGATTTTGGCGCATTCCTTGAACTACCATTACTGGTAGACCTGGAAATGTGTCAAAATCCTACCACATGTAGTCTGTGCTGGGGCTGCTTGTGGTCCTCATCTGAGACCACTGAAGATCCACTGCCTATTCACTCTTGCAACTGCAGGGGTAGAAGGGTCATGGTCAAGACCTGCTCTCGGCACTGGTATCAGGATGTAGGTGGGGTGAGCAGGTAATCACTGGCTGACTGATTCTTCAGATGGTCATTGGTGCTTCTTGCTTGTAGGTATGACAACGGTGTTGAACTCCACTTTGATTATTTGATGCTCCATGGGTAGTAATGATGACGTACTACATAAGGAATTGTGTGATAGGGTTGGCAGCCACATGGCAAACTTGTGAGACAGATGACGATGCTTGTCTTGATGGTCATAGTCCTTCCATCTTGGGTCGTTGACAATTTGGAGTAATGGTGGCCATGTGTTTACACCATTTCTTTATAGAGGCTTCCACATTCTTCAGCCTGGATGCACTGAGTTGCTGAGCAACTGATTATTGTGTCTGGATGGTTATTTATTTATTTGCTGGGAAGCATGGGGCAGAGACTTGTTTCATGCGTGCTTGTGGTTTAATCCTGGTTAACTTGCTATACAGATCTTCTTAGTTTCACCTCAGTGGCTTGTTTATGTGGATAAATGCGCTCCGGCAATGGTCAGAGCATTCTCAAGTGTTTGTTTTAGACCTGACCACTCTTGATCTTCTCTCCTTCTGGGCTTGGTCGGTTAGGTTTCCCACTGTAAACGGGCTGGTCACACTTACACTTCATTCTCTTCTTTGTCCTTGCTGTTTCAGCATTCACCCTCTTTCCAATTATGTTGCTGAGACTTCTTGTTTCTCGATTGTTTTCTCCTTCTGGATGCAGCAACATGCAGCTTCTTCCAGACCGGCCAACAGGGCCTTTCGGTAGTTGACTGAATTTGGGTTTTACTAAATGTTGAGGTGCTATAACTAAAATCACAACTTCATTATGTCACTTTTTGCATTGTTATGTACACAGTACTACAAGCTGTCTTACCTTAATGCAGTCTCAGGGAGGAATATTCAACATTGGATGCATGGTCTCACCAACAGTGAAGCATAAAATATGTTAAAATCTATCAGCCATATTTATAAACGTTGGCGCTAAGAGGCCTAATGTTTTCCTTATCGTGGAGTCAGGTGCTTTGCACATCAAGGCCCCCTCTCCTTCGAGTTGGCTGGAAATCAGGGGTGGAGATACCAGAGCGTAAAGTAATGTTCCAGAAGTATGTTCACCTGGGAAACCAAGTTAAAGTTCTCAGAATCTAGAATAACATCCTGGTCCTGGAATTATTGTGCCCTTTCCACATTTGCATCTTAATTCTGACTTTACCACAGACTTTTCAATCTACTTAAGAGGTGGAAACTGTCAATGGAAATGTGAATAGTTTTACCATGTGCAGAAATGCAACTGGGTTCAGTATTCCCACACCCGATAATTTCAGTTGAGGGAACACTGGCCAACACAGACTTGGCCAGAGTGGTCTCCCTCCAGGGTATCCCCTTGGGGCTGACTCCTGATGATTTATTTATTTATTTATTTTATTATTTATTTAAAAGTTTTGTAAAGCGCGTAGTAACCCTAGAGCATCCCAGCGCTGGAACCTGAGTTAGGGAAGGGACAGCAGCGGAGGGGAGAAAGGGTTTTAGGGGAAGAGAAGAGTTTTCAGAGCCTTCCTGAATTGAAGGAGGTTAGGTTCGGTTCTCAGTCTCCGGGGGAGACTGTTCCATTGTTTGGCAGTGTGTACCGAAAAGCGACGTCCTCCAGACCGAGCTTTTTTTACTCTGGGAACGGTGATAAAGTTCTCTTCGCTTGATCGGAGAGCTCTTGTCGCTTTATAGGGAACGATGAAATTCTTGAGGATTGGTGGTCCTTTGTCATGGAGAAGTTTGTGGGCCAGACAGAGGGCCTTGAAAGCAACCCTCTCTCTGACTGGAAGCCAGTGAAGGAGCTTCAGAGCTGGCTTAGCCGAGGATCTGGCTGGGGTGAGAGTGAGTAGGCGGGCCACGGAGTTTTGAATTCTCTGCAGGGTGTTGAATGTGGCTTCCGGGGCGCCCAGGTAGATTGCATTGCTGTAATCCAACCTCGCCAGGATGAGGCCCTGGATAAGAAGTTTCCGAGAAGTGGCAGGGAGCAGGGGGAAGACCTTCCTACATGCCCTGAGGAGCCCAAAGCAGATTCCTGCCGTCTTTTTTGCCTGAGTTCTGAAGCTCAGGTCCTTTTCGAGCCATACGCCCAGGCTCTTGACCTCCTCCTTAGGGGCTGGGGGGTCACCCAAGCAGTCAGGCCAGATGTTAGGCGGCAAGGAGGGCCCTTTGTGTCCGAGCAGCAGGATCTCTGTCTTGGACCCATTCAGATTGAGCGCTGAGGTGTTCATCCAGTTGTGGATTTCGGTGAGACATCCGTGAAGATTGGAAGAATCTTGGTGCGGGTGTGAGAGGGTCACCACCAACTGGGTATCATCGGCGTAATTGATGATCGTCACGCCGAATGGGGTGACCAGTTCCTCCAGCGGGGACATGTAAACGTTAAATAAATAACGTCGGGCTAAGAGATGAGCCCTGCAGTACATCACAGCGGAGGGGGATCGCGGAGGAGTGGCTGTTATTCTCCCAGACTTGGAAGGAGCGGCCGTCTAGGAAAGACGTGAGCCACTTCAGGGCCGTGCCCCTTACTCCAATGTCACTCAGACGCTGGATCAAAGTCTGGTGATTTACAGTGTCGAAGGCCGCACTGAGGTCCAGGAGGATCACTGCCACTGATCCTCCTGTATCCAGAATGCTTCTGGCCTTCTCCACTGCCGCCAGGAGGGCGGTGTCGGTGCCCTGACCTGGGCGGAAACCTGTCTGGGAGTTCCTGAGCAAGTTGTTACTTTCTAGGAATAGTGATAGTTTTTTATTCACTAGCTTCTCCGTGATCTTACTGCTTCCAGGAAGGAGGGAAATAGGCCTATAGTTGGCTAGGTCCTTGGGGTCCAGTGAAGGTTTCTTCAGAAGACCCTTAACCACCGCCGCTTTCCAACTGGGAGGGACTACTCCCTGTGTAAGGGAGGCGTTGATGAGGGACGTGAGAGGTGGAGTTACGGTGCAAGACACTTTTTTCAGGAAGCGAAGCGGGGCAGGGTCGCTGGGAGAACCACTTTTAATTGTGGCCAGCGTCGCGGCTACTTCTTCCGTGGATACTGGGCCAAAAGTGTCGAGACAAGGTGTGGGGGCATCGGTGGGGGGAGGTGGAAAGGTCCCCGTCATTGTGGCCGGCGTCGGGGGGGGGGGTAGGGAAGCGAGGATTGTTTGAATTTTCTCGTCAAAAAAGGTGGCGAGTTTAATACATTTACTTTCCGCGGCTATGGGATCCAAGGGTTTCGCAGGAGGGTCAGGGGCGTGAAGAAGCTCTTTAAGGATGACATGTTTCTTGGGCAGAGCAGTACGCATTTTCAATCCTTTCTTCGTAGAATATGCTCTTGGTTTTATGGAGCTCCTGTTTGTAAATTTTTATGGAAGTGCGAAAAATGTCTTTCTTGTCTGCTGTCTTGTCTTTCCTCCATATGCGTTCGTTTCTCTTACATTCCTTCCGTAAGAGATTCGATTCGGGGGTGTACCAGGGGGAGGGGTTGACTCTCTTGGCACATTTAAGGGTGCTGGATCTGGGTAAGAGGCAGTCCAGAGATTGGGAAAGCCATGTGTTGAATTCAATGTCTGCGGTAATGGGGTTTTGTGAGGGGGGGGGATATCTTCCCTAAGTTTGGCAGCCCATTCGTCTGGGTTCAATTTGTGCCAGCATCTGGTGAGGGTTCTGATTTTTGGCGTCTGCGTAGGGAGAGTCTTGATGAGCCATTCGAAAGGGACCAGAAAGTGGTCGGACCAGGGAAGAGGGAGATGAGAACGGGAACTGAGGTTTTGAATGTTTGTGAATATGGGGTCAAGCAACTGCCCTTTGTCATGAGTGGCCTGCGGATTCTTTAGGTGAAGACCAGTGGAGGAGATATCCAGTAGGAGATCAGCTGCCTGGATATCGCCCGGGTCGAGAAAGTGAAGATTAAAATCTCCTAATAAGAGATAGTTAGAGGAAGTTGTCGCTTCAAGAGTGACATGGTCCATGAGTTTGCTAGGGAATTCGGCAAGATGGCCGGGGGGACGATAAACTAGCAACCCCGACAAAGATGTTACAGGCGAGATTTGGATGGTGAAGTGGCAGCTTTCACAGTCTTTAATATTACCGTCTAGGATTCTGCAGGTAAGGGAATCCTTGAATATTATGGCTAGGCCACCTCCTCTGCCACGCGGTCTATTCAGAGAACAGATTTGGTAGCACGGGGGGAGAGCGTTGACAGTGTCAGGGCCATTGTTGGAAGTGAGCCATGTTTCAGTGAGAAACAGAATGTCCATGGAGTAGTTTGAAATCAAAAGATTAATTTCGTGGGCGTGTTTAACAAGAGACCTGCAGTTAAGTAGGCCTAGTTGAAGACCACCGTGTTCAGTGTCTACATCGTCGGGCTTGCAGATACTACAGCCGGTGAATGGGTTCTCGCCCATATGGATATAATTGCAAGAAGGGTGTTTTTGAGTGTTCAGGGCCAGGAGTCTATCTCGAGTATAGGCAGGACCTTTCTTGGCGGAAATGGGCATAGTGGCAGGGCCTGGGGCCGTCCGGGCCCGGACGGGCCCAGACGGGCTTGCCTTTGGCGCACCCGCTGCGCCCGTCCGCTGCACGTCCGCGTGCTGCACATGGTTTATGCCGGGAGAGGGGCGTGGCTAGAAGAAGTGGGCGTGGCCTGTGAGCAGGCTCGCTCGCTAATGGCGGTGATGACAATTTCCTTCCCCGTGGCAGCCTTCAGATCGGCTGCACGGGTGTATAAGGTTCAAGGTGAGTGCCCCAACCAGGCTAGTGGGAGAGGAGAGGTGCACAATTCTTAAAATCAATTTTACACACAATTTTAAAAATAAGCAAATTTCGAGCAGAGCTCCCAGCTGTGCCTCAGGAGTACAGGTTCTGAAAGCGGCTGGGCGTCAGCGCTTTAAATAGTCAGGGGGGGCGTGGCCAGAAGAAGTGGGCATGGCCTGTGAGCAGGCTCGCTCGCTAATGGCGGTGATGACAATTTCCTTCCCCGTGGCAGCCTTCAGATCGGCTGCACGGGTGTATAAGGTTCAAGGCTAGTGGGAGAGGAGAGGTGCACAATTCTTAAAATCAATTTTACACACAATTTTAAAAATAAGCAAATTTCGAGCAGAGCTCCCGGCTGTGCCTCAGGAGTACAGGTTCTGAAAGCGGCTGGGCGTCAGCGCTTTAAATAGTCAGGGGGGCGTGGCCAGAAGAAGTGGGCGTGGCCTGTGAGCAGGCTCGCTCGCTAATGGCGGTGATGACAATTTCCTTCCCCGTGGCAGCCTTCAGATCGGCTGCACGGGTGTATAAGGTTCAAGGTGAGTGCCCCAACCAGGCTAGTGGGAGAGGAGAGGTGCACAATTCTTAAAATCAATTTTACACACAATTTTAAAAATAAGCAAATTTCGAGCAGAGCTCCCGGCTGTGCCTCAGGAGTACAGGTTCATGAGGTTGATGAGGGCCTCAATGTCTGATTACAAGTTCCCACAACTACCTATGCAAATGGTAACAGAGTTACCGGATGCATTCAGAATTACAAGGTCCATGGCAAATCTGTGGTCTTGGAACATAGCACCAGGGTACTCTGGCTGCTGAAAGAAGCTCTAGGTGAAACTACCAGGGGAAATAGGGAATAACAGGGAAAATCAGACCCGGAATTGCAGATTCTTCCTGTAAATCATGATTCATTGGGGAAATCTCCGGATTCTGTGTGTAATGAGAATTTACCCGTGAAATTTCTCTTGCCATAAATATAGAATGTTAGATAACATTCTGCAGGTCTAATTCTCATCTAGATACTATTCTTTCCATAAATCTGAGGATATTTTCTCACAGTCCAGCTTTAAATTGAGCCGTAGGTCTTAAAACTTGGATTTAGAACAAGAGGGGTTTATACCAGCTTTAAAACTTTGTCAAACTGTGTAATTCTGGGTAAATTAAATCTTTTTTTGTTAGTAGATGTGCCCAATTTATTTCCCTGTTCATCCACCTCTGTATCTGCTCTAAATGGAAGCATTTAAAAGAGGTTAACTGATAATGCCATGCTACAAAAGTCACTGGATGTATTCCATTTATTAACATGGTCGCAGGATCCTTGCTGAGCCTATACTGATCTACAGACACATCAGAAAAGATCCAGCAGGTCTGTTGTTGAACGAGTTGTGCTACTCTGCCACTCCAAACCAATTTCGTGGTTCATATAAATGTGAATTACTAATACAAATATAACGTTTTGAAAGTCACTTGGAGTAAGACCTGCCACAGACAGACCTCGGTTCAAAGAAAAAAGAAGAAATATGTGAAATAGAAAATAAAAGTGGAAGCAAGGTGTATATTTCCTGATTTCCCCCGTTTCTTTATATATTTTGGGGTCTTCTTCCTCTCTTTGTTCCCTTCACTTCAAACTTGTTATTTCAATCAATCAGTAGAATACCAGAAATCTTTGAAATGGTGTTGAGGAGTAATGTGTTCCAAAAAGCAAAACAAAGTGCAAAGGGTACTTTCAACACCTGCACTCTCCCAAATGTAACTAAGGGGCAGATGTATCAAGCCTTTTGCGACTCGCAAAGGCCGAAATTCGCAGAATTTCGGCCTTTGCAAATGGCAAAAGGCCTTTTTGCATGTTTTGGCATGCATCAAAAATTCGCAAAATAAGTAATAGCAAAAATGTGTGATTCCTTATTTTGCCATAGCATTTAAGGAATCGCAATTTTGCGATTCCTTAAATGCTATGTATGTAGCATTTTTGAAATGCGATTTTTGTTAAAGAATTCGCAAATTACCACCAACTTGTAGTTGATGGTAATTTGCGAAGTCTTTAAAAAATGCACAATTTGGCATTTTTGATGGTGGCATGTGATGCACACACATGCCCATAGAGCATGTATGTGCACCATATGTACACACATGTACATTTCAGGGGTGCAGCAGGGTGTCTTTCAGACACCCCTGCACCCTTGAAATAATTCTCAAATTGCGATTAGCAAATTGCGAATTCGCTATTTGAGAATTACTTCACAATCATTCCTATGGGCCTCCTGGCCCATAGGAATGCATGGGAAATTATTCCTTATTTGCAAATTCGCAAAATGCGAATTCGCAAATAAGGAAGATTAAGGTATCGCAAAAAAATAGCGATTTTTTCCATACATTCCATTTTGCTATTTCTAAATAGCGATTCCTTAAAAATCGCTATTTAGGAATCGCAAAATGGAATCTTGATACATCTGCCCCTAAGTAACCACAAAACTGTAACACATGTTCTTAATGTGTCAGTGGCTCCCTTTATCCAGCAACTGTACAAGCAAAGACAACGTCCTATAGACATGTACAGAAGAAGCACTTGTCAGGGGTGTTCAAGGTTGGACCACGAGGACTGAATCCATGCCAGATTTTAAGGAAACTCTCGTTGGATAGATCTGTATAATGAACCTACATGTGAATCTTGTACATAGGCAAAAGTTATACTAAAAATCTGGCCATGAGCAGGCCATTGTGGCCATGACTGAACTGGAATGTGTCAAAAAAAGCTAAAAATAATAGCGCATTTTAGGAAAGTTGCAAAAATAATAAGTGGGGAGAAGTAGCAGCTGGTCCGCTAAGGCAGGGGAGCTATACCCCACTGCTTCGAAGCAGTGAAGTAAAGGAAACATGAAATGATAACTGACGTTATTATCCTTTTATGTTTCCTTCTGCTGCAGGTTTATACTTGGAGTGGTGCTGCTCTGACGACAGAGGAGCAGGAGAGGAGTGGTTTGCCCACTCCTAAGTGCACATGACTGGCCGACCCTCTTGGGCCGGGTAAACCTTCATGCACACTTCTCATCTTCTCCATGCAGGCTCCATTACAGTCTGCATGGAGAACAAGCCCTCAACCCCTGGCTGAGCGCCGATCCACAGCATTCAGACCAATCACAATGCTGCATTGTGATTGGCTATCGGGAGGCTGGGAGGCTGGGAGGGCTTCCTGCATCCTGTTGCATGACCGGAGTCTGGAAGAAGAGGCCGCCCGTCAAAGGTAAGTGTTTTTTAAATTTTTGTTTGACTTTTTTCGTCTTTCCCACCCCTCCGCCCCCACTCACCACCCGGGTCCGGTAGCAGCCGCTACTGGTGGGCAAGCGAGCAAACAAAAGAAAGGGAGGGTCTCTAAAGTTTGGTGGTAAGAAAAGAAAAATATGCCATTACTCTTTGATACATGATGTATATAGGGTGTGCCTTAGAGAGCTGTGGCCAGTGGAAGAGCAATTCAGGAACCTCAGTAAATGGCACTTTGAAAACCAAGTCACTTCAAGTTAAAAATCAATCTCATATCCAGCCAAGCCCATGAAGAACCATCTGCTTCTTTTCTTTGTGATGTTCTCGTAACAGGCACTTTCTAAAGGAGGGTAAGGCGGACCATGGTGGAGATTATGATGGACACATCCAGCCCTCTGTCTCAGACCTGGACAAGGCTGTACAACCAGTGCTGAGTCTGAAACTCCTTTGCCCTTGTACCTTGTACGCAAACAAGCCTGCACGTTGTTTGTGTACACAACCTGCAGTTGTAAGGCTAAACCCCTGGCAGCGTGTGCCAGTGATGTCTCCTCGGCTGCAAATGAAAGGTTAGCAGCGCAACACACCTTCTTGCTGGAGGACATGCACTTTGGTAATAAAGCAAATCATTTATCAGCCTTACGTCTGAACGGTGGGAGGATACAGGAAAAAGGCCTTTGGCACTACAGAAAGAGGGCGGTCCTTCCCAAACTAAAACATGTTCTGCAGCACCAAATGTCAATAATCCTGCAGCCTTGGATGCCAAAAGGCCCCGTGGCATGACATCCACCACGAATTAGTTATGACAATTTTACTACCAGCATTCTTCGTTTTGTGTATTTTGGAACAGCTTTCTCCAGTCTGTGTATGGGCATACATATCCCAGCATGCAGTGCGCAGCTAGCTAAAAAGGGACTAGGACTGGCAGAAGGAACCCCTTGTGCCATGGGCCCAGTCTGCAGCTCTGAGCTGTGCTTAATGAAAATTATCTTAATTTATATGAAAAAAATTAGGTATTAACTGAATGGTTCTCTTTAATCCTTCATCTTCAATGACAGTGTCTGCTTTCCTTCAGCTTGATTTTCTCGCTTCTCGTGCACTTAGGCAATATGATTATATATTTCACAGCTTCCAGGCACACCTGCTTGGTCTGTGCTCGCAAAATCAACATTGGCTGCTGAAATCGGAACATACTGATGTGCTTCTGTTTGCCTGTGTCTAAGCCCAAATGACACCACAGCACTTTAATGTATTTGCTACAGAATTCCAAGTTACGGGTCACATGTTAGAGTCTTGGGGCCAGATGTACGACCATTCGGATTTGCGGGTCGCAAATTGCGATTTTTTTGCGACTGTCAATATGCGACTTGCAAAGTGGAATGTACTAATGTTTCTCAGACACATTTAGCGATTCCCAATGGGGTCACAAATGACCTGCCTCATCAATATTCATGAGGCAGGTAACAATTTGTGGCCCATTGGGAACGGGATACAATCACAGGGATGGTGTGCTGCTAGGACAGGAGACCACCATGTCTGTTTGCTTTTGAAATAAATCAACGTTTTTCAAATTTTTCAAATGCATCATGTTTTCCTTAAAGGAAAACAGGATGTATTTAAAAGAAAACAATGCAAAGTTTTCTTTAAAAAAAAAATATATATATATAAATATTTTTGCTGCCAAACACAAAGGGGAATGGGTCGCCTGGGAACCCCTTCCTGTGTGTGACTGGTTTACCACCGATTTGAAATTGGTGGTAACTGCAATTGTTTCGCAACCGCATTTGCAGTCTCAAAACAATCGCATATCCCCTTGCGACTTGCTATTAGGAAGGGACCTACTTGGCACGCCCCTTCCTAATAGCGACTCGCAAGCCCTAATAGGGCTTGAGAGTCAGTAATAGAAAACAGACTCGCAAAATTGAGTTTGTACATGCTACCACCCTTTTTAGCGGTCACAAACGACCGGATTTCCCATTTGCGACCGTACATATGACTCTTAGTATCGCTGGCTCAGCCTTTTATTCCCAAGCAGTTGATGATGTGAGTACTGTTGAGTTAGCTAATAGCAACACCTGGTATTAATGATCCTGTAAAAAGTCTCAGTTTATTTTTCTTAAAACTCTTTAACGGGCAGTCCATATAATCTCCACCTAACTTAAGCCGCTATTGGCTAATTCTTTGAGCCACAAATCCAAAATACACTCACTCTGCTGAACAACGCCTGTTTTACACTGATGAGCTATTACTTTACTTGCTTTTTTATTTATCAAGGAAATCTGCTTTTTAAACATTTTAGCCAGGGCCATGGCAAGAATTGCTCGGCAGTTCAAGCACAAACAGGGCTTTAAGTGGGCCGGGTCAGGGGCGTAACAAACACCCCCGCAGCCCCTGCAGTGCGGGGGGCCCCCAGTCTTCAGTACATGAAGGGGGCCCCCTGAACAGCAGTGGGTTAATTGGAGCGTCGGAGCACTTCCCTCTCAACTTTCCACCTTGTATTTCCTTTATTTTACTGCCACCACATAGATATGTTTTTTTCCTTTATATCTGCCTTGCTTTCAGTCAGGCACATTTGAAAGGCTTATGCTATAGTGCGCAGGTGCCAGCAGTTGCATGTTTTGCAGGGCTTGTTTGTTTTCATCCCTGACCCATTGTGGTCTTAAACTATGTAAAACTACGCCCTTATTTGACGTAGGGAAGCCTTCGTCATTGAACACAGGCCGGGTGCATTCAGCTTCAGCCTGTGTTCCATGAGTCTGACTGTCACTCAGTGACCTTACACCTTTTTGGCCTCGTTACAGGGAGGGATGACACTGGGCTAAACTCAAAGACCCCACCCGAGATGCGAACAGCGTCACTGAGACATGAAAACACAATTAGGAGTGTAGATGACAAGAAGAGCATCCAGCACAGGTGAAAATAATTTCTGACTTTTAAGTAACACGCTGCTGCTCTGTTAATTCTATGGACATGGTATATTCTGAATATTCTGGTTGTGCATATTGGATGGGGGAGAGGAGGCAAGCATAAATATAGATATTTGCCCAGGATGATCTTCAATTTCGGTTTAGAGGGGGTAAATGCATACTGCGTGTAGTAGTGGAAACAGAGCTCTCAAGTTTTAAAGGTTCATGCATGAATAGCTCATTCAGACGGTGGTGTTTCTTTGCATTGTGGGACTTGTAGTCCAAATTTTCTAATAAGATGACAAAATATATGAATCTCAGAAAGCAAAGTAAAAACATGGGGGCAGATTTATGTTGGGAATGCGCCACGTTTGCGTCACGCAACTGCGGCGTAAACGTGGCGCATCCCTATGACCCATTTACAACGTGACGCATCTAGCCAGGTGTCACGTTGTAAAGCCCTGCGCCACTTGTGGGCGTTCCGGCGCAGGGTGGGCGTTCCGGGGCAGGTGCGCCTCGCAAAAGTGGCTGAGTGAAATCTATAAGATTTCACTCAGTCACTTTCAGGCCAATGCTGCGTCAAAACCCTGCGCCTGCTTGAAGCAGGTGTAGGTCTTGACGCAGCATTGTAAAGATGGGGCACCCCCGAGCCTTGCTGGCGCTGCATCACGCTTGCGACGCAACTCCAGCATTGCGCCACCTTTACGGCACAGATGCGTGACGCATCTGTGCCGTTTTTGCCCCATGGTGCGGCGCATTGTAAATGCGGCGCACCATGGGAGGCGGAGCAGCGGCGCAAAATAACTGGCGCATCCCTGGGGATGCGCCAGTTATCATAAATCTGCCCCATGGTTTGCTGAGCTACACAGGTAGGAAAATGGAAACGCGAGAGCCTGTAGCGTTTTGTGGAAGTGCTCATAATACTCGAAGTAAAACAGATCCTCGCTTGTTCACAGCACTGATAGGTGTTGCGCTTTGGCAGATTTAGGTCTGACTACAACTCTGCATCAAGCAGCGATGACCCAGGAAAGGCCATGTGCACAGGCGAACTAGAGACCGACCTAAGTTTAGGGAGGACCGGAAAGAGGCATTTGTGTTGCAAACACCAGAAACAAACCTTGGGGCAGATCTACAAGAAAGTACCACAGCGTGGCACCGCAAGCCCTTTGTCTGCGCCACGCTGCGGCACTTTCAGAGCACAGGAATGCAACATATTTACAATAATATGTTGCATTCCTGTGCTCTTCCCTGCGCTGGTGCACAAACAGCTGCCAAGCGCCGGCGCAGGCACCCTTGCACCATGGTGCAAGGATGCCTGTGCCATGGGGAGATTGTTTTTGTGCAGGCAGGGGCGCCTTCCTGCACAAAAACAATCACTAAAGGCTTTTTCCTCTTTCAATGTGTGCTGTAGAATGCAGCAGGCATTGAAGGAGGAAAAAACGAGGAGAAATGAAAACATTTCTCCTCGTTGCGCCACCCTACGCCACCTCTAGGGTGGCGTAGCATTCAGACACATCTCCAGATTTACGATTTCTCGTAAATCTGGAGATGTGTCTTGTTCCATGGGAATTGCGTGGGAACACCCACAGCAACACCCATGGAACGCCCCTTCAACGCAAAGTGCTGCGTGTGAAGGGGGCGTATTTACAAGGAGAGGAAAAGTCACGCTGGGTGGCTTTTCCTGTCCTTGTAAATATGGAGGAGCCCCCTGCACCAGCAGTACGCCACGAAAAGTGACATACTGGTGGCGCAGAGGGCTTGTAAATCTGCCCCCTTGTTTTCAGGGAATATCACAGCCAGACCATGCATCAGGAAGCACCATGGACAGTCATCGTGCAGAAGCTATTTCTCAAAAAGCACTCCTGTCGCAAAACAGCAGCTCTTGCTGGATGTGTATAAAACATGTTAGAGAATTTGGCATACATGTTATTTGTGCTCAGGGCTGTTTAATATCCTTTTTTAACACACCTTCAGTCTGAGCAAGTGCACGCCACAGTGAGCATCAGCAGGCATGGATAGGGAATAATAGTTACCTCTAGCAGAATAAAAGGGTACACCATTTATTACAAAGAATGTATACAGTGACATAAAAAATGGAAGTCAGCAAGAACTAAGCAATGAGCACAAACTTTCCATGTATTGACAACCTCCTCTCACCACTGCCAACATTCTATTTTGTTTATAAAATTTTAGGTTACACATTTTCTAGAATAATTATTATGTTGCACACAAAAGTGCACTTTTGTGGGCAATAATTTCTAAACTTTTTATGTCTCAGTTGTGTAGTTATGTGGTGCACTCCGGGGAGAGGCATCTCTGTTTCTTTGATTGGGCATTTGGAAATAGGTTAATGGAAGTCACCCTAGAACATACTAAGACACCATGTTTTGTTACCTGGGGACATCTTAGGCCAGTCTGTGGTATAACCAGAAACTTTGACCAAAGTAGACCCAAGAGTTATGATGGAAACCTGTAATCTGACAGCAAGCACTGAACTAAGCATTCTAGGGCGAGACCTACTTCAGCCCTCTGCTACCAACCTTCTACTTAAACTGAAATCAAATGACTTGCAACAAGGTAACCAGATGTTGCTTACATGTACACCACATTGTTAATGCGGCTCAGGAAATTAGTTATTGATTTAGACTATGTGCCAAGAATGTTTTGAATGCAAAACGTGTGGGCTCAAAGTGTTAGTCCATAATCTGCGAGTGCAGAACATCTGAGTGCTGAGTGTTAGTGCAGTAGCAGTAGACACAGGATATCTTTACAGGATGCGGTAGTGCAAGCCCTGTTTTAGAAGAATTGTGGGTGTAGAACCTGTGGGCTTAAGGCATGTGGATGCAGAGTATGAATGCAAGAGCTGTCCGGACAGGACCATTCCATAGCATGTGTTAGTGCAGGTCCTGTGAGTACAGGACTTCTCAATTTGAGGTTAAACATTTGAATTTCTACTTATATGTGTACAGCGCAGTGAAGGATAATTCACTGCAGGTCAGTAACAGGATTAAGAGACTATCAAGAGAGCATTGGAGACAATCAGGTGAGGATGATGTAAGAAGAAAGGAGTGAGGAGGCATTTAAGGAAGAGGTGAGATAATCAGAAAGTGTTGAGGATATAGTAAAGGAAGGCATGAGGAGACATCAAACAAATGGACGACAAACAATTAAGGAAGAGGCAAAGGCCAGCTAAATTATGAACGAAAAGAGAATCAAGGAATGGATGCAGTGAGATAGAAGAAAGGGTGAGGTAGCAATCAAGAAACAACTGAAGAAACAGCAAAATAACAGAGGAGGAGACAGTTAAGGAAGGGGTGAGGTGGCAATTAGGAAAGGAGTTACAAAGTATGAGGTGATTATTGAAAAAGAACTGAAGTGGCAGACAAGAAGATATGCAAGACATAAATACAAGGAAGAGATGAGAAATAAATCTAGGAAAAGATTCGGTTTTTGCGTACGTCGGCTTACTTGGCAAAACAGGAATTCTATGAAATATTGTTTGAGTGTTTCTATAGGAATGTCTGTACAAACTAATGCTTTTTTGTCAAATTCTTCTGGAAATTGTGTTTGAAAATGCATCATTTTACACCATTGTTAAACCAAATTCTCTGGCCGAAGAACCCCCGAACCCTCTTTTTGTGCTATGCTTGTAAGAAGAGTATCTTGATACGTATGGATCTGGTGAGTACTGCGTGCATGAAAGTGCTTGACACGTTATTTGCATAAGAAAATACTATATATTATTTTCGTTATCCTCCATTAGTTAGCAGTAAGGAAGGGGAAGAGAAGCGTTCACCAACAGCATTCAGTTAGTCTTAGGCAGACAAAGAATGCTGTGGTCTGTGCTAGATGCCGCCCTGAAGTCATAGGTATATGTATCAGGTGCTGTCATTGAAAGGAAGTAGAAATGCGCTGTAGATGTTGTAGGTATTGATGGCTACCTTCCGGTTGCAGACTTCGCTGGGCTGACAGTGGGCGGGGAAATGCTATGTTGTCACTGTTGGGTTAATTACATGAACGCGCATTCTCTCTGGTGTTTGTCCATGGCGTATTTGCTGACTGGTGCTACACATGGGATCAGGTTTGCCTTTGACAGGAGGTATGGTTTAGTGGGGTACATAGGTAAATTAATGTTAGCGTGAGGAAACAAAAATCAGACCCTTTGTACATTTAAATATTATTGTGTGCATCATGCAGAGGATGAAAAGTAGCAAGAACGGCTCTAATGCCATAGTGGCTAGCTGGAAGAACTGTTTTAGGTGGTCAGTTGAAGAGATTGTTTAACATGTTTTAAACTACTACAGTGGCATTGGGGAAGGCAGCAGCTGAAAGGCTCTGTCTTTACTGGTAGGCAGTGGTTAGATGGGGACCGGCCATCAGTCTTTCTGTCGGTGGTCGACTGGGGAGCAAGGGGCGGCGGTCACGGGTTTGCAGTGACATCTGAGGGGTGGTTTTAAAGGTGGGCGGAAAAGCATAAATGCGGGTTTCGTAGGGGTGAGAGTAGAGTGTAATGGAGGCGTTAGTAGCAGGCACGAAGGCAGTGGTCTGTGTTTGGAGGTGGTTGACTGAGCGGGCTTCGCTTGAAGGTGGGTCATTAAGTAGGAGGATGTGTTTGGTGGGCCAGCTGGAGGCAGTGTCATGTAACTTTGCTTGAAGGTGCAGCAGCAGTATTTACTGATGTATGTAAATCGCCCCAATGAAAAGGTGGATGTGACCAATGAAGGGACCAGAATCCTTTTTTTATTGCTGGGGTGAGCCCCTGCAGTATGGCAGGTCGCTGGCCTGAGAGTTCTTGACTAACGCGGAGAATGGGGGGCCCCCTCCATGTACTTTGCAGGGGGGCCCCCTCAAGTTTCGTTACGCCACTGGGCCGGGTCTCACAGGTGCTGAGCACCAGCAGTTTTTTAAAGGGGGCCTCGAAACGGGTCCCTAGTAGGCTCTGTTTTGTGCCCTGGCACAGGCAGTCAAGTTTTTTCCAGATTGCAGTGACAGCAGGCACATTGATGTGCGCGTGCTCATACTGCTCACTTCTCACTAGTGGAGAAGTTATGACATGAAGTCATGCCAGGTGAGCGTTGTAGGGGAAGGGAAATCTTTAAAGAGAGCCATTTTCTCTCTGGATTTCCCTTCTATTTTTGAAACTCAGCAGCAGCAACATTATCGTGGTGTCACAAGGGCTTTAAGTAGAAGCGTTTTCAATATTATATACAACAAGCCATATTGCTGTTTATTTATCTTATGCAACTAACAACCATTGACAAAGCCAATAGTCCTGACTTGTTGTAGGTATGATGTTACTTGTTGTGTCATATCTGGATGCAATGACAGAACCAGCAAAATACAAGTCGGGCGGCCCACTATGCTAAGCACAGATTTTTAGCTTATGTGTTTTTAAGCCACACCCTAAATTACATTGGCCACACCCCTTTGAGAGATCCACCAGTTTTTTCACCCCACTTAAAACCCTGAACACAACCCTCCTCAGAAGAATGCACATTGGCCCATATTTACTAAAGGTAAGTGCAGGCACTCATGACACAAATGACAGCCTTCATCACATTTCAGTTGTAAATGGATTTTTACTCTAAAAGTTGACATGACCACAGCACTAAAACAAATTGCACCGCATTTTACTACATACCCATGTAGGAATAGAGAGTGGGCATTATAGGGTAGGAACAGCATAAATAAGCAGTGCTTAATTTGTGAAAGAATAAGTGTTGAGCCGAAAGTTTTTCTCAGTAGCTCACGGCAAGTGCAACGAATATCAGAGTGACGAATAGCAAAGCTGTGTAGTCCTGATTCCACAATATCTCTCTTTAGTCCACCACCAGACACTCCCTGTCCCTTTATCTCGTTCTTGTAGGTTCCTACTCTCTTCCTTAGTCACAGTCTTCCTCCTTCTTCCCCACTTGCCTGTTTTCCTCTCTCTATCTCTGGGTCAAAGTCTGATGAGGAAAATGATGTGCCATTTCCCAAAAATGAGAGCCAGTGGACCCCACCTGCAACCACCGGTTTAAATTAAGCCCTGCAAACAACCATCACTAGCAACGCTAACTCATATCTAATAGGTATTATACTGAGCACCCAAGCTAATTGCTTTTGCAAATCATGCAAAATTAGAGCAAGGGCAAACAATTTGCACATTTACCACAATATATATACCATATAAAATGCCCCCCTTCCCGGAAAAGCCATAATGGATGTTGTATTCTCAGCTGGAGATCATAACAGCTGCAACTTCCCAAGAATGGCCATTGGAGAAGGCTGTACAGGGAAAGTGAGAGTGATACCGTTTGGGAAACCTGGGGAGGAGATGAAAGTAAAGTATAGGCTAAGCATTGAGGAGTCTCCATGAACAAATTGAACTCTCACTTGAGCCCGGAACAGGTATTACTCGAATCAATACCAGCTTACATCAAATTAATTGTTGTACTGTGTTTACTAGCAAAAGGCTCAATCATTTTACAGGGGATGGTTATGGAAATTATGCTGTATCAGTTTTCCATACCCAAACATATGCAGAATGCAAATGCCCACCTCCCTGGAAAGATTGGTGGATCTTTCAATAAATGTTGCTTTGTATACCAACATCTTGGTAAATAACTTCGCAATTCTTGTACTTCACTCGATTGAATACTTCAACAGATTCCAATGTTCTTAAAACGTTTTTTTGTCATCTTATCAAAACACATCTAAAGTACAGACAACATGTTTCGTTCCACAAGGGGGTCCTTCTTCAGGGCTGCTAATCAAGGATAATGTATCTCAATTAAAATCCATTTCCTCTAAAAAATGTTTAAAAACAAGCAATCAAAAGACATAGACACGCATTTTACCATATTCATACACTCTTGCAATATATTGTACACTCTCATTATACCAAGCCTCTTGTACTGTAATTAGAAATATGAAAGATATAATTGTTTTTTAGAATAAATGAGAGGTCAAGCATCATTATGTAGACAATAGAGATGAATCCACATAAAAAAGATTACTATATATCATCATCAAACAATCTTATTTCGGCTCATGAAACCAAACCATAAAAGAGTATCTAACATAGAAATCAATAGTGTGCAGACATTAAAACTTAGCAGTAATTTTGGCAAAAATGTCATGAGTTATTTCATAAAGTGATATGTGTCAAAGAGGGAACTATTACCAACAACATACGAGTAATCCAGCTCTTGGTGCATCAAATTGTTCTTATATCCAAATGGAATTGTAGAAATTAATTCATAAAGTGACTTGTGCTTGAAGAGGGACACTATTAAGGCATCAAATAAATGATCCAGCCCCTTATGCAATAAACACCCATTTATCTATAGCTCATTGAGAATGCTAAACACAGGTTAAAATAAATAAAACAAGGTGAAAACATTACTTGTCCACCATATTTCTCACTCTTACTCCATGCGACCAGCCGAGATGAATTTGTGAACCATTGTGCAAACAAGTTTCAATTGCAGTAATTGGAGGTGAAGTAATACTGCCCTGCACATTCTGTTGTGCATGGACCTTAGTAATGGGCTTAACAACAGTTTCCAAGGCACTGTATAGTATATAATATAGTGACCATGAATCGCAAGGGCCTGGCTTTGGGCACACTTCTTCATGAACGTCTCTTGGATAAGAGACCAGGAGATGAGCTAAATTAAATCTAAACCTACCCAGGTAAAATCTCTGATGGTGGTGTGGTAAATAGAGCTCCATATGGACGGTGAAATAAAAAATTTGGTGGGAGTCAATTCAAATAAACTTTATTCGACAATTAAGTCATAAAAGTGAGACATAAAATCACATTTTCTACTAATTAAAAGAGTCATTAAAAAGATTATACAATAAATATGTTTAAAAAAGGATTAAACACCAAGGGACAATTGCCGAATATCACATAGCTAAAAGCACATCCCTAAAATGTATGGAATTCTCAATCTAATTTGATAGAGCTCTTACCCGGATTATCCATGCCCATTTAAAAAATTTTGCCACTGCTATGGCAATTGGGTGATTGGGGTCTGTACTCAAGATTCGTAACGCCTCCTCATGTCTGCGGATACCTATTAATTTACATATTGGTTTAATCCACATCTTTCTGGGGGCCACATAGAGAGGACAGAAAAGAAGGAGATGACTTATCGTCTCTTGTTCTTCTCTACACCTCGGGCATTTATCATGATGACTTTCGCCTACCCAATTAGCTGTGAATGACCTTGTTGGAAGGGAGCCTACTCTAGTTTGAAAATAGAGTTTACGGTCCAACTGCTTTTCGATGGCATCCCAATACAATTCCAGCTTAGGGTATCCCTTGAAATCAAGGAAGCGACCTGTAAGGTGCAGGGAGAGACCCTTTGTTTTTGCATTTGATGTGACCATCTCCCAATATTTTATCTTTAAATCTTTTTTAGAGGGAAAAACTGCATTAGACGGGTCATCCCAAAGGTCCCTCATCCCCAGGCTAATTAGCAGAGACTTTATGGCCTTTAGCCAACGGATTTTTTGGGAGGAATCTTTAGCTATTATTTCTTTTAGGCTCTCTGCATAGTGCTGAAGCTCTTCTGTGGTCCATATCCTGCGCCAATACAAGAGCGGCGCAGGAAAGCAAGATCTTGGACAGATTTTTTCCCTAGGTCCTACATCAGAGGTAGCAGCGGGGTACTTATCGGGACGCTGGTTACTTTTCTTAGGAATTCATTTTCTGCTTGTGTCAGGCTCCCCAGTTTTTCGAAACCCCATAGTTCAGCTCCATAAAGAGCTGAACTAAGTACCTTCATCCCATATATTTCTAGCAGTGGGCTAATGGGTTTTGTTTCAGAAGATTTAAACCTTTTAAGAAGGATACCTGCCTGCTGGCGATGCTTAAGGACTGCTAGTTCTAGTTGGCTAGTCCAACCCAGATCTTTCTGAAGGGTAACCCCCAGGTAGGTAAAAGCTTCAACCTGATCAAGCGGGGAATTATTCATGTATATCCTCCCTCTATAGGGTTTGGAGCACCCAGTAGATTTACGGTCAGTAAGGACCATATACTTGGTTTTGGCTATATTTATTTCCAAACCCCGTTCTAGGCAAAAGTCCTCGAAGCGTTTAAGAGCATGCTGTAAACCACTGGGAGTTTTTTAAATTAATAAGGTATCGTCCGCGAACATGAGGATCGGGACTCGCTCGCCGCACATCACAGGGGCATCGGTCGGGACTCGCTACCCCGTTCACAAAGAGAGAGAACAGAGTAGGTGCCGAGACGCAACCCTGCCTCACCCCTCGCCCAACGGGGAAGGGTTCCGTGACATCTCCCTGGCCCCCCCACCGTACCCGAGCAAACGTACCCTCATGTAACCGGACGACCAAACACAAAAGCTCAGGGAGCATCCCTAATTCCTCCAACACTTGCCACAATTTATTGCGGGGCACCAAGTCAAAAGCTGCCCTTAAGTCTACGAAGACGGCGTAAAGGGTACCTTTTTCCAAAATCACAGTGCGCCAAAATAAGATAATAAATCGGAAGACCTGGTCTATAGTGCTGGTCTTGGGTCTGAACCCAGCCTGGAGGTGATTCAAGATGTTATTGTCATCCATCCACGTCTGAATTTTTCCCAAAACCAGCCGTCCCATGATTTTTTGGACAGAGTCGATCAGGCTGATGGGCCTGTAATTACCTGCTAACGACTTGTCCCCTTTTTTAAACACCGGAACTATTTCCGCGCATTTCCATGAAAGTGGGGCTTCCATCCCCTGGGCGATGGCATTTGCCAAATGCATGATATACAATCGCCATCTTCCCTTATTGTATAAAAACAAATCAGCGGGGACACAATCCATTCCAGGTGCGCGGCCCGTGGGCACCAGATCTAATGCTCTGTCCACATCTCCTACTGTGAATACTACTTCATTGTAGAAAATGTGGACCCGTGTTCCCTCTATACCTCCTGCTTCATTAGCGGCGTATTGTGGTTTAAAGTATTCAACCCATGCGCTTGGGGCTACATTATTTTGGGGTGACTCATGTTGTCCATCCCTACCCCATTTAAAAAAGTCCCAAAAAGCTTTTGGGTTTTTAGCTTTACAAGCTTCTTTAAGGTCCTGCCAGCTAGCCTCATCCCATGCTTTTTTAGCAACAGACTGTTTGAGCCTATAGTTGGCTCTAGCCACCTTTACTTCACTTGGGTCTTTTGATTTTAGTGCTTTAGATAGCTCCCCCCTAGCTTTACGACAGGAGCCATCGTACCAGCTCTCTGTTCTTCGAATTTGCACACTTTTTCCTTTCCGGGTCATACAGAAGTAGCTTTTCAGACTATTAAAATAAATATCATGGGCCTCCATAAAAGCTCTATACGGGAGCCCATCATTAGGATCAACCTCCATAGTCGCCAGGACACCTTCCAAACCCTCCTCAATTTCTGTAATGATATCCTGATGTTCTACCACCTGTCCCCACTTTAAGCGTCGCTCATCATTAGCTAAAACTAGGTTCGACTTAATGGGACCCCTAGACGTTTCATCCACCATCTTTAGACCCAAATTAAACACCGCAGAGATAGGGTTATGGTCACTCTCGATGCGGTCCACTACCTCCATGTCAAGAAGGGTGTACCACAGCTTGAGTGGAACAAGAACATAATCTATGTGGCTTGCTCTAATACCATTATCGAACGTTGCTTTGCCCATTCTATTCACAGGTGTGCGGCCATTAGCTGCCCTCAACTGGTGCCCCATACATAGGCCTTTCAGTTGGATTGCAGCCTCGGTCCACTTACTTATAGGGTTAGTGTCTAGCTGGGGAACTCCCCATCTGCTATCCTCATCATCCGTCAGGTGCATATCATCGGGGCCCAATGGCTCGAAAGTGGTATTAAAATCACCTGCTATTATTGGTAGTACATTTCCAGGGGTTGCCTGAAGCATTGTATCCAAGGCAACTACCACCTCGGATTTTTTGCCTCCTGGGAGACCCCTAGCATAGACATTAAAAATGTCAATTTTCAAATCCGAAGGGAAGGAAAGCCTTACAGTAAGAATATCACAATTTGACCCAGGGAGTAAGTGGCTATAGCAGTTAAGACTTTGCCTAACCAAAATGACTAGATCCCCCATAGGGCGACCTGGGTGGCTTTTAACTGCGGGGACATAACAATTTAGATAACCCTCTTTAAACACAGGATCAATTGCCCAAGTCTCCTGTAGCAGACAAATGTCAAATTTATCGATTTATTCCATCCAGGCGGTTGAGTTCAGTTTGGTCCCCACACCCGCCACATTCTATGAAATGAACGATGTCTGACATACCACCCCAGCATGGTCACAAACTAAACTTCCTAATACTGGAGAACTCACGGGTGCTTGAAATTCCTCATTCCGCCTAGAAAATCCTCCCACACCTAAAGTCTCAACTATATTTCCGGTATCTGTCGTGACTGGGCTGCAGGCACCTTTCTCTATGCATCTGCAATCATTGACAGTCGCTTCAGCTACCCACTTTTCACACCCATCCTCCTCTATATCTGGAGAGACATCACTTAGTACAATATTTTGGGGGACATAGCGTCAATCACACTCACCCAACCCCGACAAAGCCTCAAACCTATTGAACAGCCTTAAATTGCCCAGAGGGTGTGTATTAGTTTGTTCTGCTGATCTAAAAGCATTCCTTCCAATAGGTACCCTGGGGCCATAGAAATATGATAGGGGGAAAGTTTGTATCTGAGGGGACCGATCAGATCGTGGCCAGCTACAAATGTAGTTTACACTTCTCCAGTCTTTGAAGTTAATAATAACACAGTCCCCTTCAGAAGACTTGGGACTCCTTCCCAACCAGTTCACTCTCCTAGCAAACAGAATTTCTGTAAGAATGTTCGGTGGTAATGGGCGGTGTTTGTTGAGCCAAAAGACACACTTATTTTTCAACTCCCCGTAAGTTTCTCGGTTGCCCTGGGCTACTGGAGGTACTCCCACTAATATTACCACATACGGTGCTGATTCAGGTGGGAGATCAATAGTCGGTAGGGTAGCCACAGATCTTGTTACAGGCCCCACGGTACTTGTTACAGGCCCCAAAGATGGATTTAGTAAAGGAACTGTTGGTCTATTCTTTGCAGCATGAGGCCCTTGCTCCGTCCCCACTATGTTCCCAATATCAGGCAGTGTAGGTGGCAGTGGTGCCAGAGAAGTCAGCGCGTTAACTGCCTCAGGGACTCTGGACCCCTCGCTGGTTTCCCCAAAATTGGAATAATTGGAATAATCCGGTGGGTTTTGGACTATTGGTGTTTTTCGTTGCAGGTTTGGAACACTACGCCGTGACCCAACCTGCTTCTGGACTGTTGATAATGAAAGTTCCAGACACACCAGTCTATTTTCAATAGACTCCAACCGATCATATATTGGGTTGCATAGCTTTTTAATAGTTCCCTCCAGTTTTTTCCAAAATGGTTGGCCCAGATCAAGATGTCACTCGATCCTTACAGGTACCTGTAGCCCTCCATGATTTTCAATAATAGGTGATACAGTCTGAGTTTGGCTACCAGATGACGTTACTGCTACGACCTCCTTTGGGGCAGTCTTCTTTGGACACTTAGCTTTCCTACCCTCAGCTTGTATCGGTGGACCGGGACGTTTTCTTTTGATGTAAGATTACTAGTCCTCCCAACCACATATGTCACACAAAAATGCTCTAATTCGACACTAACCTTGTGCCTGTACTCGAGATGTTAGTGGTCTGGCCCGTCCCGTCCTTGCTCGGTCTTGAACGGGCGTAAACGGGCCCGCCCTTGACCCGGGCTTCGCCCGGCGTCCCACGACGCGGGGATCTCCGCTGTTTAAATGCGCCTTCAGGCGCTCTGGTCCCGTGTGAATTGCGCGCCGCCGCTAAGCCTGCCGGGTAATGTACTCCCGGGGCGGCGGCGCGATGCTTAGCGTGTTGTGACTCCTGGTGGGGGCGGCGTTTGGTCCTGGCCCCTCTTGTGACTCCTGGCGGTGTCGGCGTAACAGGTAGGTGGTGGGAGTCACTCTCTTCTTAGTGTACTCTAGGGCTTCTCTTCTCCTTTCCAACATAGTAAGGAATTCTGTTTTAAATCGAATTTTATTTGAATCACTAATATCACATGGGTTATTGAAAGGTTCGAGCCTCCCTAACATGTTGAGTTGGTCCTTTACATATTTCACCCATAGGATATTATGCGCATATTCGTGCCGTAGGCTCTCAGTAATTATATCCTGTTTGAGAAGCGCTTCAGATTTTGACCAAATGGAAAGTCATAGCATGAGTGGCGCGAACTTGACGCGGTCTTCCAAACACGAAAACCTAGTTCAGTATGACAGGCATAAGTGGGCACACTAATAGGAACAGATAACAGTCTTCTCAAGATCGCATTCTCACTAATCTCAACACAGAAATTAATTGCGCTTTATAGATATTAATCATCGCATCTAAGGGTTGGAACCTAACTTTGCAAAGAACCTAAATGTTGCCTCCATAGTTAGGTCAAATTGGGCTTTTCTTACTTTTATTAAATGGCCCAATTACACTTGTTATCAAAAGGTACTCCCTGATACGTGAAGGTTGGCACCTGAAGAAGTTTGGTCCTGTTAATATAATGTGATTTCAAATTGCTAGACATGTGCCCGCAAACCATGGTATGCTCTTAGTTATATTAGATGCCAAGCCTAGGTCACTCATAAACAAGACAAAGCTGTCCAATAAGAGTTGAAGATTCACCCCAGTACATAATTTAAAAGCATTACAACTATTGCATACCTCTAGAAATAACATATGATCTCCTTCTTTTATTGTAATTGTCAACGTTTTCAATGGAATTATCCATTTATACCTACATTATAAGTTAATAGAAGTCACCATTAAGGGAGCAGCAATTAATGTATTTCTGGTATCTGTTACTCTCACTCAACATATCATAATAATGTTGAAAGCGTACCCACGTTATTTGTAAAAAAAAAAAAAAGTTTCCAAGTTACTATAAACTGAACATCTTCCTGTGGCTAGAATGTAGTGTGTAGGCCCTGAATTGTAGAGCTGGCTTGTAAGATTCCCCAATTGGGCATCTTCATGTGGCCTAACTCTTAGGTCATACCTAGTAACAGTCACACCAAATAAACTGACCTTTGCAATCAATGGAACATTCCTCAAGCGCCATCTTGAAAGCGATTTACCATGTGTGATGGAAGACCCTTTCAGATATGTTAGTGTGTTACCAGAAACTTTATATTGAAAGTTGTAATCACCGAAGGACAGCGAAACTGTAGCACCTGGCCATGAATTTTCACAGAAGGCTGCTCAGGGAAAAGTGAGAGTGACAGTGTTTGGGAGATGAAACTAAAGCATAGGTTAAGCAGTGAGGATCCTCGTGCACGCACTTGAGCCCACAACAGGTAACGCCCATGCAATACCAGCCTATCAAATGAATTGCTTGTTTCAGAGCACATGTGCTGAGGCAGCCTTGGTGTCACAGACACACTTTCTGCGTGTCTGCCCATGTGTGTTGGATGCATTCCTGTCCCTCACACCACAGCATGGGAAGCTCCAACAACCATGTCCCAATCAAGAAGTGAAGACACATGTCTATGCTATTAGTTCCCACACTTACTGGGTATCCTTGACCTCATGCATGTCACATTAGTATAACCTGCTGATGTGGCACACAGAAAGGAACCACAAATACACACTCAATAAATGTATACACAATCTCTGATGTCATATATTGCTTCACCAATGTTGCAGCCAAGTACCTAGGGAGTGCACATTAGTCCTACATATTTAGGCACTGTACCATTAATCAGCATCATGAAAGTGACGTGTACACACAAGGACTACTAGGAGGTATTTATAACACATGTGACCATGAAAACCCAGGAGTAGATGACAGGTATGTAGCATCCATACTCAATTCCATAGGCAATGAATGTTGGCACTCTACACAAATCTTACTACCCCAGCAGAAGAAGCCATTAAGACAGCACACTGGAGAACATGTGCATCCCTGTGAGGTGTTCTTGCATACTGAAGTGTATATTATGATGCCTAGAAGTGTCCGGTTGTAGACTCCTTTACTGCCTCAAGATTGCATGTGAGATGATTATTGTGCTTTGCGCATTATGCAACCGAGATATGCAAGGTGGAATGGCTTCAGCATTACCCAAACAGCAATGTGTAACATCACGAGTACAGCACAATATAGGACCTAATACTGCAACAGTATCACATAATGGATGCATTAGGAAAAACCCAAAATTGTATAGATCATATTTACCAGTTGAATGGAAAGTGAGATATTTTTTTAGTGGCTGCATCGCTTTACAGCATTTTTCATACTTGCTACCACACATCAGCATGTTAGTAGTTACAGCAATGCAAACAATGAAAAAGCATATGACAAGATAAAGCTTCTCTGCCACTTACAAATGCCACTGTAATGAATGTAAGCACTTCACTCTTGCAGTAATGTTTCCTCATTTGTGTTTCAAATTACTGTTAGACTTGGCATTTTTTGGCGTGTTTCTCCTAGTTTTTTGCTTCCTGACCTCCCGGTTTTGACTCTGTTTTTCCTGGTTTGGTGTCTCTGAAAACGTTCTTATTGCTGTTTACCGTTATAGTGCAAGTGGTGCTGTTGTAAATTCTTATTATTTTATTTAATTTATTTATTTTACAGAGTTTTATATAGCGCGAACTTGACCTGAATCTGGTATCCGAGCGCTTTACATGAGCACCAGTTGCATTACATGAGAACACATTCATTTTTGTTAGGCAGGGGGAGATTAAGTGATTTGCCCAGAACCACAGAATGTTCAGCGTCATTGCCGAGACCCAAACCCAATTCCCCAGATTTGAGGTCGAGCGCCCTAGCCGTTAAGCCAACTCCTCTCCCATTATGGATTGGTGATTCCATGATTGGCATATTTGATTTACTGGTAAGACTCTAGTAAAGTGTACTGAGTGTGCCAGGGCCTGTAAATCAAATGCTACTAGTGGGCCTGGAGCACTGATTGTGCCACCCACAGAAGTAGCCCTGTAAAGGTAACTCAGACCTGCCACTGTAGAGTCTGTATACAGTATGTAACTGCCATGTCAACCTGGCAAGTGCACCCACTTGCCAGGCCCTAATCTTCCCTTTTCTTACACATAAGTCACCCATAAAGTAGGTCCAAGGTACCCCTGTGAGCAGGGTGCTGTGTATGTTAAAGGTAGGACATGTACTGGTGGTGAATTACAATGTATTTTGTTTTTCACCACTGTAAGACTATCTGTCCCATAGGCAAGAATGGGAGTTTTACTTATAACATCTTATAAGCATAACTTACCATTGGGACAAGATAGAGAAATTGAGTTTAGTATGCCTGGACTCAGAATGTAAAATTGCATCTTTCAGTAAAGATGATTTTATGTTCTGGGTTTGAAAATACCCTTTTAGAATGTAGGTGTTTTCTTGCTTAGCCATCCTGTGTGCCTCTGATGGGTTTGTGAATTGACTGTCTGGCTTTGGAGGTACAGGGGATGTGCAGTGGCTCCAGAGAGTATGGACAAGTCAGCGCTGGGCTGAATAGACCTGGGCTGCATTTAGAGTAGGGGGGGAGATTTCCTTTCACCTGAATGGGCATGGTCACCTTCCAGAATGCTGTCTCCACCTCCTGCCGGGAAGCTGAGCCAGAGAGGACAGAACTGGTTTGGACTAAGCACAGACATTCTCTGCCTGAGAGAACATAGGGATTGTGAGTATAAATATTGGGGCCCTCCTGTTCTCACCGACACCGTCGCTGCTGCTGACTTCGACACCCGTGGCCATATCTTGGCTGGGGGGCACTGCTCGTTAGGCTCAAGACGCACTGCCTCGTCCTACGCAGCAGTCTAGGCTGACCGATGCCAGCTCCCGCTAACCAGCTCTGGCGCTTGTACCGCAACCTGCCAGCATCGCATCGAGCACTGCCTCACCCTGCACCGTAAGCCTTGGTCTCACTGACGCCGTCTGGACGAACGTCACCAAGCCGCTGGCTGCACCGCATCGAGAGGGCACCGCACCCTGCACAGCTTCCATTTTGCAATGCAACCATTACTGTTGCCACGACCGGCTCGCACCAACGTGCCAGCTGCAACAAGAAGGTACTGTTACCGAGTCTGTCCATGGTTTCGCTGGCCTGTACTGACGTGCTCAGCTGGAACTGTCAGACTCTGTTGTTTTCAGCATCAAGGTAGCCCCGGATGGAGCTACTGACTCGTACGAACTGTGTTTTTGAAGTATTTCTGCAATTTTAAGGATATCTTGCAACGTATATATTTTTTAAGTACTGAATGTTGGAATTTTATCGTTTTGGTCTTGTTTTGGATATATAAAAATATTGGATATTTTTCTAAACTGGTGTGATGTCCTTTTGTAGTGTTTTCACTGTATTACTGTTGGTTATGTGCAAATGCTTCACACACTGCGATAAGCCTGACTGCTCGTGCCTAGCTACCAAGGGCAAGGGGGTGAGCAGGGGTTATTTTAGAAGTGTATTCCCCTTACCCTGACTAGGGAGAAGGGTCCAAACTTGGAGAAAGGTACCTACCTCTACCAACTAGAGTCCCCCATTTCTAACCAATACCCAATGTATTTGCTTGTCCTTTTTCTGTACAATGTCCCACCGTAGTGATGATGAAGATGGACAGAGTGCTGTGTCTCTCCTTATCAGAGACACAGTGGGGGATGGCTGGGGGCTTCTCTTGCAGTACATTAACTATGCAATAAACTGCAGAAGACATGTGCTTTTGCATTTTACTTTTTGGGTATTTATGGTCTTATGGCAATCATATAGATAGCCCTTGATAGACCCTTATTTTATACCATAATTCCTGGGGCCATTTGGAGCTCATTGTATAGTTCTTCAGTTGAATCTGTGACAGCTTAATTTAGCCCTGCAGAAAGTTTAACTACTGTCTTCTGGGTGGCGTTTAATGGTAGACTGTCCACAGGGCCTTCTATATGTCAATCAAGGTATCATCAATTCCCACCTACATGCCGTTCATGTGTTTTGACTGCTCGCTTATGGTACACAAAAACTTAAAGTTTGGATGGTTTGGAGATTGGAATGAATGGCTAGAGGTCCATTATCAAAAGCTGTAGCAGTGTGGTTGGTGACTTGGATGCTTTTCTGCCGGCGTTTACTTGTTCTGTGCTAGAAGTTGCAGTAGTGCATTGGTGAAGTCAAACAGCAACAATATGACAGTGTCATCTTTGCTGCATACTTTGAGTCATATCTGTGTCATTGGGCATATGAGGTTGCATTGCGTTGTCTACTCTGGTGGCTAAGCAAGCGTGGACAGCTCTTACACCAAGCACATCATGGTAAAGGGATTAAGCGTGTAGAGATATTCTAACTTGCAGGGCATAGACATAGCCAACCATGCAGTCATCAGTAGCCATACACCATTATACAATATCATTCATTGCATTCCATTGATAGGACAGTGTAGACTGCTGGGGTTACAGTATTTTAGTTTGCACTGCAGTGACTTTGTATACTATGTATGGCTCAGTCATGTTGAGGTGAGAGGACTCTTCATGTTATAACACATTATGCAACTGTATGCCTGCCTGATCTGTACACTGGTATTGACTGTAATTATGCTTGCTGACACATTACTGTTCTAGTAAAGATATTTCATATTATATGTTAGCATTGCTATGGGCACTATTTTAGAGGTAATCAGCATCTCTCAGAGCCCTCTTTCAATATGGTATTTGTGTCCACTTAAGTTCCTGGATAGTCTGTTTGGCAAGATTGGGTCCTACTTATCGAATCAGACTTGGAATGAAAATCAGATATAAGCATGTTGACATGAAGGCTCCTCGCTACGCATGGCTGTATTGTGATTTGCATTCCTGGAGCTATATTACGGAAGTGCCTCAGGAGTGCAATGGCTGTGTGCGCCCACTTTTGCATGCCCCCGAGGAACTTTGGTATTACAGAAGGGGCTGCAGATGCTTGTGCATCCCCTTCTGTAATACCTATAGCGCCGGCCACATAGAGCACCAGTCCTATCATCAGAGGGAGTTCCCTCATTTGCATGGGGACATACCCCCATGCAAATGAGGGAATCCCTTTAACCTCTGTGGCCACGTTGTATTATAGACACGGTTGCAGAGGCAAGGAAGATGTCAGGAGGCGCACTGATGCCAGTCCTCTGGAGGGGGCAAAGGGGGTCCCATGGACCCCCTAGACACCCCCTTGCAGGCGGGTGCAGTCACTCACTACTCCCGCCTGCAAGGGGATCTCTAAAAGGAGAATTCCCGCAAGGCGGGAAAATACAGAGTGGCTTCAAAGCAGCCACTCAATTTTTCACATGAATGCGCTGTCCCTAGGGCAGCACGAGTTCGCGGCTGCCCTGGGGCCAGCACATTCATACTAATAGAGCAGATTTTCCTCGTTTGCACCGGGTGCACCTTTTAAAGGGTGTACCTGGTACAAACAAAGAAAATGCACTGTGAAATGGCCCAAGGTACTTCTTCAAGGACAGCTGTGCCGGAGCGTTGGACTCTGCTGACCAATTCTGGCTCTGTGACAGCAACCACGTGTTCCTCCATTGCAGCAAGTTCTTAAATGGGGGGTATCCCACCGGTTGCCTGTTATATGTTACTATTTTGTGCTATCTTTTCATTGTCGCTGTGTTTCATGTTCATGTGCCTGCATTCCTTTTTTATCTCATTCACATTCCTTTTGGTGGGTGTCACAGTTTTAATTTCTCCCAGAATGTTGTACCAGAGGTAAGCTCTTTTGAAAGGTGCAATAGTTGCTTAAGCAAAGAGTTTTCTTTGGTGTTTGTCTCTGTCACTTATTAGGATTTTCACTTCCTCATCTTGAACTTCACCTTCCTCTTCCAACCATCTATAGTTTGAATTTCCTTGGATCCTGAATGCTCCTACATTCCCTAGCTTCCAGATACTGCACTTTTTGAGGGTCTTGGCTTTTTCCTGTGTATTTGTCACTTGTTTCAACTATACAGACACTTTTCAGCACTTTTGTAGTTTTTTTTAATGTATGGCACTGTGATACTGCACGGTTATCATTTTCGTGGCCCTAGCTTTGCACAGCCTACTAGGTATGTGCAAGAGTGATATCCTCCTTAAGAGTGATATCCTCCTTGCTCCACAATGCACAGTAAATTAAGTGTTACACTAATGCTTCTTACATTAGACCAAAGACCCGTCAGTCCACATTATATCGGAGACAGGTTACCCAGCCGACCAAATGAAATTGAGGAAACTTTCTGCTATATTTAGTAAGGAATCTAAATTCTCACTGAATTAACACAAAATGTACTGAACTGATCTTTCTAGATAGGATACAATGTTGTATCCTGGGCCAAAGACTGATGGGCAGATTTCCTAAACTTTTTGTAATGCAATGCTGCACTGTGTTGTGTCAAAGGGTGAGAGCAGAAATGCACCATATCTTCTGAGATGTGACACAGTGCTGCTCTCACGCAGCACTGGTACACTTCTGGCGGCCTAGTGGCAACTCAGGCATCCTTGAGCCACGACGCAAGGGTGCCTGTGCTGTGGTCAGAATAGGTTTTGTGCAGTAAGGAATACCTTCCTGCACACAAAAACTATTCTTAGAGGCTTAATCCTTTTTGCATGTGTGCTGCAGAAAGATTCGCACAATCAAAGAGGAAGTAACATGGAGAAGTAACTATATTTCCCGTAATCATCCTAGCCTCAGGTAGATTCAGCATTTTGTGCAAAACCATGCTTACAAGTTTTTAGGTCTCGCCTACGCAGCGCATATGTCATCTATTCGAGACATGCTGTATCTAGGATAAGGGCTTTAAGCGCTCCCCATATATCCAATTGGCTCCTTTTACTGTCCTTTGTAAAGGGCTACTGGGTAATATGCTTAGTAGGGATTGGTGTCACTACAACGCGGTTTTTTACAACGCATTCCGTTACATCGGAATTTTTACAACGCAGGATCCATTACATCGGATGCCATTACAACGCATGGCATTACATAGCAGATGCTATTACAACGCATGGCATTACATCGTAAGTATAGGTAAGTATACCTTTTTAAAAAAAATGTAATTAAGTTAATTTAATTAATTTAATTTAATTAATTTAATTAAAATACATTTTAAAATAGTAATTAATGTAATTTAATAAATTTAAATCTATTTATTTAATTTAATTTTAATAAAAATTGTAATTAATTTTAATTAATTAATATAATGAAATTAATTTAATTTAAATATTTTTAAAATTGTAATTAAATTAAATTAATTAAAATAATGTATTTAATGTAATTAATTTAATTAAAAAATGTAATTAATATAATATAATTAATTTAATTTAATAAATATATTTTAATTAATTTATAAATGGTAAATATAATTTAATTAGCCCTAAGCACAAACCCAACCCTGAACCCTAAAACACCCCTGTACCCCAAAACCCAAACCCAACCCTAAAACCTAAAAATACCCCTGTACCCCAAAACCCAAACCCTGCCCTGAAACCTAAAAACACCCCTGTACCCCAAAACCCAAACCCTGCCCTGAAACCTAAAAACACCCCTGTACCCCAAAACCCAAACCCTGCCCTGAAACCTAAAAACACCCCTGTACCCCAAAACCCAAACCCTGCCCTAAAACCTAAAAACACCCATGTACCCCAAAACCCAAACCCTGCCCTGAAACCTAAAAACACTCCTGTACCCCAAAACCCAAACCCTGCCCTAAAACCTAAAAACACCCCTGTACCCCAAAACCCAAACCCTGCCCTGAAACCTAAAAACACCCCTGTACCCCAAAACCCAAACCCTGCCCTGAAACCTAAAAACACCCCTGTACCCCAAAACCCAAACCCTGCCCTGAAACCTAAAAACACCCCTGTACCCCAAAACCCAAACCCTGCCCTAAAACCTAAAAACACCCCTGTACCCCAAAACACAAACCCTGCCCTAAAACCTAAAAACACCCCTGTACCCCAAAACCCAAACCCTGCCCTGAAACCTAAAAACACCCCTGTACCCCAAAACCCAAACCCTTTAATTATAATTAATATTAATTAAATTTATTAAATAAAAATTAAATACTTACCTATACTTACGATGTAATGCCATGCGTTGTAATAGCATCTGCTATGTAATGCCATGCGTTGTAATGGCATCCGATGTAATGGATCCTGCATTGTAAAAGTTCCGTTGTAATAGACTCCCGTTGTAAAAGTTGCGATGTAACGGTGCATCACCGCTTAGTAGTCCCTCCTTTTATACTTTTGTAACCTCCTTCGTGCTATTTATTACTTTACAAGCACTCCTTTTTTTTGTTGCTTGTTTAGGCTCAGGAACTCGCTCGCGCCCACGCTGGCTGCCTCTCCTTGGGAAGCAGCTGTCTTCTCCTCCTCCCTCCAGCTTGTTATTATTTATTTCCTGCTCGCTCTTTGGTGCGGTTTAGCTTTGGGTCCCATCCATCCCACCACCACCACCACCTCCCGCCTGTTGAGTATTCTGGATTTTTTAAAATATATTTTCCATGAGGGCTGCTTTTTGTCTGGGTCATGTTCATAAGGTCTGTTTATTTGTTTATTTGAAATGCTGTTCTGCTGTGGCACATAATATAAAAAAAGTTCAGAAACCTGATATATACATTTCAGTCTCTCCCACTCTGCCTTGTTCCTGGTGCTCCCATCCCTGTCCCTTACCCCTCCCAACATTTTCAGGCATTGATAACTCTCCCGCTTTGGATATCATCAAGCATTGCTAACCCCTTCCAGCACCACTGTAAGCGCTGTCCTCTACAGCAGGGTCACTGCAGCCACCATACAGGCCATCAAGTATGTGGTGGTCAGAGACGGGTAAGTAATAGCTGACTCTGCATCCTGCCCCAGAAAGGAGCGTAGTCGTACTTGTTTTGTTCCTTTGATGGCAAGTTCCTCTAAATCGCAACGTTTTTTGACTACACTTGGACGGTCTTACGTCACATTTTCAGTATTTCTTTCCCACTTATGCACAAAACGTTGTGCATGTACTGTGGCCCAAGCTAGTGGTCCAATCACAGAGTGTCCGCGGGACTTGCAAGCAGAAGATGATGCAGGTGGATTTCAGAGACAGCAAGCTATTTGAGCCACCGAAGCTGGTACACATCCGCTTCAACAAGCTGGACAACAGCTTGGAGGAGTCAGAATGGGCTGCGACAGTGGGTGCGGCAGTGCGAAGCTACAATTGAGTACCTGAAGGCTGAGAATATCCTTCCCCAGAGAACGAGGGTGCTTAATCCTGTGACAACTCTTTTCAGGTCGAGATTTAATGTTTACCAGTATGGGGGCTTGAACCCGCCCCTCTTCTCCATTGTCTGGCTTCCTAAACGGAGGCCAGCCATTGGAGGAGAGGGGCGTCACTCTGTGCAAGCCCCGTCTTTTTCCGATTCGGGGGCGTGTTTTTTGCAGTTTCTCGCAGTGACGTCATCCGTCACTCAACTGCTAAAACCATGCCCCCGAATGCGAAAATGGCGCCGCTTTTGTGACTTTAAGAGATATGGAGATGCACTCCCTTTTCAAAATAACTAATCTTCTTTTAACCAAATTTTCTCTTCATTTATCTACTTTACCAGGCGTGCTGCAGGAGTGACACGTTTGTCCTTGGCCGTGTCTATAACTGAACCTCCCTACCTCGAGACCTTGGGTCCCGACCCCTACGCACAATCTCAATGGGTAAATTCCCATTGAGATTGTGCGTAGGGGTCGGGACCCAAGGTCTCGAGGTAGGGAGGCCGCTTTTGTGACGCCATTTCTGGACGACCGCCGCCGGAATAAGTCGAGTCCTCAGGTGAGTGCTCGCTAGGCAGTAAAACACATACATTAGTAAGGGTTAAATTAGTAAGGGTTTCCAGAGATTCTCAAATCCCTGTGTGATGCTGCCACTGTTTGAGTTTTCACTACTTCTTGTATATGGCTTAGAAATGTTGCCGTACTGCCCATGACTTTTTACAGCTTACCCAGTGTTCTTCCTAGTGAACGTGACATTCATTCAGCCCCTTGGAGATGTTCCAAGACTGTCCAGTTTACTTTGCATCGTTTCAGTGCTCTTATGTCCCTAAAAAACGAGATTGGTGGCAAAAATGTATGAAGGCGCAACTGCTTAGCTCTTCTTCAGTGGCTCTCTTGCTGGAGTAATTGACATCTTAAAGGCAACCCAGTAAGATTGCCCTCTGTCCCCAATTTTGATTGTTTTGTTTATTGAGTCTTTTGCTGTGATGAAAGTGGAGTTTGGGGACATCTGAGATACAGTTTAACTTCTTAATGTAGTTCAAAACAGCCTTTACGCTGATGGTATAATGCTTTATCTTGCACTGTGCCTCCCCGTACTGAAAACATTTTAGCACACATTTAAGGATGTAACATGGATTCGGAGTACTGTATCAGCATCACCAAAATAAAGTGCTCTTAGTATTGCAGATAGAGGCCTTGTTCCACCTGCCTTTGTGTTTAGCGACATGCTTTCTCTGGTTGAATGTTTGGGGGGGTCTTGACTGGATGTTCATTGGAGTATGCACTGAATTATAAACCCTTGTTTTAAAGAACCATGAATACGACATGTTGTAAATTGCCCATGCTTATTTTTGGCAGGATACATTTGGTGAAAAGGTTTGTTCTCCCTGGCCCTGTTTTAATATATCTATGTGAGGCATCCCTTGCTTTCTTTACCAAAGAAACCTCAAGTCCTCAATTGTGAAATGTATTTGGACTAAAAAATATTCATGCTTAGTAGGGGAAGTCAAATCGATTTCTGGGAGATCGAGGCTGGTCGTTTTAGATCTCAAGGGTCATTTATTTTGCTGCGTTGGTCTCATTTGCAAAGATTTTTGGAAACCCACTCTACCTCTTGCACACAATATGATAAACATGGTGTGAGATTAAAATTCAAGAGTGGTTCGGGGGTTGTGATGGTCGATTTGTGCCAGATTGTGTGCACTTTTAGAACATTTGGGAAGGTTTAGAAGTAGAATTCCTTCAGAGTTTAGTGGCACATTTCAGATGTTCTCTGCAGGATTTCTCTACAGTGTATTTCTAGATGACGAAGAAAGGTCATGGTTTCTTTGTATGGGGCAACATACAAAGGATAACCAGATTTTCTGTGATTCACATAATGAGCGTAATCTGCTACAGAGATCCAGGTTTCTATTTTGAAAGCACTGTTAAATTTGAAATTTCCATGGCACGATTAATGGTGTTTGAGGGAGGGCTGAGTCCCTGGTTGGGATTCGCTTGCCGTCTAACAATATTGTTTCAGTCGTATCCAAGGGGTGAGTTATGTTTACATTTAGCCACATTCACAGTCCAGACAATTTGCACCATTGTGATAACATTCTCTGACATCTGGAATACACCCTTGAGTGTTACTTAAGGATGCAAGAGTGTTGTTTGAAAGGCACAGGCCTCAAAATCTGAGGCTCTTCAACTAACATTTATCGCATAATCTTAAAGTATGGGGCCCTTTCCTTGGATAGGGACAGACCCATATAGTCTGGGATCAAGTATGCCTTGATATACTATATACATTTTGGGCCTCTCAAAGAAATTTTGTGAACAGAAAGTCTTCACAAAAGTTTTTGCCGTGATCTAACTCATGAGCTCTGTGTCATGAACTGGCTCTGTCTGTCTGTGTGTGTGTGGCTCTGTCTGTGTGTGTGGCTCTGTCTGTGTATGTGTGGCTCTGTCTGTCTGTGTGTGTGTGGCTCTCTGTGTGGCTCTGTATGGGTAGCTTTTTTTGTAGGTGGCTCTATGTGTAGGTGGCTCTGTGTGTGTGTAGGTGGCTCTGTGTGTGTGTAGATGGCTCTGTGTGTGTGTGGGTGTCTCTATGTGAATGACTGTGGGTGGCTTTGTATGTGTGTGTGTGGGTGGCTTTGTGTGTGTGGCTCTGTGTAGGTGCAAATGCAATAGGTCTCGCATTTGCGAGCGATTAAGCTATTGGCATTGTAAATGACAATGCCATTTATTTATGTTTTAAAAACAAAAACATAAATAAAAAAAATGTCATGAACAATGCCAATAGCTCTAACTTTAACAATGCCGAGACCATTGCATTGTAAATGCTTGTTTTCTGAGTGTTTGAGCAGTTGACATAGCTTACCTGCAAACAGGAGGAGAATACTTCAATAGAGTTTTTCAATGTGGTTCTTCCTACCGAGTTTGCTAGGTGCGGAGACTTACGGAAGCAGCCCCGGTGGTTACGGTACAGAGTGTCGTTCTTCCTCTTTGTTTTGGAGCTCAAAGACACGTTAATTTTCGCTCATACTAAAGAGACAGTATGCACACCCGTGAACAAATTAAAGGTTTACAAGAAGTTAATGGCCTCATTATGACTTTTAGGCAGTCCCTAAATATATTTGTGGATGTGCAGTTTCATAGCTGTAATAGTATCTTTGCGGGCACCTTTCAGTCTGTCTTGGGAATGGACCCAACAGATCATGATTGGCTTTTTAAACCTGTGCTGGTAGGGAACATTACAACTTCAAAGCTGAGTTCAAACTCTAATGCCAGCTTAAACAAAAAAAAGGGACAGGTTGAAATTCAGCTTTTTTAAAGTTGCTTTTATTATATTTTTGTAGCTCTGTTACATCAACAACATAGCCATGCACATGTACAGATGCAGACGAGCATAGGTAAGTGTCGTCAAAGCATTACTTCTACTGATTATTGGTGGGCAAGCCAGCAAATTAACTGGGCGACCCGACTCAGGGGTCTGGGTTGGCTTTTAGAGCCCGTGCATGAGCCGAGCTTAGAAAATGATTGCCATGAAATCTGCCCAACAATCCTCATGTAGAATATGTTATCTCTTCAAAATTCATAAAAGTGTTTCTCTAGCATGTGAATCCCTTGACATTAGTATGTCATTATAGCACTGCAGTGAGAAGTACTTTTCAAAAGTGTCAGTTTTTAAACAGGAAATTAGAACCATTATGACACCGCCCCCATCCTGGCGACAGTGCCATTGGAGAACGACGGGGCAATACAAAGGTCACATAAATCCTGTGTGTTGCCCAGATTCTCAAAGAGCAACAGTATTGTCTATTAAACTAAGCACAATAGGTGCTTTCATAGGCCACCATTAAATCAACTATTTTTGTTTGGCACTCGTGACTTGGATATGCTGAAATCATGTAATACATTCACTGTGAATTGGCACAGTCCAGTTTGGATATACAGGCGCTTCTTTGCCTTTGTGAGCGTGACCGGCGACAGCACCGCCAAGTGTAGAGGGTCAGCACTATGTGTACAGTGCCTATCGTTCTTCTTTGTTACACTGTGCGTTTGCAGTAGCTCCCCCTCCTTGATAAACTGTTGGTTTAGTGTCCAGTGTGACTGCCCGATCTCCGCTTTGATGACTGCAAAACCAAACTTAACTTGTAGACATACTCAAAACACTTGCTTCTGGGGTGCAATGGCATTTCACAGTCAGCACTCACTAATATACGGATTTTCAGAGTTCTTTCTTTTCTTAAACAAACGGTATTGAACAAGGCGAAAGCTTGGGCTCTCTGGTTTGATGTAATAGATTTTTTGGTCTGCTATTCCCGCAATGTTATCAAATGTCCATTATGTTTTTGGATCCTGTGTACAGCAATCTGTCGTGGCACGTGCACATTTCTCCTAATTGAACCAGCCAGAGGAGGCCACGTCCTTCCAAAATCAGACTATTCTCTTCTTTTTCATAATTGTTTTTCTTGTGTGTGCTTGACACACTAGGAAGTTCAGAGCCTTGCTGCACATTCTTATTACCATCTTTAGCTTGTGTTTTTGTCACTTCCCTGTTTTTGGAAGAGAAGACCTCGGATATATTTCAAACTGTTTAGTTTGAACTGATTTGCAATAATGTGGTTTGTAGTCTTTTGGCACAGAAGCACCATACCTCTTTCGAACGTGCTGGAATCTGCAGTGAAGTTAGTCTTCACTACGATTCGTAACCAGTGGCTTGATTTACTGTATTTGGTTTTTTTCCCAAATTGCTGGAGACGGACTGGCGTTCAAATAAGTTTAGTACCACCATGAACCCTTCCTTTTGCCGTCCCAGTGCTCTGCATTTATGTGTTGCAATGCCACTGTGGGCCATAAGAACTGCTACAATATGTTTGGTTTGGAAGGTTCTAGGGAAACTCTTTCCTGCTGTTTTGTTATGCCATGATATACGATGCCCCCATTTCTGCTTGTGCCTTTAGGGCATTCGTTGTAATTTACAGCCTCATGGGTTGTGCAATGGATACATCCTTAAAAAAGCCTTTGTTGCTCTTTTATGGCAGGTCCCCATGGGTCAGCTCAGTAGACTAGCCCATACATACCTGTATTTGTTTTCCATGATTAACCCAATGAATTATAATTGGCATTCAGTAATCATGTTTTTTTTTTTGTTGGCTATTGGTTAGTGAAGATGCAACCATATACTTCTTTTTTTCTGAGACGTGTTGTCTTTCTGTGTTTACCAAGGTAAAAGTTTCCCCAGTGGAAAACGATATAAGCACTTCACGTTTAGGGGATGGGCACAGTGTGACTTCGCACAACAGACTCTTCAGTTTTGCCATTTACACGTTGTGGTCTATGTGACTTGTATTTTACAGTAGGAGTGCTGGTATCTTAGATGATATGTCATATTGTTGCTACCATCAGATTTAGCAGACTATACGACTGAGAAAACTTTATTGACCTAATCCTGCACAATCGGTATCATGTGCTCACAGCACACGCAAAATACACTCTGTAAATAGTATATTGTGAGCTCAGTGCAGCCAGACACACATTAAACAATGCATTATTCATTGCGAGCTCTTAGTGTGGTCAGGCATAGTCCACGCACATACTTTTGATATTCCCCTATTTTCCCAAAAATGCTAGGCATAAAAAAATACTATAACAAATATTGATAATATATATTTAAATGACATGGATGTTCAGTAGCATTTTGATTGTCAGAGCCTGTAGTTTCACTTTTCCTATTACAAGTACAGACCTGTAAAGTCCAAAATGCAAAGTGTCGTTCGGTAAAGCATCAGAACTGGCTGAAGGTGTCACACAGTGCTGCAACACATAAATCTATGCTGCATAAATCCACTACACACAACACATTTTAATACCTCATAATATGCCACAAAATTCAACTACACACACTTCCGTTTCACATCATTCCACTCCATGCCACATAATACAAACATATAAAATAACCTCCATATAATTTAACTCCACTCCATGCCATTAAATTCCACTTCTCATAATACTATGCTACATAATTACAATCCACTCCAAACAATATAATTACACTCTACATAACACAACCCAACTCTAGATAATTCCACTACACAGAATTACACTCCAACCTACATTTGGCCCCACATATCTTCACAAAATTCCAAAACATACAATTACACTCCACAATATAAATTAAATTTCGCAACATGCCACAAAACTCAACACCTTACAGTACAACTCCACAACATGCAACATAATATCACTCCAAACCATCCAAAATAATTCCACACACCACACAATTAGATGCCACACAATATAATTACACTCCATATAATTACACTCTACTCGATACAACACAAAAACACCCCACAAACATGCACTCTATGCCACATACCAGCAATCCACATAAATGCACTACATACCATGACACATAATTCCAATAAGCATAATGTCATTCAGCCCCACACAGTTCCACACCACACAATTCAACTCCACACATTTCCAAAACACACCACATAATTCGACACCAAACTGCATATTTCAACTACACAACACAATTCCACAACACACCACATACCTCCAATACACACCACGCATTTCAACATCATGCCACAAAATGTAACAGCACTCCACATAATTCAACTCCGCAACATGCCACTCCACAACACACAATAGCATTTCACATAATTAACTCCATAACCTCCCCTCATTTCGCAATTCCACTCCCCCTTTAATCCCATCCTCACACTCCCTATCACCTCTCTATATTGCCTGCTGACATGTGCTAACTTCCTGTACCTCCTCGTGCTGTGGACTGGTCCATCTCTCACCTCCCCCGATCTAGGGGCCCCTCCCACTCACCCCACCTCTCTCTCTCTCTCTCTCATACTCTCTCCCCCACCTCTCTCTCACTCTCTCATGCACTCTCATGAACTCTTCCCATCTCTTTCATATTGGTTCACTTCAGGTCTTCGAGCACAGTTTCTTTCCTGGTCCTTTTCAAGATTTCTGTCCCTCAAACCCACGCTCTCCTCCTCTTCAGGGGTGTCTTCTGTGTACACAGGCGCATCCTCTTCATGCATCTGTGGCCTGCTCTCCCCTTCTTTCTCTCTTTCTCACACACTCGTTCTGCTCTTCTGCCTCGAGTTCATTCACCACTTTGTGCACAAACTACCTAGCCCTCTCTGTCTTCCTTTCTATCTATTCTGTGCAACTCTCAGCCCTATCTATTCTCCATGCCACATAATTGCACTACACAAACACACTAAATACCACACAATTCCACAATTAACAATTCCAATTCAAACCACATAATTCCACTCCAGGACACATACATCCACAACAATCCAAACCAAAAGACATGGTTAAAAGATATTGTCATTTACAATGCCAATAACTATAACTCTCACAAATGCGAGACCAATAGCATTGCAAATGCTTGTTGTAAATATGGGTTTTCGTGAGAATGCATGGATGGATGCACGGTAATACCCATACTCCATCCATGTAAAACCTAACTGACCAGGATAAATCAAGGCAGCAGTATGTGCTGTGTTTTTTTGACAAAGCCACACAAATGAAGCTTTGAGTGGCTTTGTAAATCCCAAAACAGATTTAATTTTGGGGCTGCGCAAAAAAAGTGATGCAATCCAGATGCAAAATTAGAGTAAATCAGGGCCTGAGAGTTAACATGGGCTTGAAGTAAAGCGAAACATATTAATTTGCAGTCTTTAGTTGAAATAAGAGATATGTCAGAGACTCACTATATGTGCTTCTATATATATATATTTTTTTACTTTTTTTAGAGTTTTATATAGCGTGAACTAGACCCGAAGACATCAGGTATCAGAGCGCTTTACATGAGCACCAGTTGCGTTACACAAGGACACATTCATCTTTGTTAGGCACTGGGAGATTAAGTGATTTGCCCAGAATCACAGGATGTTGAGCGTCGTTGCCGAGACTCGAACCAGGTTCCCCAGCTTTGAGGTCGACGGCTCTAGCCTTAAGGGTACATTCTCTCTCCAATATCTGTCAGTGAAGAGACCAACAAAATAAAAAGTAGGGACTGACGATGTTTTTGTAATGAAAAATGATTACACAACTACTAGAGTAATACCGAAGATTTATGTATTTATGTCAATGGAGATACGTTAATGGCAAAATCGCTGTCGAGAGGCATTGAACTGTCTTAGAAGCCATGCTTAGATCACAAAATGTGCCAGGCCACAGGATTCGTCAGGGGCGAGCCATCTTCCATATGTTTGTTAACGTTAGCATATATGCATGCTAACATAGTTCATCTATGTCCATTTTAGTAATTAACAAAAGTGTACTAGAATTAGGATTTGGACATCAGTCAATAGGAGCAAACCTTTCAGTTCCGTTTTACAAAAGGCAGGATCTGAACGCAAGAAGTCCCCGTTGACTACTGAGGTGAAAACACATAAATCCCCTAGACAATTCGGGCGTGGCAAGGAAATCGACCTGATGCGAGGGTGAGCTGCTCAAAAAGTGGGATCAGATTTGAGGGCTTCTGGCTTACAGGTTTTACATGATGCAGAACAATTTAGTATGAACTAATTAAAGCTGCCAAGAGGCAATGAGGTAATTTAGGATTTTAATCTAATAGATTAAGGATGTATGATGAAACATGTCTGGCGCGTATCTAATATTCAATCATTTTATTCTAAATTGTTGAGGTATTTCTTAGTAAGATGACAATACTTAAATTATTTGCATCACTTAACAAATTTATTTCACTCACTATAAATATCAGCATTTGTGTATGTTCTGGTTTTGGGAGTCCAGGGATGGGCTCTTCCATATCCCCTACAGGAGCAAGAGCTTCTCTGACAGGCTGTGTGTCAGCGGCGGCTCCTCCACTAAGGCGAAGGAATGTCGACCCATTGCTCTCTGAGCAGTTCAAAAAGGAAAAATAAATAGGTAATAACGCATTGTTATTATAATTTTATTTTTCCGTACTGGCTCAATTGATTTCCATTCTAGGTGGTGGGGGGGGGGGGGCAGGAGAGTGGGCGGGACGGGCATATCCGGAGCAGGGGGGTGAGTGGTGGGTACTCGCTAAGTGCGCAAGAGGATTTGGCTGGCCGCCTTTGGCCGGCCAAACCGTCATGCGCACTTAGCATGTTCTCCACCCAGCTGTATTGCCAGCCTGGGTGGAGAACATACGCAGGCTCCCACTACCTGTCTGAGTGCCGAACCAGGGCGCTCAGACCAATCATGACGCTGCTGTCATGCTGGTGACAGCAGCGCCGTGATTGGCATGGGGAGTCTGGTAGCATGTGTGCTTCTGTGCTGCCAGGAGAAGAGAAGAGGACGGAGAAGAGGTGGTGGCTGTACCCAGATAGGTGCTACATATATATTTTTTAATTCCTCCCCTTTCCCCTGCCCCACCACCTCTGTTCGGTAGCAGCCACCACTGTGTGCAATTCTGAACACCTCTGAGACACATGAGCATAATGTGGTAGGAGGCATGAAAAACTCTTGCCAGTTTTCCTGATCTCTGCAAATTTCACACTCTCCATTGGCGGCTTGGGGCATCTACAGAGTGTTGGGGTTCTCACAACAATTTCGTACATTAGATCCAAGGATTGGTCATTCTACTATGTTATATGAGCCAGGCCATGGCCCTTGTTGTGTGAACTCTCAGGAAAGTCGAGTATTTCTTTCACCAATTAATTGACTGAACAATGCACACACAGGTAAATGAATAATTTGTAGGTGCAGTTAGGAATTGAGACATTGCTTGTTCCAGCCTGGCAATGCAACTATCATAAAAGGGACATCAGAATTATCCCAAGTTAGGGAAAGTCAAGGCATCGTGGCACTTCATCCAGTAATCCTGAGATTTACAGACACCTTAGCACAGCTTCTCTGTGTATTGAGACCTTTCTTATAGCATACTTGGTCCTCATACATTTCTTTGTCATGGCTTTATGGTTTCTTTTTTGCAAGACTGTGTAAGGGTGGTCACTTATTTGTAATCATGTGGGAGATTTGTGTGGGACTGATGAATTTGTGCATTGAAAACTCCATTAGTTCCTGAGGACCAGACTGTCATCTTTGCCCCTTGCTTCTGACATATTGGCAAAGCTCGGACATTTGGTAAGCCCCAGTCCTTGTATTCTACTTTTAACCACTATAGGTTTTGGAATGAGAAAAGGGGTTTAGAGCCTGCCGACCATATTGAACAGAGAGCACTGACCTTCAGTACCACACACGGATTGTCTGGAAAGGCGGAAAGAACTATGTGTGATGTTCAGACTTCAGGTGAACTGAAAAGGCTGCCTCTCCCTGGAACTGGCTGTCCCTCTTGGCAGTTATCCCTGCTGCCAAGGTTTCTAGTTTACCTGCGGATGCATTTGGAGTGTAAAGCAGAATAGAGCTGCTCCTTCTTTGAATGTAAGGCCTGACTAAGGGCCACAATGGGTTGCAGCCCAGTTTGCTTAAGAGGTGCCCTGTGGATGATAGGGTCTCATGTAGTGACACATTTCTCCAAATGTTTGTTTTGTGTCCCCACAGTGCTGAGAACCTAGGCTACACATTCTCCACTGCGTTTTGTGCTTTCTTCACTCGCTGAGGCTGCTTCGTACCAGCATCAAGCTGTTCCTGCACCTAATAGACAAACAAGGCTGTTCTCAATTTGTTGCGTTTCCTGTGAGGGTTCTATTTGCTTCTACATCATTTACTATATGCTGGACTTCGCACCGTGCCCGATCAGCAACTTGAATTTTTACTCACCCCTTCAGGTGGCTTGCCTGGTCAGCTGCTAGGTGCATCTTTGGCCCTTGTCTCACTTTATTTGTGCCATTGTTGCTGACCCATGGACCAGACGGATTGTCTCATGTCTTGCAGCCTTCCATGAAATGATGCTACTCACAACCCAAAACTATACAACCAACCGCACATCAACATCATAGCTCACAGACACTATCTTTACATTGAAATCTGTAACCAAACATGTAATTCAAGAAGCATGAAATAATCTCAGGGACCATGTCATGCCTTAGCCTAGTACTTCATCAAAAAATCTCTTAACCTTGACTCTAATTTCTTCTCAGAAAAGAAGCATTCATTGCTAATCTCACCATAGCGGTCTGCCTCAATCATGCAACCTAAACTCTGCTCCTTCAGCCTTCTAAAAGAAAAGGAAACCAATGATCTGGAATAAACATAGCAGGCTCTTTGGCAGTCACTTTCCCCCTCAAAACATTACTAAAATCATCCTCCTATAATTCTTTGCAGGCACACCGGTGAGAGAGATCATCAAATCTTCCCTGTTAACTGCAGAGTTCACAAGTCGCCTAACATCTTACATCAAACCGATTCTAAAGAGTAAGGGACTTGACCCAACTTACTAGGTAAGCTACAGAACATTAACCAGTGGTCTGTTCTAAAAGTAGATTCTTCTAAATTAAATCCTTCTCACAGATCACAAGCTTTATCAAACAAATACTACTAGCAGACAGGGAGGATTCAGACCTGGAAGAAAGAATAAGGGGGAAAAATATGAGTTTGGCGGTCCGATGGACTGCCAAACCTGCGGTGGCAGTGCGGCTGCCGCAGCACCGGCAGTCCAATTGCCGTATTAAGACTTTGGAGGTCAGATCGCAATAGGACCGCCACAACTGCCGACGATAGCGGGGTGGTGTGAAACTGCAATATGCTGGCAGTGATGCTGCGGCACAGCCAAGCATATTATAAGAATCCTGACCGCCACAGTTTTCATGAAAAGGGTGGCAGTGAGGAGACTAAGGGGGCACTATAAGGCCCCCTGTTGCCTCAGGGCCTGGGGCTGCATGCAGGGGGGCACATGTTGCATCCCTTGTCTCGATGCACCCCCTGTTCCTACACGGCACGGACTGCACAGTCCATGTCATGCAGGAAAGGGCTTTGGCAGTCCCTCAACACTGCGTACCTAAGGCTCCCTTATGAGCCTTAGAATGGCAGAACCAAGGGACTGTTAAAGCACTGCTTGCCAGACCAGGAGAGAACTCCTAATCAGGCGGGTGAGTGGCTTTGGCGGCGTGGCAGAGGGGCGCTATCGTGGCAGCCCACTGCCACACCACCAAAGTCATAATTAGGCCCTAAATCAGCACTAGTCTTTATCCAGGGTGACATTAAGAACTTTACTGTTGATAATGTACTTGCCAATTTACTCTGGACCCATCATGAACGCTTGGCAGTGTAGCCCACCAATTACTAGTCAACCGTCTCTATGGCATATATGGGATACAGGGTACAGTCCTTTACTGGAAAAGAATCTTTCATTAACTATAAAATTCAAATTGTTACAATATCTCCGTTCAACTGTTCACCTTTCAATTGTCTTTTAGGACTTCCACGGGGCTCGGCATTGGGCCCCCTCCACATTAAGGGCCTGATGTAGGTAATTTAATTTTACCACTTCTTAAATACCGAATCATACCGATTCGGTATTTAAGAAGTGGTAAAATGGAGGGGGGGGATGTAGGTATTTCAGAATCTGTAAATACCGAATCGTTGAGATTCGGTATTTACCGATTCGGTAATGCCCATTGATTCCTATGGGCATTGAAGCCCATAGGAATCAATGGGCATTACCGAATCGGTATATACCGATTCGGTAAATACCGATTGCAGCAAGGGTGCAGGGGGTGTCACTTTGACACCCTCTAGCACCCCAAATACAGGCATGTGTGCCATGTGGCACACAGACATGACCTAAGGGCATGTCTGTCTGTCACATGGCACAGGTGTACATGCACAGATCTGCATGTACACCTATATTCGGTATTTTATCACCCAATAGGATTGGGTGGTAAAATACCGAATTCTGAAGGCCTGTAGCACTGTAAACAGTGCTACCTACATCTGGAATTTACCAAATCGGTAAAATTACCGAATCGGTATTTTACAGAATCGGTAAATTTACCGATTCGGTAAATTTACAGATTGTGCAAAATATTGCCTCCTACATCTCAATCACCAAATACCGGTCGGTAACGGCCGAATTCGGCCGTTACCGACCGGTATTTGGTGACCTACATCGGGCCCTAAGTATTTACCTGTCACCTCTTTCCCCAGAACTGTGAACTTTTCAAGATCACCTGCTACATTTAGACTTATGATACTCAGGTCATCTTAAAGCAGCATTGACATCTGTACTCGGGAATGCCTACCGGCAGTGGAGGATGGATGCTAAAGAATCGTCTGAAACTCAACTCCTCCAAAACCCAAATACCTACCTGCGGATCCTGGCAAAATCACAACCCTATATCCTCCTATCCTGTGGAGATGGAACTACCACCAACCACATAGATAGAGGTGAACTACCTATCCATGATCATGGATTTCAAACTTTCACTTCAAACCTTCATCGCCAGAATGATGAGAGTCTAATTCTACATGCTGAATACCCATCTTCTCACATGTAGGCCTCTCTTACAAGATGCAGGCATCATTAGTCCTAGTGATGACATGTCTAGCTTACACCAATGATCTCCACATCAGACTCCCTAGACAACTGATCAGCAAACTACAATGAATCCAGAATGCTGCAGCCGAGCAAGCCCTAAATCTGAGCAGACAAGATCACCTTACTGTTACCGGTAGCAAGAAGTATCTGCTTCAAGCCCTCTCTATAGTACTAAAAGCAATCCATGGAATGGGACCAACCTTCCTGCAATCCAAACTCAGATTGTACAGCCAAATGAGAAACCTCAAATTGACAATGGCTCAACTCTTGATAATTTCCCCATTTTCAAAAATTAGCATAGGTGGAAGTTTGTTCTCACAAGAGATATGCAAGTTGAGGAATGCAGCCCCAAAGAGAATGAGGTCAAGACTTCTCCAAAATTCAGGCCCAATTTGACTCTCACACCTGCTCTTACAGGTTGTATGCAAAACAAGACTCTCCCTGTGCTTGCTGTTTCATCCATAGAATAATTATACATGCTTCTATGCCAAGTCTGGAGAGCACTCAGGCATCGCGAATGACAAGAAAACTCAATACTAATAGATGACACTTCAATTCACATTATTCTCCCTTCATGCAATAAAGAGAAAATAGCCACTTACATGATCACTGGAAAGTGTTTGGCATCTCTGCAAGAGGTATGAACGTACGATAGAAATGCTATAATACAATACTATACTTTCCTATAAGGGTCCAACTGTGATCACCAGTGGAACTCATGGGTAGGAATATGAGTCATTGGGACATGTGGCTGACTTGAATGTTGCTCAGTGCACCTTTCCCTCTTGTGTATTTGTTTTGTCCATAGGTGCTTTCTCCATTTGGTTTGTTGCATACTTGTTCTGTTGGTTTGATCCTCAAGTGTGTACAGTAGCAGGTGCTTTCGTCCTTTCCATGTGCCTATTGCTTCCCTACTTATTCCCTCACTCTGTAGAGTCATCATCTTTAGTAGTCAGCAGACTATCTTCACAAATCGACACTAGTAGTAAACCCTGAACAAACTCACCTGGAGGAAATATTCTACCTGTTCCATCTCCCATGATTCAGGACGTCTTTGGGCCCAAGGTCTCAGGAGGATTGTTTATTAGAGTTTCTTGGGGTCGAATTACATAAGGTGCTAAGAAATTGCACGAAATTGCCATATTAGCGAACACTATGTTGATGCATTTAGTGTCATTTTGTTTGCTGCTCTTGTGCATAGCTTGTACTGCTGTCCCTATTCTGACTTACGTACCCTCAGTCTCATGCTTGGCATTGCTAACCAAGAATTCAAGACTAGCTCACTCTTAGTAAGTTTATATTTTTTGTATCTTTTTCAAGTTTTTTTTTCATTCTTCTCATGAGAAGGAGATGCACCTGCTACCTGAGTTTTGGTTTCTGCCATGTGTCCTTTCCCTTGAAGCACATATTAGGAAATCCTATGAAAAGTCATGCAAATTAGCGAGGGGATAGCATTACATATTCACAGCTAACGGAGCTAATGCTGCAGCTTTGTGATTTTGCACTTTGCTTGTTTTGCAGAATATAATATACTTGCTCAGACTTCACCTTGGCATAAACAGCCTCGGTCGGTAGTGGGAATACCTGCCGGGCGGGGACGTGGGGAGGGGGAGGGGAAGAGTGGGGGGGGAGTAAACTATGGATTACAGAGGTTTACGAATTTCGTTGCGTGCACTGCATCCCAACATGCGGTGCAGTGCGCGCAACGACATTTGCTTTATTTATTTATATATTTACTTACCTGTAAACCTTTGTAATCCATAGTTTATTCACCCCCACCTTGCCCCTCCCCACGTCACCGCCCGGCAGGTACTCCCACTACCGACTGCGGCTGGGCATACATATAGTTCATCCTATGTTTGACAGTGCCCCAGGGATGCAACAGGTGTTTTAATGCACTTCCTGTGACCCCAGGGCACTTTGGCATTGTAGAATGGGCTACAGATGCTTGTGCGATCCCTTCTATAATACTAATAGTACCAGCACACATTTTGTTCCGGCACAGTCCCAATAGGGTGGTTCTTTACTCCACCATGGAAATGAGGGAACACGTTGCCTTTGCATTCATGCCATACCACGGATACATGCAAAAGCAACAAGGTGATGGATAGAATGCTTGAATTATTCTCACCCACTGGCTATCGCTTGGGCCGCATTCCAATCCATCGCTTTTTGTCCACCATGACACCTATTTGGACCAAGCCATATGCAAATCAGTCTTGACTCTGTTCCTTGTGAGAAGAGCTCAGCCCAAACTGCCATGCCAGGCCCTCCCTGAACAGGAACACAGGCATCCCAGGACTGTTTTTGCCAGATGAATAAAACATGGTCCAAACTGAGGCGGCAACATGGTCAAAAAAGTATGGATTGGGATGAGGCCCGAGCGATTGTCAGTGGCTGAGATTAATCCAAGCATTCCATCCATCACCTTGTTGTTTTTGCATACTACAGATGCAGGCCCAGAAACAAAGAAGCTGTCGGGAGGTACACTGGCTGTGAGTCACACAGAGGAAGCACGCAGTCAGTCCACCCCCTAGGGGTGGAGGTGGGGTAAGGAGGCCAGAGGGACCGCTAGGCAACCTCCTGCAGGTGGATACATCGATGCACTGTGATTGCCAGTAGGCCAATGCCTTTCCTTTTATTAAAACAAAGACCAATCCGGCTCTGGTGAAATACAGAGTTTTGGTTGGAAACCACAGTACTCCTTTCCACTAATGTGCTCTCTGCAGTGCAGGCACAGACTGTCAGAGTAAGTGCCTGAACTGAGGACAGCATATTTATTTGTGTAAAAGTACACACTGCTTGGGTCAGCGTCCGGTAAATCTAAGTGAAAGGTGCTGCCCGGTGCAAACAGGGACAGTGTGTCCGATGTATAATTCAGCCCCAGTTTGTCTTAGAACACCAAGAAAAGTGCAAATTCGACTGGCAGCTGGCCACCATGACAGCCTGGAGCGGGTGATGAAGAACTTTGAAGATGGAGAGACTACATACTGACACATATTGGTGGAACTGCAGCAGTCCTGGCTCTGGCGCGTGGGATGGACTCAGTGAAGGGGTGAACCAGGGACTTGACAGACCGGAGAATGCTTGATGGAGGCAAAAAGCGAACTCTACAAACAAAACAATTAGGGCATGAAATCTGAAGCTTCATTAAAATATGTGACAATCGAGAATCAAGACAGAACCCCTAGTAAGAGCTTTGCTATCCCCGGAGCCTCTTCAGGGGCGGCTCCTCCTTTGGAGCGGAGGAGCGTTGCCCCACTTAAATGCCCCTGAGATGAAAAATAAAATGGTAATTGATTACCATTTTGTTTTTCAGCCTCCAGTTCAGAACCAAGAGTGAGAACAGGACGGGGCTTAGTGAGAGCAGCAGCAGGGAGGAGGTTGGGCTGTATGTGAACCTTTCAAAGTGCGCATGTCCCTTTGGCCGACCATGGGCGACAGCCAACCAGACACGCGTACTTTGAAACCTCTAATCAAGCTGTCCTAAGACTGCTGGGTCAGAGCAAGTGCAGGCCTCAAGAGGACTGTGGAGCACCAAGACAGGCCACTCCTGCCAATCAGGGAGCTGCTCTCATTCTGGTGAGAGCAGCGCCAGGATTGGTCAAAGAAGTTGCTAGGGCCTGCACTGCAGTCACAATGAGCTCCAGAGTGAGTAGGTCATGTAGTGAGGCAAGTGCTTTTTATATATTTTAGTTTTATGTGCCCCCCTCCCTGTAGATGCCAGCTGCTACTAGGCCACAGCACCAGTCGGGGGTACACACGAGTGGACGGCATCTACCCACTTTTTTCACAGGGTGAACACCGTCCACCCTGCCAAAAATTTAGGCCCCAGTGAATAATGTGCTGAACTCATCCCCGTGTAATTTCCAAACACTTACAGCAGAGCCTGCACGTTGTCTGCTTTCCATCTGCAGCGCGCAAAAACATGCAGATGGAGTCTGGCTTTCTTATTTAAGGCCGAATTTGAGGGGCCATCAGGCCTCCTTTTCTTCGAGTCTCTTGGCTGAGAGTAGTCAGGAGCCTCACACCTGATGCAAATGAAGCTGAGGGGAAACAACGGCTCACACCTTGTTAACACTTAACACATACTTAAGTGAGGCAGCTTTTCACTTTGTTCAGACCCTGTTTAGGAGATATACATGCACTGTAAGAATATCAGATGTGTTGGTATTTCCCAGTATTTTCACAAAGCAAATTGCATTTATATAGAGCTTACTTCCCCTGAGGAGGCGTTGAAATAATTAGGTACCACTATTTTTTCTTGTATAGCCCTACTCATTCCAATGCAGGGTGCCAGAGCGCTTTACATCAACAGGTGCATATTACATGTACAATTCAATATATAAGTTTGTAAATAAATGTACAGGATCTGTTACATGAAACTAGAGGATTGCAAGGTATAGAAGTCACATATTATCTTCCAAAGCTCAAAAGTACACATGATAGATCTGCTAAACATATATGTGAGGGCTTTAGATCTGATGTCACTTCTTGTGATGCCACATCCTGTAAAGTCGTGGCTTGTGATGCCACTTTCTATGATGTCAATTCCTGTGATGCCATGTGTGATGTTGTGCGTCATATGTTTGGCGCGATGATGTAATTTGCCGTGATGTCATTCGCTGCGCCGTGTTTTCACTTAGGGTGACCAACCATCCTTAAATTTCACGGGCCGTTCGTAATTTGGACCTCACGTCCGTTGTCCGTGAGGATACCTTTTACGGACGCCTTTCGTCCGTAATTATGGCCATTACAGGGAGCATCACTGCTCCCCTGCGAGAAGCCTTAGCCCCTTGATTGGGCCACCTCGCACTCCTCCTCGAGCACAAGAGCAGCCCCACCCCGCCCACTGTCATTCTGTATGCGGCTGATTGCCACATACAGAATGACAAGGGGCCAGTTTGGAATGTTACAGCATGTGGTGGCTTTCTGCCTCAGTGTACAGCAGCAAAAACAACAATTGATGGACAGAATGCAGAACAATGTCATACATTCAGTGCACAGCAGGGCATTCTGTTAGCTGGAAAAGGTAAAAAGCACATGCTGCAACGTGAGAATACAGTTTATATAAAGACGCCCGTGAAACAAGTAAAAAATAACGGGTTATAGTTCTTTCACTATCTCATCATTTTAGAACTGAAGCATTTTTAATATTTGATTCAACAAAGCCATGGTTGCTGCTTTTTTAATTTAAGCGACTAACAACCATTGACAAAGCTAATAATCCTTGCTTGTTGTTGGTGTAATGATACACCTAGGCTAATAATATGTGCTTAGCATAGTGTTCGGCCCAACTAGTATTATGTTGTTTCTGTCATTGCACCCAGATATATAATACAGCAAGTATTATATATCTGGGTGCAATGACAGAAACAACATAATACTAGTTGGGCCGAACACTATGCTAAGCACATATTATTAGCCTAGGTGTTTTAAGCCACGCCCACACCCCCTTTGAAGAGATCCCCAAGTTTTTTTACCCCACTTAAAGGCCCTAGAAACATCACCAAGTCAGTCACCTCACGTCCTGGCACTGTGCATCATGCATGACTCATGACTTGTAAGTTTTCATATTGCCTTTGTGCATGAGCATAGTGAACCCTCCCCCACCCCACCCCATCCCTTGATTTTAGGGATAACAGTGAGGTGGAGTTCTTGATGGGCCTCTTCTGTCTGCAACTCTGCAGACAAAGGCTCAGCTCATAATGTGAAAAGGTGGGTGAGTAAATAAGTGAAGGAATGTCTGAATGGCTGGATGGATTAGTGAAAGGATGAATGGATGAATGAAAGGGTGAATGGATAGATAAAGGATGGATGAGTGGGTGGAAGGATGGATGAGAGAAAAGATAAATAGATGGATGTATGGGTGGAAGGGTAGATGAATGGGTAAAAGGGTGGATGGGTGAGTGAAAGGATGTATGGATGAGTGAAAGGGTAGATGATGGGCGAGTGAATTGGTGGATGGATGAGTGAAAGGATGGATGGATTAATGAATTGATAAGTCAAAGGGTGAATGGATGGATGGATGAGTGAAAGGGTGGATGTAAGGATTGATGAGTGAGTGAGAGGGGTAGATGGACTTAAGGATGGATAGATGAATGAAGAAGTGAAAGGTTGGATGGACGAGGGAACAGATGGATGGATGAGTGAAAGGATTAATGAGTAAATGGGTTAATGGATGGATTCATGAATGGATGAGTAGATGGGTGGAAGGAAGGATGGATAAATGAAAGTGTGATGGAGATAGAAAGGGAGGATGAATGACTGAAAGGGTGAATGGGTGGAAGGATAAGTGACTGGGTGGATGGATGAGTAAGTGAAAGGATGGCTGGATGGGTGAAAGGGTAAATGGTTGGATGGATTTATTTATTTATTTATGCAGAGTTTTATATAGCGCGAACAAGATCTTTACAGATATCAGAGCGCTTCACAGAAACAGGGGGTGACGATAGCATGAGGGTGACGCGACATAATATTGTATGCATTATAAATGAGTGAATAGATGGATGGGCGGAAGAGTGGATGGATGAGTGTACGGATGGGTAGGATGAAAGGGTGGTTGGATGAATAATGGATGGATAAGTGAAAGGGTGGATGGAGGGTGAATGAGTGTAATGATGGATGGAAGAATACATAGTGGATAGGTTTGCAAATGGTTGAATATGTTTGGATATCGATGGGCACACAGATGGAAGGACAGAATGAATAGTGAAAGACTGAATGATAGATAAAAGAATGATTACACCTTGTAGCACCCATTATCTGAAGTAACATTTCCTATACATTGACTTTCACGTTTGTATGAATCATTGTCTCTATATGATGTGTGTGTGTGATGTAACACACTCCAACACCCTGCCCTACATACTTGGGATGAGTAGAACTGTAAAAGAAATTAAATACACATAAGAGGCGGTCTATGTGAAGATGAGGGGCACCACGGAGGATGGTAGCAAGCCGGGACTGGCCGGACCTGGCATCGGGTGTTTCCTTGGGAGGCTGGAAATGGGGGGGTCAGGGGGAGTGTTACTGGGGGCTGGCACTGCAAAGTTTCTTGTATATCCAGTAGTTTTCAAACAACAATAAAAGCGGCCCCACTTGTATTCAGGTGTAGTTCACCGTTGTCTGGTGACTAATAGCTGCTGGAGCGAGATGCGAGTTTGGAATCGTCTGCGGGCATACTGTAAAACCGTGAAGTGCACGATTGTCTCAACCTAATATAAACTTATTTTGTCTTGTACTTAAGTGGTTGTCTATTTACTTACTTTTATACTATTGCACAACCTCCGCTGACGTAGCTGTAAAACGTACTTTTTGTCCCAAAGTTTTTCCCTGAATTTTGACCTCCTGTTCGGAATTTTGAACCTTTGTCCTGAATTTTTACACTCACCCTCCTGAATTTATACCCATGCCAGTTGGTCACCCTAATGTCACTTGCACAATGCCAAACTAGGTCAGTCACCCCCACTTCTTTTTTTAGGACTTGTGCCCTGTACTGAGACTCTTATACCCCACTAATTTGCAAAGGCTGTTCTACTCGAGCAAAACCGGAATCGTTTTACAGTTCAGAATGTATCTAAGAGGCGTTCATTGAAAAAAAAAAAGAAATGCAAAATTATGACTGCTCAGAGCTGAGGCGTGAAAAGCCACCATGTCTGGCTGCCTAGCAACCCAAAACACACGCAGAAATAAACATTTAGCAGAGCTAACCTGACCCTTTCAACTCAGATGTCAGCAGTTTCCCTTGTATCCCTTACTGTGGAGGACGAAATATCAGTGGCTGTGAAACTGCAAATGCAGTGCCCCGACCGACACTGGTAACCTCACACCCTGCCCGCCCCACGTGCCTTTCCTGCTCCGCGCTGCAGAGCGGCGGCAGACCAGCCTTCATTATATGAATGATGCAAGAGGGAAGCAGTAAATCACTTTTACAGGGCAGGAGTAAATGAACACACAGCGAAACTTCCCTCTCTAAACAAATACCCCGAAGGGAACCCAGCGGGCCCTCGATTCACCTCTGACCCCGGATCCAATTCGAAAAGCCAGACTCAGATCCGGCAGACGTGACTTCCAGAAATACACCGTTGGGAGGGGGAGTCGGGAGATGACCACTGCACGAGACCGCAAACTAAAGCACTTGGTAATTTTTTACATCATGATGCTTAACAGGAGCGCGTCCTGTTTTTAAGTGCTCTCAATTTTGGAAGATAATATAAGGGAAGCACAAGGAGATAAAGTGATTTAACAATTTAGGTTAAGTGGTGAAGTCAGGACTGTAACTCGGGCTTCCTGGTTCCACAGGCTGCAGCTTATCCACCAGGCCACATTTCCTCCCTGTCAAGCAGCATTACATATTTATGCTTTCTGAAATCCCATGTGAATATGAACATGTTAATTCTCAATCCCTCTTTTTTGACCCAATAGCAAGCAAATATACTAGTAGATGTTTGCTCTTTGTTGTGACCTCCAGACAATGAGTATAGCAATTCATACACAATGCGCCCTGCAATGAACATTGCTTCAAGGCGCTGAGAAACTTAAAAGTACTGCTGACTCATAATTAATGGATACAGTACTATTTACAAGTGGGATACTGATCAGGAGTGTGCTGTACTGTACCTGTTGCACCTTGTTTTGTATTGTGAAAATAAAAGAAAGTGTTGTAAAAAAAAAAGAAGAAAAAGAGAGATAAGTAAGACACTCACCTAGACTTCTGTTTTGTCTACATATGGACGTCAATTATTCTAGCCAGGGGTTGCAGGTCCTACCCCTGGCCAGCTCTTTGGTACCCCTCCAACTGGCCTTGCTATCCCTGGTGTCAGGAGTCATGAAGGCAACTACAGGAACAGAAAATAAACATGAGTGCAAGAGTGTTGGACCTGCGATGGGCAAGCCCAGCACAAAGGGGGTAGCTTGGCTCAAGTGTCAAGGCAAGTGGAAGCTTTAGTGTTAAGCCGGCTCTGACCCAATAATAACCCCCTGCGCAGTCACACCAAAAAGAAGGACACCACACCACTGCTGTAGAAAAATACGATTCCTTTATGTAAAAGCTCTCTGTTGTGAATAGGGATAATTGGGAAAGCACATACACATTTCTCTTGGTCACACAGTTCTGGGTTTCATTTCTGTAATAAGTAATACTATAAATAATATCAGGAATAAATAGCATCAATAATTAGAATAGATATCAGGAATGAGTATCACGAATAAATAAGTTAAATATCACTTTTGCCTAGCAGAATAAATACTGGTTCATTTAACTAAATAAACACATGTTCATTCTGGTATCGCTGCCACCAATTAAATACTTCAGAAACATTACACTTGTAATACGTTTCAGTTTGGTGAGATAACTCTTACAGTTTGTGTTGGTTTCAATGATAATGCATACGGGCTTCTCTGGGCACAGAATGAGTTATGGGACTCTTTAAGGTTCATTCAGGGAGTATGCGCATATATCTAAAAGGCAAGGAAACACAGTGAATACTTCATTTGCGCTCGGCTGCCACCGGGATGAGATCTCTATTTGCCGGTGGAGTCCATGCGCGCTTACAGGCTCTGTCACCGCTAGCACTCAGACGGCACCAGTTCAGAGTCTTTAGACTGACGAACGGGCTACCGGAGAGGTCACACAACCTTCGCGCTCAGTCAAATCAATGCCGGCTCACAGTTCCTTCACAACGCTGCATCCTACCAGAAGAAACGGGCCCACCTCGCATTGGCTGCAATCGGGAAGCGATTCAGTCAGGGCACAGCACTTCTCACGCCAGCGACGGGGTTCTCAGGGGCTCCACGGACCTCCCTCCGACTTCCGCATACAGGGTGGTTCCCGCCCACAGCTACAGCTCTCGGGTCACTGGGGAGTGGCAGAGACGCTAGTCCCGCCCAACGAAGGCCGGCCTTCCCCCGCCACGGCACACCACCTCACCTTCAGTCCGTGCAGGAAGCGCTCTACGCTGGTGGGGCTCGGAGACGTCCGAGCTCCCCTCTAGAGGCGCCTGTCGCGAAGGGGGGCACTGTTTACGATCGCGGTCGCGGCGAACTTGCTCTTGCCTCGCGACTCGTGAAATCTGTCACAATTCACCACCGGGGGGGGGCGGGGAGGCACACAAATTTGGCCACAGTCTCTGGGGGTAATGAGGCACTCGCTGGGTAGGCGCTGTAGGCGCAAGATCACCGCTCACGCAGTTGACTGGAACGCCAGCCAGAATCAACGCCAGTGACCTTTACTACTCTACTGCCTGCGCTACCAGCCACCTCAGGGGTCAACAGGGCAGGTGTCCATCTGGTGTCCAGTCTAAATCTCAAATCCAAAATGGCCACCAGGGACTGGGCTTTTTATAGCCAGTGCCCTGAGGTACTGGCACGAGCCAGAAGGTTCTAGAACCTTCTCTGGCTGTGACAATGACATGGCACCTTTGAGGTGTATTTAGGACACTAACAGCCACCGTACCGTGGTTCTAGAGCAGCCATTTCGTGTACCTGAAGGAAATAAAGGAATCCCTGTCAGGAATGCGCGCCAAACAAAGGGCGCCAAATCCTCAAAAGGCCAGAGTTCATGAAGGCTCCAATGGGAGTCGCTCACATGAGGGAAAAAGGGTGTCCACCATTTTAGGGCCATTTATTCAGGTTGACAACCCCAGTTTGTAATGCCACAGGTTTCGCCAGGTGCCTTGTAAATAGGTGCCACAAACCTTGTGAGCAACTGGGCGTCAAGGAACATCTAACCCCATGAAACAACACATAAAATGTCCTGGCAGACAAAGAAAAGCGACAAATTTTGGGAGGTACAGAGGAACAAAAGAAATCATAGTGGTGAGGGGACTCTCAGAAGCAGACAGGTCTAACACGCGTCCCCCCCAGCTGAAAGTGGGGAGAGCTACCCTACCCCTTGGGAGTTCTCAACACTAAGGCGGAAATACCTGGAGAGACCGTCTGCATTGGCATGGTCAACTCCGGGCCGGTGTTCCACCCGAAAGTCCATTCCCTGTAGGGAGATAGACCACCTCAACAGTTTGGGGATTTCCCCCTTCATTTGCATGAGCCAACGAAGGGGTCGGTGGTCTGTCTGAACAAGGAAGTGTGAACCAAACAAGTATGGTCACAGCTTCTTCAGTGCCCAGACCACCGCAAAGGCTTCCCGCTCGATGGTACTCCACCTCTGTTCCCGGGGAAGTAGTCTCCGTGACAGAAAGACCACGGGTTGATCCAGACCCTCTTCATTGAGTTGCGATAGCACCGCCCCAATGCCACTGTCAGATGCATCCGTCTGGACAATGAATTCCTTCGTGAAATCTGGAGTCTTCAGGACTGGAGCTTTACACAATGCTTGTTTCAGAGTGTCGAAGGCTCGCTGACAAGCCTCCGTCCAGATGACTCTCCTGGGTTGTTTCTTGGCTGTGAGTTCTGTAAGGGGTGCCACGATAGTGCCATACCCCTTCACGAATCGTCTGTAGTAACCTGTGAGGCCCAGGAAGGCTCGGACCTCAGTCTGGGTCTTGGGGGGTTTCCAGGCCATGATTGCCTCAATCTTCGCCTGAAGGGGCTGCACCGTTCCCCTGCCCACCAAGTGACCTAAGTACACTACCGACCCCTGTCCAATCTGACATTTGCTGTCCTTGATCGTCAAGCCAGCCCGTTCCAGGGCTTGGAGAACAGCTTGCAAATGCTGCAAGTGATCCTCCCAACTGCTACTGAAGACAGCTATGTCATCCAAGTAAGCAGCAGAGAATGACTCCATCCCGGTGAGGATCGTGTTCACCAGCTGCTGAAAAGTGGCAGGAGCGTTCTTGAGCCCAAAGGGCATGACGCAGAACTGGTAGTGTCCATCAGGTGTGGAGAAGACTGACCTTTCCTTGGCTCCATCAGTCATGGGAATCTGCCAGTACCCTGCAGTGAGGTCAATGGTACTGAGATATTGAGCAGCTCCCAACCGGTCAATCAGTTCATCCGGAGCAGGATGAGCATCCGTCTTGGTTACCGAATTTAGTCCTCGGTAGTCCTCACAGAATCGCAATTCCGGTGTGGCGCCAGGTGGGGCAGCTTTGGGGACCAAAACCACCGGGCTAGACCAAGGGCTACTTGAAGGTTCGATGACTCCTAGCTCCAGCATCTTAGCTACTTCGCTTTGGATACTGGCCTTCACCTTGTCAGACAGCCGGTAAGACTTTGACTTCACAGGTGGGCTGTCCCCTGTGTCCACGTCATGGGTACACAGGTGGGTCTGAGGGAGAACAGAGGAGCGAATGACCCCAAGACCTGGTGACATTCCTCCTGCTGCTCAGGAGTCAGGGATGGCGAAAGTTTCACTCCCTCCACTGACCCATCCTTTTCTTGAGACGCAAAAAGGTCGGGGAGAGGCTCAGTGTCCTCTTCCTCCGAACCGTCAGTCACCATAACCAACATGACTTCGGGCCTCTCGTAGTGGGGCTTGAGGCGATTGGCATGGAGCACCCGATGCGGATGCCTAGGGGTCTTTACGTCCACCAGATAGGTAGTCTTGCCCATCTTCTCCAACACCTCATATGGGCCTGTCCACCGGTCCTGGAGGGCACTCAGCTCTCCAGGCTCCATCACCCACACCTTCTGGCCAGGCTCCAACTCCACTGGGTGAGCATTGTGGTCATACCACGCTTTCATGACTGCCTGACTGGCTTCCAAGTTGTCAGAAGCTTGCTTCCACAACTTAGCCATTTGGCTCCGGAAGGGAAGCATGTAGCTCACCACATCCGGGGGAACTTTCCGGGGAGACTTTTCCCAGGAGTCCCTCACCAGACTGAGAGGTCCACGTACAGGGTGCCCGTACAAAAGCTCGAAGGGGCTGAAGCCCACTCCCTTCTGCGGCACTTCCCTGTAGGAAAAAAGCAAACAGGGTAGGAGGACGTCCCATTTCCTTCGCAGGCTTTCGGGTAGACTTCGGATCATACCCTTCAAGGTTTGATTGAACCTTTCCACGAGACCATTGGTCTGTGGGTGATAAGGAGTGGTGAACCGGTAGGTCACTCCACACTCCTTCCACATTGCCCGCATATATGCTGACATGAAGTTGGTTCCCCTGTCAGACACAACTTCTTTGGGGAATCCCACTCGGGTAAAGATCCCCATCAGGGCCTTCGCCACTACTGGTGCAGTAATGGTTCTCAGAGGGACTGCCTCTGGATACCTTGTGGCGTGATCCACCAGTACCAGGATAAACCTGTGACCGGATGATGTCGGTGGATCTAGGGGCCCAGCAATGTCGATGCCCACCCTTTCAAAGGGGGTGCCAACGACGGGAAGTGGTTCCAGGGGAGCCTTCAGCTTCATCCCTGTCTTCCCACTGGCTTGGCATGACACGCACGACCGACAGTATGTGTCAGACGCCACCCTCATTCGAGGCCAATAAAAGTGGGGGACAAGCCGGGCAAAGGTCTTGTCCTGACCCAAGTGTCCTGCCAAGGGAATCTCGTGAGCCAACTCTAATAGGAAGGCTCGGTAACACTGTGGGACTACCAGGGCCCGTGACAACCCGTGCACTGGCGCTCTGGGTTCACTGTAGAGGAGACCATCCTCCCAGTAAACACGATAGTTCCCAGACTCGTTACCTGCTGCCTGGGCTTCAGCCTGTTGCCTCAGACCCTCGAGGGTGGGACATTCCCTCTGTCCCTTGCTTAGTTCCTCCCTGGATGGTCCTCCTTCCACTCGCCACTCAGCGGGGACAGGCAGATCCTCCAACGGAACCATGTCCTCCTCCGCGGACTCCGGGTCCACCTCCGCGGGTGGCCTATCTGTCTCACGGGGCACGGACATCGAGGCAGACTCTTCCTGTCCTCGAGATGTTCACTCATCAGCAGCTGGGTGGGCCATTGTTCCAGGCTCCAACCCACGCGACTTCTCCTCCCGAGCAGCCGCAGACCTGGTACTCACACAGGCCCAATCAGGTGTACCCAGCATCTCAGTATGAGTCCGGTATTCCACCTCCTTCCAAGCATTGTGCTCCATATCATTGCCCAGCAGACAATCGACAGGCACGGCGGGGCTTACGGCGACTCGAAGTGAACTTGCAACCCCTCCCCACTCAAAGGGAACCTCGGCCACAGGATAGTGGCCCATTCTGCCGTCAGCCATTGCAGCTGGATGAAGTACGCCTGGAATCACCTGCTCTGAGGACACCAGATGACTCCTTACCATAGTCATACTGGCTCCTGTATCTCTCAGAGCTTCCCCTCTATGGCCATTGATGGTGACCCATTGCCCATACTTGGTAGTATATGAGGGCACCTGGATCTTTGGAACCATCTCCTGATCACCCAGGGACACTAAGGTGACACCCACCCACTCCCTTCCCTTAACTAAGGGCATCTCCTCCCCGAGCGCTACACTAGCAACTCCCAGGGTCTTTCCTCCAGTGGGAGGGGGTGGTCTCTTTGGGCATTTCACGTCCCCCTTATAATGTCCAATACCACCGCACTCAAAGCAATGGATAACCCTTGGCTGCTGACTCTGGCCAGGATTAGGGTTCTTCTGCGGGTTAGCCTTAGAATTGGAAAAGAGACTTTTTCCCTTAAAGTTATTTTGGGGGCCTTTGGAGAACTCCTGTTTCTTGTTATCTACCCCCCCTTTCTTCTGGGGAGCGCCCTGTCCGGACTTCTGAGAATCTCCTCCCGTTCCCTTCGTGGACACTCGGGTACTTGCCCAAATGTCCGCCTCCTCAGCAAGCTTACGGGGGCAAGTAAGTTTGCTGTCTACCAGGTGTTGCCTCAGCTCGGGAAGACATTTCTCGAGTAGATGTTCCTTGAGTATTAGGTCGTACAACCCTCGATAGTCCTCCACCTCATTACCCTGGACCCACCCATCCAGGGCTTTCTTGGCATAATCCAGGAAGTCAACCCAATTCTGTGAGCTCAGTTTGTGGCTGCCCCTGAACCTTTGCCGGTATTTCTCTGGGGTCAAGCCAAACTTCCTGATGAGCGCCACCTTCATGGTGGGGTAATTTACCTGTTCCTCCCGGTCTAGGGCCAATAGGGCATCCCTACCTGTCGGAGGCATGTACCGGTATAATCCACCACCCCAATGCTTCTCATGGATCCCATGGGCTCTTAAGGAGATCTCATAGGCTGCCAGCCACTTAGCTATGTCGTCTCCAGCAGTATAACTGGCGACCACGTCCTTGGGTAAATGGGGCCTGAGCTCCCTGGCAAATTCTTTTGACTCGACACCCTTCGGAGTGATGTTGTGGGCCTGGAGGTCGAGTTCTCGTAGCTTGAACTCGTGTTCCATCCTCCTCCCTTCCATCTCCATCTGGGATTCATGTTCCTTCCTTCTCTCTTCCATCTCCATCCTGGCCATCTCCCACCTTAACTGTCTCTCCTCTCTCCTGTCGGCTAACTCGGTCTCTGACAACCCTCTCGATGACACGCTGCTGTCCTCCCGTGAAGTTACCTTGGGGCTGATTGACATTTCACCCACCCCCGGGAGACATTCCGCAGTCCCATCAATGACAGTACCTCTGTCTGACTCCTCCTCCTCCACCGTTCCCTCCGTGTGCTCTTCCACCCAGGCTCGCAGACTAGTACGGAGCTCCTCTCTTTTGGCCCCTCGTCTAAAGAACACTGCCCTTTCCTGACAGAAATCCTTGAGCTGTGCCACAGTATAGGTCTCCAGCTCTGACATTTCGAATTCCATCTTGTCAGTGAAAAGTATGGACAACCACCCCGAAGTAGGTTACAAGGATAGGATCTCTGAGGGTCACCTCCACCCACCTCCAGGAAAGAATTTAGAAAAAGCAAAATGTTGAATTAGAGGGCCGCTAGGAGAAAACTCCGGGTGTGTACCTGGGGTGCACACTGAATTATTATGGGGTACAAAACAAGCACGGCTCGTAATCCCACCCGCTGAGCACCAATTTTATGTTGGTTCTGCGATGGGCAAGCCCAGCACAAAGGGGGTAGCTTGGCTCAAGTGTCAAGGCAAGTGGAAGCTTTAGTGTTAAGCCGGCTCTGACCCAATAATAACCCCCTGCGCAGTCACACCAAAAAGAAGGACACCACACCACTGCTGTAGAAAAATACGATTCCTTTATGTAAAAGCTCTCTGTTGTGAATAGGGATAATTGGGAAAGCACATACACATTTCTCTTGGTCACACAGTTCTGGGTTTCATTTCTGTAATAAGTAATACTATAAATAATATCAGGAATAAATAGCATCAATAATTAGAATAGATATCAGGAATGAGTATCACGAATAAATAAGTTAAATATCACTTTTGCCTAGCAGAATAAATACTGGTTCATTTAACTAAATAAACACATGTTCATTCTGGTATCGCTGCCACCAATTAAATACTTCAGAAACATTACACTTGTAATACGTTTCAGTTTGGAGAGATAACTCTTACAGTTTGTGTTGGTTTCAATGATAATGCATATGGGCTTCTCTGGGCACAGAATGAGTTTTGGGACTCTTTATGGTTCATTCAGGGAGTATGCGCATATATCTAAAAGGCAAGGAAACACAGTGAATACTTCATTTGCGCTCGGCTGCCTCCGGGATGAGATCTCTATTTGCCGGTGGAGTCCATGCGCGCTTGCAGGCTCTGTCACCGCTAGCACTCAGACGGCACCAGTTCAGAGTCTTTAGACTGACGAACGGGCTGCCGGAGAGGTCACACAACCTTCGCGCTCAGTCAAATCAATGCCGGCTCACAGTTCCTTCACAACGCTGCATCCTACCAGATGAAACGGGCCCACCTCGCATTGGCTGCAATCGGGAAGCGATTCAGTCAGGGCGCAGCACTTCTCACGCCAGCGACGGGGTTCTCAGGGGCTCCACGGACCTCCCTCCGACTTCCGCATACAGGGTGGTTCCCGCCCACAGCTACAGCTCTCGGGTCACTGGGGAGTGGCAGAGACGCTAGTCCCGCCCAACGAAGGCCGGCCTTTCCCCGCCCCGGTGTACCACCTCACCTTCAGTCCGCGCAGGAAGCGCTCTATGCTGGTGGGGCTCGGAGACGTCCGAGCTCCCCTCTAGAGGCGCCTGTCGCGAAGGGGGGCACTGTTTACGATCGCGGTCGCGGCGAACTTGCTCTCGCCTCGCCACTTGTGAAATCTGTCACAATTCTCCACCGGGGGGGGGCGGGGAGGCACACGAATTTGGCCACAGTCTCTGGGGGTAATGAGGCACTCGCTGGGTAGGCGCTGTAGGCGCAAGATCACCGCTCACGCAGTTGACTGGAACGCCAGTCAGAATCAACGCCAGTGACCTTTACTACTCTACTGCCTGCGCTACCAGCCTCCTCAGGGGTCAACAGGGCAGGTGTCCATCTGGTGTCCAGTCTAAATCTCAAATCCAAAATGGCCGCCAGGGACTGGGCTTTTTATAGCCAGTGCCCTGAGGTACTGGCACGAGCCAGAAGGTTCTAGAACCTTCTCTGGCTGTGACAATGACATGGCACCTTTGAGGTGTATTTAGGACACTAACAGCCACCGTACCGTGGTTCTAGAGCAGCCATTTTGTGTACCTGAGGGAAATAAAGGAATCCCTGTCAGGAATGCGCGCCAAACAAAGGGCGCCAAAACCTCAAAAGGCCAGAGTTCATGAAGGCTCCAATGGGAGTCGCTCACATGAGGGAAAAAGGGTGTCCACCATTTTAGGGCCATTTATTCAGGTTGACAACCCCAGTTTGTAATGCCACAGGTTTCGCCAGGTGCCTTGTAAATAGGTGCCACAAACCTTGTGAGCAACTGGGCGTCAAGGAACATCTAACCCCATGAAACAACACATAAAATGTCCTGGCAGACAAAGAAAAGCGACAAATTCTGGAAGGTACAGGGGAACAAAAGAAATCATAGTGGTGAGGGGACTCTCAGAAGCAGACAGGTCTAACAAAGAGCTTTTTTTTTTTTTTTTTACTTTCAGCACATTCGGCACTCAGTAGCAAACTGGAGGCTTTTTATGACCTTAGGGTGGTACAAAGGGTGAACCTTGTGATGAAATCTGGGTCAAAGTGTGCATGATGTCACTTTTGCTTCCCTAGCATTTTAGTGAAGTGATGTCCATGGCTTTGCATAATGTCAATCTGCTATTCATAATTAGTTTACAGAAATATATTTGCTAGTACTTTGAGTTTACTTTGGGACATGGATCTCTTGGTGTTGAAGACTTAACTTCAGGCAATCTACTTTTCTGCCTCCTTAGTAGAGATTGACTAGTCTGTGAGGTTCTCTATGGATTGGTGTCTGTGAAATACTGAGGCAATATTACAGAAACATTGCGCTGGAGCCAAAATAAATGGCAAAAGCATTTACTCCATTTTTGCTTCTTGTTTTCAATAGGGAATGGTGCAAATATATTTTGTACCAGGTCAAACTAGGCGCAAACTGATTTTACATTTTTGTGCTGTCTATACATTATAAGATAGCGGCAAAATATATTTTCTCCAGTTTTCCTGTTTTGTTTATGTTATTATTTTTACATATGCAACAAAAACAATTCAATTCGATTTCACTTTCATTTGATTTATTCTCGACGTCCACTGAATATTAAAACATATATGAATGAACATCTTTAAATAGATAAGAATAAAAAGTTAATATATATTTTAAAAAAAAACTTAAACAACGATAACAATCAAGTCCAACTCCAAGGTTTCTTTAGCAGTCCAGACTTGCAAAGAAAGACATGCTTGACAAACTATGCGCACCATGTTTAAAGTAAGGCAGACGAATAAAACATGGTTCATTTATTGATTACCATTGTGACATGTGTATCAAACTAGATCAGAGAAAAATGTTTCTCTCCAACTTACCTGTAGTGAATTTATTAAACTATTCTCAATTCTTAGAAGCAAGACAAAATGACACAGTGAAGGATCTTGCTATTTAGATATACCACTGTTTTATTTTAGAACAAGCCAATTTGGTTATTCTTCTATATAGTTTACGATTCGTAAAATATGCAACATCAGATAAAAAAACTGGCTTTTGCCATGCTTCGTTTGCAACACAGTATTCCAGCTTATCATGAACAAATACGTAATATTTAATACTTGTCATGCAAATCTTAAAGTTTGAGAATCTAAATAAAAGTCTTGAATCAGATATAAGTGCAAACTTGATTTGCTGTATTTAGTTGGCTACAGATCTAAAAAATTTAAATCCTCAGCACATAATTGCTCCAATGAGGTCATTGCACCAATTTCTAATTACAATGCTTTTACAATAAAGTTCTTCTATAAAGGTAATATTCTTTTGAAAACAGCATTTTCAGTTTTCTTTCAAAAAGAAAGTGTATTAACTGATGAGAACTCAACTGCATATAAAAGAGTAGGCAGCACTTTCATCTCCTAGACCTTCAATGCACGCAAAAGATGTATTTTCCCACGACTATACATATTAAGTGTAATATCTCCATGAGATAGGCAAGTACTGTCTGCTGCTGAATATGGAGATTTACTAAGCTATTCTGTGTGGGAACCATGTCCAGAAAGGTCTAGTGGTTGACCCGCTCCAAGTTCTTATCAAATCTCCAACTATAGTTTACAGATCTTTGAAATTCAGAGAAAACTACTACTTTTCCTTTAGGAATATTAGGGACTATTCTCAAACTGCAATATGTACTACATTTTGTAGTACTGCAATAGTGCTACAAACGTACTACAAAATGGCATTCAAAAATGTACGTGTCTTTTTTTGCACAGAGATATCTATCCCAACACCTTAATGCCTGATTAGGATCTTGTCGGATGGGATACTGCATCACAAATGTGAAGGATATCCCGTCTGCCAAATTACAAGTTCCATAGGATATAATGGAATTGCAATTTGAACGACATGATATCCGACTCATTTGTGATGGAGTAATCCTGTCCCCAAAATCTTAATTAGTCCCATAGTCTGTGCACACGTATACATACTGTATTTTTAATAACAAATATGGGAGTGACAAAGACCAGCGGCTAGGAAAAGGAGAATACTTACTGCTAAAGAGATGGGGATTACTGTGGAGTAAGGAGGGGTTACTGAAGGGTTACAGAGTGGTTCAAGGAGGAACATGCACCCACCCAAAAATAGTATGCTCATTGCTATAAGGTTACTACAGCCGAAAAAAGGGAATTAACACAACCGTAACATACTCCAGTTTAGAGCTGAAATAAGTCCAGCACCACAGATGGCCAGCCACTGATACAGTAATGCCCTCCCATAGAAAATATTGAAGGTAGGGACTTAACATAAAAAGCCCTAAAAAAAATATGTTAAATTCAAATACATATTTTAAATATTTGAAACAAAAAATAAGATTAATTTAATGTGATAAATATACATTTCAATAAAACATTTATTATTTATTTATCAAATATTTTAAAAAATTTTAATAAAAAAATTAATGTACGATTACAGTTTATTGAAATATAGGTAAATAACTTCACATTAATTCTATACACCCCATTTAATAGTTATTACTGCCTAATACTTTTTTTTAACTTTAGGATTTTTTTTAATTTAAAATTCAGCAAAATAATTTTTAATTCATTGCATAAATCAATTAAATATCTAATTCTAAATTAAGTTGTTAGTGCTGTAGCTTTCTTTTTCTTTTGTTCTACATTTAAAAAAAAGTCAAATTAAATACTAATATTATTTAACATAACAATATTTTTACTAACTTTTCTAAGTTAAATAAACATTTTTAGCTTTCCCTATAGTTTACCTTACAGAGATTTGTGGGGGAGAGCTCTGTTTGGAAATGTATAGGAAAAACGAAACTTTTTTTTACATTAAATTATTTTTATTTATATTAGTAACCATTTTAAATAATGTATTTCACATTATTTCCTTTGGGGGTTTAATAGTAGGCTTCTACCTCCATTATTTTCTATGGGAGGGTGTGGCAGTACCAGGGCTTGACCATGTGTGGTGCTGGACTTACTGCTGCTTTTTTTGGCAGTAGTAACTTACACTCTGAAGTTTGGTCCCCCCCCCCTTTTTCAGGGGGAGGAGACATGTAAGTCTATATTTTAAAGTAACTTTGCACATTAGGATTTTGCGAATAGCCAAGAGTAGTTATGTTACTTGCAAATGTGAAAATAGAGTCACACAGGTAACTACTCACCCATGGGACTTACCTCTGTAAAAAACCCTGATTGACTTGTAGAAGGTGGCTTAATGCGTAGGAATATAAAGTATGGAGACCACACTGTAGGCCACTGAATGTTAAATCAAAACTGATATCATCTGCATGTAGCAGAGACTGAATAATTCTGTTTCCCAGCGTGGTGGGAACTTTCAAGTCCTGGAAAACATCTGAGGAAAACTGTAAATATAGAATAAAAAAAGTGTAATGAATAAAGAAGTGGTGCCAAAAGGCATCTGCTCTTCACCCCATTCTGAGAGGTAATGTGAGGAATCAGACCTTTGTCTGAGCCCAGTCAAACCCAGCACCATGTCCCAATGTGTAGGGTGATTAGTAGTTTTATTAAACCAACTGGAAGCCTACATTACTTAACTTGTGCCATGAACTGATGTAACGAAACTTGAAGGGGCCCCTCTGCAAGGTATGTGGAAGAGCCCCCTCCGGACTCATCTGGAGCTCTCCGGCCAGAGTACTGTGCTGAGGGGGCCCCCTGGAGCTTGAGGTGCCCGCACTGCGGGGGCCTGTGTTATGCCACTGTGGGCGCCACGCCCTGGGTCTTTCTACACTATCAAAAAATCAATAAAATCAATAAAACCAACATAGGCCAGTTGATGTTTAACAACATTTTATCTAAGATAGCATGCACCATAGCTGTCCTATTAGAAAGAGAATGTTGGGGATGAAAACCGTATTGTTCTAAATGGTGTATTAACCTCTTCGTGACCCATGCCTGAAGATGTTCCTTTAAGGATTTACTAAATAATTTACGACTGAGATACGAAAGGGCAATGTGTCGGTAATTCTGTGGTAACGATTTTTTATAAAAGAGAAAGAATAACAATCCCTATCCATGAGTTTGGGCTGAACTGCACAGGTGTAAACAAATGGCAAAAAGAATGAAAAATCGTTTTTTTAAAGAACATTTTGTTTATGGATTATGGTAGGCTTGTTTGACTCTCGAAGACTTGCGTAAATTGATTCATATAGAAACAGTGTGACGTATATGTTTAACAGTGATTCTGTAAACTACTTTTCATTTTTGCCCTGTTGTAAAAACCTTTCTGAATATGGACTGGGGCAAATTTGCTTGCACAATTCCGTATTACGGAAGGAGCAAAACGGTGCAAAATTGTTTTTCCCAGGTATTTTCAGTGATGGAACATTTCTGTAATACTGCCCCTCTCGAGCAGTGGAGGGATCTGCCACACGCCAGCCTTAAGTTTACTTATGAATTACTGATTTAAATGTGCAGATTTTGTTGAATATTTTGCCTCTTTTGTTGGCTTTGAAGCAAAGAATATTATTTATTAAAAAATGACAATTTTCCCTTCTAGCCTTCCTTGTTGGGCTTATGTGTTTCCTCTCAGCGTGGTTCTTTTTGGCCATCAGCAAGGAAGGGAATTGTCAGGTCTTTCATATAATCTTAAATAACAGATTAACTGCCATATTAAAATATTTCACTGCATTACAGTTTTCGAATTTCAACAAATAAACCTGAATTTGGTCGAATATCCATTTTTCCAAACCAACCTATTAATATACTGTAAACTAATTGGTCCTATTCCTCCATCAAGATCCATGCGCTAAGAATGTAATACATAAGAAGTCATTGTTTGAGCATTCAAAACCAGCCTCAGGCTGAATATTCCTGCAATTCATGTAAGAATTCCACAGATGAAAATTTAATTTCCATATCTCCCCAGGCGCGGCCTATAACATGTAATATGCTATTTGAGACTTCTAAGTGTCTGCGTCAGAAGGAGATCCCTACATTTCCCATGGAGATCAGCTTGCTCTAGCTTTAGCCTTTGTGACTTCCAAGTCTGTGACAATAATTCACAATGTATTCTGTGTTCCTAAATTGAATTACTGTGTATAAAATGATGACTTTGTGTATATAAATCCCCAATCCTTATTCACAAAACCAGGATTTTTGGAATACTAACTACTCAAAATGTACCAAGTGGAATTTCTGCATTACATATTTAGTGTTCAGGGTTCAGAGTCCTTGGCATTTCTATATGAACATCCCTGTAAAAGTAGTTCAACACATGTTCGCATGGCTCTTACACGAGGTCAGCTAACCTCTCAAGGGTTGGCCTGTGTCCCAGGGTAGAATAGAGAGGCAAAAAAAACTCAGATTTATATGGGATACAGTAGAATATGTTTACCCAAGGGGAAATATTTTGTTCCCGTGCAGAGGCAAAACAAGGAATTGAATGTGCGCATACATTAGATTTACACATGCAGATTTTTTCAAATGATGGAGAATATGCATGCATACATTGTACGTATTAGAATACTCATAGGAATCTATGGCTGTCAGAAATTTGCGAGAGTTATCCTTTTTGAATCCTATGATAGTTGGAAGTCCACACTAAAGTAGGAGATGTTCTATGGGAGCACATTTATGCCTGTTAAGTATGGTCTTTCTCAATCAGACCCAACATATTTTAGTTCCAGTGCTTGCCTGGGCATTCAGATAGCTACATAGCCCCTGTGAGATAAAGACCTGGGAATTGACTATAGCAATAAAAGAAAATTCTCTCATACTACCTTTGCACAATTTTAAGTGTTTGTAATTCATGTCTGTGTATGTGCTTGTGTAGATCCATTTACCACATGCGCAGTTAAAGAAGTCACAATTGGCCCACAGACCATTTTTCAGACATTGTGCATCATTAGTGTGTAGATGATAAAGAATAAGGCAACACAGTCTCCCTGAGAGAATATGGGTGCAACTAATACACACTAGGAATCAAAGGGATAGGAACGAAGTGGAAAACCATACTACTCCCTGTCTAAATGTATAATCACTAAAAGTATGTCTCGCAGGTCATGAATAGGCAAAAGGAAAGAAGAAAAAGAAAGGGCAGATTCCCCACTTATTATATCATGAGGGTACTGGGCTACAAAGGTGCCCTGTTGCATGGGAAGAAACCTCTGTCAGGACAAGAACCCTCACTCACCTGAGGGGGACGTGCTTCATCGTAGGGTTCCCTCCTCACACCAGAACCACAAGGTCACTGGTGTGGGCTACCACTCTTCTGGGCTAAAAGAGGAGCTGATGTGTTTTGGAGAAGGGACCAAGAATCTGGGTGGTGAGGGGCAGAGTGCAAAAAATAAATTATGGCGGGGGGTTTAAAACTGTATCTGGAAGGCCAAAGTGTTTTATTATGCAGACTCCTAGGACAGGATTAAAAAAAAAAGAGAGGACTCGGGGTTACCAGCAAATATACCCCTGTGATGGGGAGAGGGGTTGGCCTAACGGCTAAGGCGCTCGAACTCGGACCTGGGGATCTGGGTTCGAGTCTCGGTAACGACGCCAAAAAACCCCTGTGATTCTGGGCAAATCACTTAATCTCCCCGTGCCTAAAATGAAAGTGTGTCCTCATGTAACGTAACTGGTGCTATGTAAAGCGCTCTGATAACTGATTCGGTTCGGTTCTAGTTCGCGCTATATAAAACTGCAAAAAAAAAAAAAAATGATAGATCAACATGTTTCTGCCTTGTAAAGGCCCCACAAAGGAATCAGTTGCATTCTTCAGGACCAAATGGTGTGTCAGTCTGCATCAAATACATAAGTGTGAGAAATTAAAAATATATGATTATATATACTGGCCACCACAGTTCAGGAGCCTGTATAAGTGAGCGATGGCCTGGGAGTAACAGAGTATGATTAACTTAGAGAAACTTTCTATATATTCTGAATCAATTACATCATCAGATCCTCATTAATGTGACACCTCCAACCATACTGATGCACAATGCCAGATTTAATATGAAAGTAGGTTGGTACAAAAGGAAGTTAGCATGTAAATATATCAATTTATCAAGTTATTAAAAGGTTTGGGAATATGAATTTTTTTTAATTCTTCAGTTTATGACCAAAACAGTTGATGTTTCGATCCTCAAACAATAATTGTGTCAGATCATCATCAATCCTTCTAGGCACATCAATATCCAGTTTTGAAACACTAGTGGTTTAAATAGGCACCTGATTATTATAAATTTACAACAAACATTTTGATCATTCTATTACGTTATTCCATCTAGTGCAAATAAGTTAAAGTATCCCAATTAAAACAAAAATTCAATTAATAAAATCATTTACTGGATTTATCACCATATTATTTTGAACAAAGTAATGCCTTCAGTCATAAAGAGAATGATGTGTGCATTGGTAGTTCAGTGGTATTATCACACTATTATAGTGGGCACAATCTGGTTTATAAACAGCTTTATGTAATCTGAATCGACTGACCTGGACAGACCACACTCTTGTCAAGTTCAGCATCTCAGTCTCAGCCCATTGCACACGCACCACCAGACCAGCCCGCAAAAACTGGAGCAGCATCATTGACAAGGACTGGAACACTGCTCTCATCACCCACTGACCATAACACAGCATCAGCCTTCCCAAAGTCATCAAAAATTTTAAAAATTGGATCTCCTACTGTACCGACTCTCTGGACCCCATCAAACACACAAAAGAACAAGATCTAGATCCCAGGCCAGTTCGCATACAGAGGAACTCAGATTGATGAAACAACACAGCAAACAACTGGAACGCAAATAGAGAATGGGCCAGGGCATTGCAGACAGGAGTATGCTCATATCTGCCCTCAGGTACTACCACCAAATGGTCTGGACCACCAAATGTGCCACTCTGGTAGCCTGCATCGATGCCAGCACCAACAGAAGCAAAGAAATCTTCACTGTTGTGAATGATCTCACCTCACCATCGGCCACCTCCAATTCGATCACTCCCTTATAGGACCTCTGCAACAATCACTCTCAATTCTTCAGCAAAAGCTGGAACCAACAGACCTTGCCAAATGCCTCCTGATCTTATCCAAAGAACCAATGCTAACCACATGGCCTGTCATCACTCCAGAAGAAGCCACTGTCGCCATGAAGTCTACCCACCGGGACCTCTGCCCCCACCAAACCTACTCCAGAGGACTACAACCCATGGGAGCCATGTTATCAACCCTTCTGAATGCCTCCACCTCACTCCTCAACCTTCCCAGATGCTTGGAAACACCCAACTACCCTCCCATTGCTGACGAAACCCAGTGCAGACCCTCCAATGCTCACGAACTACAGACCCACCTTCCTGCTACAATTCCCAGCCAAGGTCTTAGAGAAGTCACCTCACCATAATACCTCAATGACAACCAACTTCTCAACACCACTCAGTCTGGTTTCAGACCGAACTACGGCATGGAAACTGCATTTATCACTGCCAAGTATGACAACCACGTGACTGGACAGAAGAGACACAGAGGCCCAGATCCTCCTGAACCTCTCATCAGCATTTGACACAGTCTCCCACCCCATCCTAATCCAATGCTTACACAACATCAGAATCCAATGACATCCATTTAAATGGATCTGCTCCTTCCTGACGGGAAGGATACTCTTTGTTAGCCTGGCACTGTACACCTCGACGCCTGCGACCTTTTCTGCTGAGTTGCGTAAGGATCCTCCCTGATACTGACCCTCTTCAACACACACATAATTTCTCTAATCAGCATCATCCGCTCTCACAATATCAACATCTTCTACACCGATGATACGCAACACATTCTCTCCTTCACAGACAAGATGCCCAGTACCTGCATCAAGTTCAATGCCTGCATGACTGAAATCCCCATTGGATGAAGACCAAGGCCCAGATTTATCAAACTTTCATGCAACGCAATGCAGCAAGATACCTTGCTGCGCTACCCTGCACTACATGAAAGGGCAGCAAGGAGTCATAAATAACATTATAGGGACATTCCAGTCCTCTTCTTGTACTGTCACACAATGTGCTGCCTCGCGCCAATGCAGGCACTCTTGCGCTGTGTTGCAAGGTGCCTACATTTTAGGCAGGATTGCTTTTGTGCAGGAAGGGACAACTTCCTGCACAAAAACAATGCTCAGAGGCAGAATGTTGCACATGTAGAAAGAGGAAAAAACGAGGAGAAAGTGTAGCATTTTGATGCATTCCCAGGTCTAACCCTCATGGTAAATCTGGGAATGCGCCAAAATCCATGGGAACACCCACACTCCACCCATGGAACACCTCACTGGTGCAGAGTAATGGAAGCCAACTACTTGTTCTGCTTTCTGTTTCTCTAGATTTACCAAGCCCCATAGGGCTATGCAAGGTGGTCCTGCGTTGCTTGGTAAATCTGACTTTAGTTTTGTATTGCCCTTGGGTTAACTTGTGTGCCACAAGGGCAATGTAACATTATGATAAATCTGGCCCCAGATGTCTAAAGCTGTACACCAACAAGACCAAAATCGTGATCTTCTGGAAGAGCACATCACCGTGGCACTCCACCTGGTAGCCAACAGAGCTAGGACTAACGCACACCACACCACCCATGCCAAAAACCTTCTGGATCATCATCAACAGCAAATTGGACATGACTGCCCAAGCCAATGCTATCACCGCCTCATGCTTCCATACCATGAAGATGCTGAGGAAGATTTTCAAATGACTCCCAGTCAGCACCTGGAAAACCATCATGCACGCCTGCTTATAAGCAAGCTGGACTACGGGTACACGCTGTATGCCGGAATCAACAAAAAACTCACCAGATGGCTACAGACCATTCAGAACTCGGCAGCCAGAACCACTCTCAACCTCCCACGCTCCACTCACTTCACACCTTACCTGAAGGAGCTCCACTGGCTCCACATTCACAAACGAGCACAATTCAAACACTGGCCCACCATACCTCAACAATCGGATATGCTTTCACAAAACTTTCCAGACACCTCCGCTCAGCCAGACTCCTACTTGCACAAATCCAATGCACGGAAATCCAGATCCAACGGTCAAGACTTCTCTTACATCGCTCCTAAATCGTTAATGACCTGCTGCTACACATAAGAGCCTCCTCCTCACTTTTTGAATTCTGCAAGAAGCTGAAGACCTGACTGTTTGAGAAGTGCCACTAGGCCATGACAACTCCAGCAGTCGTGCATTGATAGAACATTCTGAATAGTGGAACTATCATTTATGTTAATTAGATCATAGAATGTCAAGAGATAACGCAAAAACAAAAGGTTATTTGGGTACATTTCAAGTGTGTTTTCAACAACAGTGTTTTTTTACTACAATGACATCATATAAAAACACAAGTTTGTTTCACTAATTACTTACCCTTCGTGAAAGAGAAAGCAAGGGGTGTGAATAAAGCAAAAATTGTTGACCACGTACACTCAAAGGAACATGCCATTGTAGTTAAAGGAGATCTTACAACCAATTTCAATGATGCCATGCTGTCTGCAATAGATACTTTTGCTAAGTAACTCTAAGGCCCTGATTACGAGTCGGGCAGAGCATTATCTCTGTGGGAGATACATCCCACTCAGTACCAAGTTTTACCTGATGTGGAAATGTACCCGGGAAAACCAAACTTGTGTCTGCACGTATAGTCCTCCTGCTAAAAGCAGGAGAAAATTGACACATAACATGGGCCTCAAAGCAGGAACCCGCGTATGAGACCTGGTAGTTCTGGTACAAGCATTTCTCATGCTGGGCCGGACTGCTCTTGATGGGGACACTAGCTAGAAATGGTTACTCCAAGTCTGGTATCTCATTTACAGTTACCGGCAACCTCTGAATTGGAGCCTAGGAGTTAGTGCATGAGTTGTAGATAGCACAAATTGAAAATGAAAGCCACTACTCTGTGTCTCCTAGCTGGATATCTACAGGCTATGCACAAACGTATACTATTGTATTGTAATAGGATTTATATAGTGCTTACTAGCCCTGCCGAGGCGTTGAAGCACTTTTTTCCGGCAAGTAGCACGCTACTCCGGAACCCATAAAGGAATAATGGTGAATTAGTATAGTGAAATATTAAAATTGATTTGAGTGGTGAATATGTTACTTATTTGGATTGAGAAGGATATTGGAGGGAAAAAAGGTTCGCATTTATATACCGTTTGTTACTTCTGATGGGGTGTTGAAGCTCTTTTTTGGTGAGTTGTACGCTACTCGGAAACCCATAAAGGATGAGTAGGGAATTGGTATAGTTAAATATGAAAGTAATTTGATTGGTGGATATTATTACCAAGGGCACTGGAATTATGCAGCTGGGGAGGACCAAATTAAGGGGCCGATTAGGATTGCGGTGAATCCGCATCCTCCGGGCCGGCGGAAGCCACCGCCGGCCCGGAGGATGCGGATTCACCGCTGCGGTGACTGAACAGACCGGCCCGACCGTCCGCCGCTTTTCCACCGGTCACCTTCGCGACCTGTGGAAATAGTGCTTACATATGGTGGCGGTGTGTGCGAGACACCGCCAGCCATATTATGATGCCCGCGTTCCCATGCCTTTCCACGGCGGTATTGCCGCCGTGGAAAGGCATACGGTCTTTCCTTTGGGGGCCCGTTGCGGGCCCCCAGGGTGAAGAGGGGGTGGAGGGTGCACATGGGGGGTACCTATGGTACCCCCCTGCATGTGCATGCACAAAGCGGCAGGCACCGCGCGGTGCCTGCCGCTTTGTGCATGCACATGCAAAGCATGCATTTTTAACCTTGCGGCGGGTGCTGCTTCAAGCAGCACCCGCCGCAATGTTAATATACAGGATGTGACTGCCAAGGTGGCGGTCACATCCTAATTCCGACGGAGGGACCGCCGCTGCCCCTGCGGACGGTCCCTCCACCTCGGGGTGGCGGACGGACGCAGGTCCGTCCGCCATCATAATAGGCCCCTTAGTGGCAGGATTGATTAAATTATGTTGCAAGAAAAGGCACATTGTGCTGCATAATGGTGCACATTTTATGATAGCATTAATTCATTATTCTGTTTTTTAACATATGCTAACATTGCCTGGGCAAAGATTCCTCCTCATTAATTCCAGTTTAACAACCAAGTACATTAATAAACATCTGAAAAATGACCAGCGAACTTGTGCGAAGGGCCTTCCACCGCGCGGGAACACTGTCACTTTTAAAAAACTTTTGATCTGATTGAGCTAGACACAAAACTTTTTTTTTAAATTTACAGAATATTCAGGAGATGATGGATTAAGTGGCAAATGCGGCAAATCCATAGCTATGCATAACATTTAGAGCCCGCAGAATAACATATTTCCAGTTTCCCTATTAGCAATGTGTTAGTGTACGCACAAAGAAAGTGCGGTTTGACTTAAAGCAAGCACACAGCCACCTTCTGCGCCTGTGCATGAGTACAGAACGGGATCATGGTACGGCCCCATGGTTTTATTTGGGCTACACAGGTGATGACTTATTTTATTAAGAAGTCAAGCATCCTTCATTTGAGGAAGAGAAAGTGACACTGCGCGCTGCAGTGGAACAGAGAGAAATATTTGCAGATGTCAAAATATTTCTTCTCACTTTCAAGAAATGTAGTGAAGAAAAGAAATGTATTTTTAATGTTTAGTTCCCGTGGTGAGCTTTCTCTAGTGGCCTGGGAGGCAGTTTCCTGTATTAACAATAAGAGACGTCAAGGCCCTGACTTCAGAGAGCGCCTTACAGTGCGGAGTGAGGCAGAATGCATAAGAGGAGGGAGGAGAGGGGGTGGGTGAGCCACTTCACAGAGTTACTGCAGTAGGGGGTTAATAGCGAGTATTTTGATGCTGCGAGTCTTGGAAGTGCAGAGATGTGCAAAAGCAGGCATAGGCAGGGCCACTGGAAGTAAGCGATTTTGCAGCTGCTGCGTTTCCTGCATAAGTATGGATTTTAACCCAAAAATATTGTTTCTGGCTCAAAAAGCTCAAACGTTACTAGAAACGCAGTGGTTCAGTTAGCTTTATTCGATTTTGTTTAAAAAAAAACCATAAAAGCGTCAACAATACATAGATAAACACCAAATAGTTACATAAAACATCATATCATTTCATACGAAAGTTAGTAAAACAGAATTAAATAGATATATCGAGTCAGCTAATCAATATACATAAATTTCATTTTCAATGATCAACTTTAGCTACAGTTACATCCTACCCTGTCTGTAGATTCCTCTTAATGATGGGGTTTTTTAAAAAACAATTTTTAAACAAAAGTTAAAAACCATTAAGGACTAAAAGATTAAATGGCTATTGGTGTAACTAGATATACCTGGGACTCGGATAAAAATCGTACAAATCCCAAATTTGGATGGTGCCATGTCTCTCCTAAGGGGGGCAAAATCGTAAGTAAGGGACGATATTACTGTTCTTAAATTCGACTAGCACCAGGTCCCCAGTGATGTCCTTGGGCAGCGAGCCCAACCACCCCACCCTCCTGACACCCAAAATGCCACCATCCAGCTCGGGCGGCAGAGGTCTATTTTTCCGCAGCCAGACGATGGCCTTGTCTAGCAGATCCTGCCGTGACTCGTGTGTTCCCTTGGTGATGGTAGGAACCCCAGATAGAACAGACACGTATGGGGCGGCTTGTGGAGGCAAGTGGATACATGGCATTCTTGCCAGGGCTGGACGAACCACTATATCAGCTAGTGACGGGGGTTTTAGCGTTACTTTGTGGTCTATGGAAGTTGGTCTACAGGGGGGCTGTAATTGAGATTCGCCAATTTTACAGGTATTAGACTTGTACTTTTCAGGGACGGTGGGAGGGTCTGTGCAGGTGGATACATCGAATTTGTTTTTCGGTAGAGGATACTTATTGATTGCTTCCTCGATGCTGTTCAGCCTATCCCCCAACTCATTGATTTTTAGGACCAAAGGTGAAATAACAGTTAACAAAAGTTGCTCAATTTGAGTCAATAAAGTCATTTGGGGAGGCAAGACAGGGTCATCTTGCTTGGCCGCGGCCGTGTCCTGCGTTGATGTTATTAAGTTGAAGGGAGATAAGGTTGGGCCGCTGCACAGATTTTGTATATTTGCATTATTCGCAGTGATAATGTCGCTATCGTGTTTCCCTCTAATGATGTGATCCAGGGGTGAGGCATTTACTTGTTTTTTGACTTTTAATATAGGTGTTGTTGAGTCCCGTGGGAAGTCATTAGAGATAACACAGTTAGTGCCCACAGTCGGGGAGGTTATAACAACATCTGGTGCGTAGTTTGTGCCACACAGGGCGTTGAGCTCCTCCCAGATAGACATAGTGTCTATGTTAATGATAGAAACGCCAGTATAGCCAATATAAGCAATAAAGCATCACAATACCTCCTCCCGTGGTAGAATCAAATGGGGTGGCCCGTCCCGTCCTCCTCGGGTCCTCTGAGGGCCACAGAGGGCCCGCCCTTTGCTTGGGCTTAGCCCGGCGTCCCGCTCGCATCCCGCGGAGCGGTACGGAGCGCTGCTTTAAAGGCGCCTCCTGGCGCTATCCCAGTGTCAGAAGTCAGCGCCGCCGCTGAGGCTGCCGGGAGATGTAGTCCCGGGGCGGCGGCGCTGTAAATTGCAAAAGCGTGACTCCTGGCGGTGGCGGTGGCGGCTGCAATGGAGGGCCTCCTCTCCTCCCCCCTCCGACTTGTCAAATGGCAGTGATACATGTATGGCACCGAGGAAGGCCCTGCACAAAGGCTACGGGTCACCTTTCTGTTGCTTTTTGCAATATTTGGGTGTTAAAATCGAACTAATGAGGTGAAATCTTTCCCAGACACTGTAAACAAGTGCAAAATCACAAAATCTACCGCATTTTGCCACATAATTTGCCCTTTCGTGCCACATAATTTAGCCAGCATTCTGCATAATTTGGTTATTCTCTGCTGCATAATTCCAGTGGCCCTGGGCATCTAGAACAGCATTGCTCTGAACCTGCTGTCATGGCCTTGTGCTCAATATTCCTCTAAGGACCACCTCCATTCAAAACTAGGAGGACATAGTGGCAGCAGGGTTTGGTATATCTCCACCTGTCTCAAAATGTGTCTCTTGGGCATAGGTGGCTCCTTTGTCAGTGGTGTGTGGCTCACTGTTGGTTATAATAAAATGGCACTTGTGTGGGTTCATTTTTCGAAGTGGAGAAATATTTGATCAATGTCCACTACGGGTTTTTTATATTACGTACAGATGTGTACAGATGTGTACAGCAGACCCTGTGACATATGGTAGTCCTATAGTCATACCTCTGTTTTGTGCTGCCTTTTTCAGAGGGAAATTAAAACTGTGTGGTGTTTTTAGGATAAACTAGTATCACTATTGTTGATAGTTACGCCAACAGTGAGAAACTGTCGAGAGAGAAGGCACGGCACAAATTGCACAGCACTGGATGAATAAATATCTTAACTCTAATTCAAGGCCTCATCCGAATTGGTCACAAGACAAGGAGGCTGGTCCTTTGGATAGCATTGGTGTTGGTAATTATACACAGGTTACTACCCCTGACGAGGCGAAGACGTGCTTTTATTGAACGGGTAGCATACTACTCCAAGGGCTCCTAGTGTTAGTCATTTAGGGCCTTCCATAGAGTTTGGCGGACAGGATACACAGTCAAAACATGGAGGATGTCCCATGCATCCCCTGGTACCAGCACCATAGGCGGTAATGCACTTGTAACATTTGTGACTAGTATCTCCTATGCCAAACTCCACATAGGAGCCAATATACTATAATATTATGATTCTCTTCTAGTTCCTCCTTGTGAGGTATCATTTCATGGCAGTACTTTGGTGGCCTCACAGAACGATTTGTGGTAACGTAATTCCCCTGATTCCTCAAGCAGCAGTATGTCCACCATTGGGAGCATTAGTCATGGTGGATTTACCACTACCAGAGACATTTTAAGGCATGGGTGAAGTGGGATCTACCCCAGGTCCCCCACCTTTCAGCTTTCAGGACGGTTCTAGAGAGTGGCATAACACAAAAAATAATGAGGCCCTCTGCACAATATGAAAGGGCACTCCCAGGTCTCCAATATCTCAAATATTCAAAGGCTCTGCACTGAATGGAGGACCCTAAATGACTGGGGACCCCTGGAAGTTTGTGGGGCCAACAAAGAGGGTTGTCAATGATCAGATCATAGTTTCTGATGGAGTGAATGAGCTGGAAAGAAATAATAAATTCAGAGTTTATCCGAGCAGGGGGCCCCAAATTACGTTTGGCCCGGGGCCACCAAATGTCAGGCTGAAGACAGCCTGACATTTGACCTCTGTCTTTGGATGCACAGGAAATGTGACAAGATTAGAGCGAGATTTACAGGCCTATGTACAGAAAGGAGCAATCGTGGAAGAATATAAGGAGAGGTAGTGTGAAAAGGCTTTGCTCCTTGGGGGGGGGGCGAACTGAACCTGGACAGCCTAAAACAAATAAAGCTAGCAAATAGCTAAAAAATGTGAGTTACAAGCCATAAAACCAATGGTAAGAAACTGGCAGAATGCATTCTTAGGGACGCTTTCTGAATGTATCCAAGATGTCTTTAGCAAACCAGACAGCTGCACTGTCTGCTAGGCTTTGCCCTAAAAAACACATGAGGCTGTTTGAATGAGGAGATCATGTTCCTCCTGCCGGAATGGCATCAATTCATTGGAGCTGGGTGGCAATAAGGCTGAAATTTTGCTAATTTAGCTTCTCTTTTCTTGTTCAATATGCATCTCAAAGTGTGCTGAGCAGATTGAGAGTCGGGCTGCAATATTTAAATTATATCAAAAGGTTAGAGTTGTGCAGCCATATTCAAATGTATGACTCCTGCTCAGTTCAAAGAGAAAATGGTAGGCCAGACTATACCAGAGGTACTCATATGCAAATGGGCCCTCAATGTAAAGATCAGTAACCATTTTCAAATAAATGGCTTATTTGCCACTGTTCAGGAAAAATGATTTGCAAGTCTGCTGGTGGCCATTTGAAGTCATTAAAAGTAAACGGCTAAACACAAAATGAAATCGCATCCATCCTTTTTTACTTCTGTATGCATTTGAGTAGGCTGAATTACCTAACACATTGCTCTCTGCTTGAAGTAGAAGTTCTGGTGAATTGCTGTAGATTGAAAGAGTGCTCGCTTCTTGTGTGCTCTGGGTTTTGCAGGACACTTCTTAACAAAATCCTCAGGATTGCCACAGTATGAACAAATATGTCTTTTGTTCTCTGCTTTTTATAATAGACCTTTGATGCCCTGATCTGCATGTGTCCAGGAGCTGGAAGGTGCAGTAGATCAGATTCTCGATTTTTTCTACTTAATCACTGTCAATTTTGGTTTTCCTTTTGTTCTATTTTCTCACTCTCTATCAGGCGGCGATCCAGTTATAAACCAAGGCCATGATTTCAAGTATGGCAGATGGCAGGCGGCTATCCTCTCCAGCTTACTACAAGTACCATATAATGCACTTGCAATAAGACATACTGGATATTGTCATGTTTGTGATGGAGTAACCCCTCTGCCAAACCCTAAATCTGGCCCTTAGTCAATCAACCTCTCAAAGGATGTTAGCAGGGCCCCCACCTGGGCTAAAAGATATTTCAACTCATCCTTAAACACCTGATAGGAGAGTGGCACTCGCTGCTCTTCCGGCCACTCTGCATCACTCACTAATCTGTTGAAAGAGGTCTGCCAAGTGACCAATCCATAACTTTATCACTGCAAATTCGGCAGGGTGTTGTCTACTGCCTGTGTGAAAGTATGCATGGTGAATGATTTTTTCACTTTCATTTCTCTCTTAAAGAGTCCTGATTACACAATAAAGAGTGGAACGTGATTGGCACAATTACTTGAATGGGTTGTTGTGCAGGTTATTGGGCAGAGGGCTATTGTTGTTCTAAACCCTGCATGCTGGAAAATGAAAACTGACCCAGGGCATCTTTTTAAGGTAGCTGGTGTTAATATATGTCTAGATCAGGGAATGAACTGGAACACATTTGTTATGCAATAGACAATTAACCAGCAGCTCCTAACTCCCATCATCTTCCCCAAACCTGCACCTAGATGTTTGTCTTCCTTTAGTAACGAACCCTCTGCCAGGTTTCCCATTCAAAAACCTATGGTCTAGAGTAATTTTCAGCACCCTTTTCAGAGGGCCAGGGGTCAAGCAGGACCTACTGGGTTCAAATGCGGGGGCTGTGGCCTTTTACTCCTGATGTCCTGGTCGTGTACTACTATTGGCCCAGAGTGAGTGGGCGAAGTACTACTCCTTTAGACCATGACTCTTAGTGGTAGAGCAGGTTGAGCTGTCCAAGGCTATTTAGGGGGAGGTAGGTGCACGGTAAGCAATGAATCAACTTAGAATGCACACAGTGTCATCAATAAGTTTATTGTCCAGTCAAATCCTGATTTTAGTATAAAAGCACTATTTATTTTGCATGCACAACACTGTACTTTAAATAAATACAAAGTCTCCTTTTAAGGCTAGTACTCTAGTATTTTTAAGACTAGCATCCGAGTGCTGTATGTCCGCCCTCTCCAGGACCTTTCTCCCCTCCTCTTCTCTCCACTCGGACTCTGCGTCCCCGGGCAAAACTCATGAGGTGAGCTCAGGCACGGGCCACACAAGCATATGCATCAAAGTCTGGCTTTGGCCTGAAAATTCATCTCACGGATGTAACTACACAGAGCTAGCACAAGTCTCCACAAAGGACAGGCAGCTCTGCTTCAGTCTTACTTGACCAGAGTCTCGAAGTGTCCGGGAGCATGGCCTCTTCTCTCCGCGTGCTCCCACATTGAACGTGCACCCTGTTCTCTTGTGTTCAGCGGGGGCAGAGCTTAGAAGCAGTTGCAGTTGGTGGTAGCCTCCAGGCGCAGCAGCTCCTTCTTCATGATCCTCCCAGGTAATTGAATAAAGCAGCAGTCTTCAGCAGTGTGGCTTCTGGTCTTGTTTCGGAGTCCCACCATGGGTTGCAAAGACCCCTCCAACATGGCAATTGCCCCAACGCTGTTAGCACCCCCTCTTGGCATCCAGGGGTCACAGGCCTGGGCAACAGTTCCGATCTTTCCAGATCCTCCGGGCAAAGGCCATTGCAGTCTTTGGTGACCTTCTCCTAGCACACAGAGGGTCAGAGACATGGGTGATGACGCGCAGTCTCAGTTGCACTGAGATGCAGCCCACAGAGTCTCAGTGGAAATGGACAACAACCCAGGCAGCCTTCAGTGCCCCCTTACGGCATATGGGTTCACAGAGATAGGTGACAGCCTGAATGAGATCAGTGATAGTGGGCAATGACCCTCAACTTCATGGCTGCCCCGACGGTTGTTACTAGCTTCTGTCAGAGAGCGGATGGCTCTCTTGCAACACTGGTCCCAACCGGACCGGGTGCCTCACACTCTGCTCACCAGTACCACTTGTCAACGGACAGTTATGTTCAACTAAGTACGGGACACATGCTCTAATATTTATAGTCCAAATCCAGGCACATACGGGGTGAATGTTTTCCCCATGCAGGGGATATTTCTGTCCCAATAAGGATGAACTCCAACAAACTTCATGTTGCATAGATGAGATCTTGATATATTACTTTTTTTTAGTAGCCCACTTTCATCCTTAAGTTATATTTTTTAGACATGCTTTCCTAAATCCAGTAGTCTTTTACCCATTCTGTTAAAATTCTGTGCTAAAAAAAAGCTATACTTGACTTCATCTGGCTTGAGTCAGTGGAATTAGGCATCAGTGGAGTCAGGCATCAGTGGCGTCAGAAGTCAGTGACGTCAGAAGTCAGTGGCGTCAGAAGTCAGTGGTGAAACAATAGAATGAATGTTGGTTGCAGAACAGTCAGAAAAACGGTGGAGAAAGAGGAATTTGGATCACTGTGGTCATGGTAGTTGAATCAAGAACTGGTAGCATTTGTAATCTGTGATCACTGAAGTCAGGAGTCAGCGCAATCACTAATGGGTGATAAGCTGAGGGATGAGACATAAGGAAAATATAGGAATGTTTTTACACCCGGATGATAACCTTGCTAAAGGGGCACAACCTTTTATCCTCTTACCTAAAGATCAATCTTTACATCCCTTTTATTAACGAAGATATTAGCTAGAGAAGATACAATTAAGAGGTAGACTCATCTTCAAAATAACAGTGTGAGTTCCCCTACTCTAACTTGGTCTCCTCCAATGAATCACAGAACGCGCTCTGAGGGTCATCTTGGAAGAATTATTTGTATTAATGGGAATACATAGAAGATCTATGTATTATTTCTGACACGGCTTAATTGGTTATTTTGCACACCCTTGATGAAGCAGGGTTTCGAAAAAAGAAACCAGCTTGAATGAACACCCCCGTAATACATACTAACAGCGTGCAGTGGAAACTAATATACAAAAACACAATGAATCACACGGGAAACTGCTTTGCGCATGCGTACACTAATTTGAAATAATGCATGAAAGAACTAAACCACATTTTATATTGCGCTTTGAAAGGAGCAAGAAATAATGCATTTCGCATTTTGCATGTTGCTCTAAAAAATAATAATAAATAATTCTGCTTTTATCCATAACGTTGCTAAGAATATATTAACATGGGATAGGGCAAAGGTGGGTGGTAAACAGTGAAAAGTGAATTATATGTAATTAATTAATGCTTACGTTTTATTCACCATAGTGAGCCGAATGGGCCTGAATTTTCCTAAACTTAACATGATAGATGGGGGCTGAAGACTGCATGAATATTCCCACAAATAGACAGAAAGGCTGAGCACGGCAGAGGAGGTGCAAAGGTCCAAGGTCGATCAGCTGAGAAAGACATTGTTTGCCTGCCAAAAGGATGAGACTGGCCGTGGGACCCAAGACTTCTTCCACGAACATAGCTGAGAAATATATGTGAAATAATGTGAAAGTATCAAGTATTAAAAATGAATGAACAAGTCAGAAATGTTGTTATGCGAACAACGAATAAACAAAAGACTGTAGAAATTTTGAATGGGAACCTGGTGGTGTCAAATTTTATGAATTGTTTCAACTGATGTGGGACGGACGTGTAGGTTTTAGGGTGTAACTGGGGTGCTTTTGGGGTGTGGTTTAGCGAACGAGCGTGAGGAGGCAGCAGGAGAGAGGGGTGATGCGTTGCGGTCCGTCGGTTTGCAGAGAGGCCTAGCTTTTCCTGTCCCTGTCCAGTTCCTGGGTTTTGAAGTCTTTGTTCCCTGACTCTATTTCAGGGGACCCCCCTACCTCCTTGGCCAGGGAGATGGTATTTTTCTGATCTTTGGGTTAGTAGTATCCTTCTGACTCGTACTTTGCATAATCATTTGCAGATGTATTTTTGTCCCTGAAACTTATGTCTTTTCATCTAACCCCTCCGTCACATGTATATTGTTTCACATTATTTGCTGAAACTTATGTCTCTTAATCTATCCATTCCTTCATGTGCATATTGTTCAAATTGATGATGAGTATGATACTGTTTGCATTTTGCTGATATTTTTCTCTCCCTCTTGTTGAATTTCATTGTGTGCAATTGTGACTGTATACAATGAGCATTATTAATTCACAAGTATTTGAGATAAACTTTATTAATCTTATTGAGAGACTGTGATTATGTAGCTAACTGGATAGTTAGATAGTACTATTATTACCATCAACTACTCAACCAATTGGTCCATCGACCAGAGGAAAGAGAGTTGATATACAGGTTTAGTTATGTATTTAGAAATGTTAGACATGAACCTGTGAAGAAAACAAGATTTTTACATCATTAAAACTTGACCCCCAGCGCAACAGGGATTTGGGTGAATGTGTATGGGCCTTTGTATGTGATGTTATAGAGTATTAATCCCTGATTAGGTGGTGTGCTGGATCACCCTTCTAATTTAGAAAGGGTTGCTAAACACAATAAAACACATTAAACCGTCCTGATGACAGCTACTGTAAGAGTAAGTAGGCATCTCCTTGCAACACCGCCAAAACAATAATGTGGGCTAGGGTAGATTACTGCACTTTATCGTGTGATGCTCTTTTGAAGAAATTAATTGCCAGAGAATCTAACAGACTCAAGCCTTTCTCTTCTAGTGCAATCCCTCCATGGTGAGCAGCTCCATTGTGAAATGTCATTTTTTAAAATCTGGAGTAGTGTTATTTTTCTCATTTTGCCAACCTTGGCCTAATCCATAGACAGTGTGCTAGGATCACGTCTGGGAGTGGGGCGTGGGTGCACACTGCCTACATGAATTAGTGAGGACATAGAAAGACTACAACAATTGTGAACCATTTTGGAAGTGTGGTTTCACCTACAGGGCATTCTCTCTTTGTGGCCATGCAGGAGGGTAGCCGCTGAAGAGAGAGCTTGTTTTGTAGATATACAAATGAGTCTCTGAAATGGCAATCCCAATTTTACTAACTTAAGTGTAAGTGTCATCTTGTAGTAGCATTTGATAGCCTCCTTTTTCCAAAGCTAGGCAAGCAGAGCTTAGCTTTGCAAGAGGGCAGGAAACACCGGGTGCATACATGGTCTTTGGAGTATTGCCTGTGGCATTAACCCTAGCAGGGTTAGGGGACACTTTGCTCTTACATCAGGTTGAAGCTTCATGTAAATTATGGAAGCACGACACAGCATTTGTCAAGAACAGGACAACAGACAGCACAGATGTGCGGACTTGTACAAGGAGACTGTGGCATAGTGTGGGTTGTAGCATAGGCTTGCTATCTTTTATGCATGCTTCACTGGATGAGGACCAAATAGTATATGTATATAGATGTCAATTATTGTTCACTTTGTAGGATTCAATAGGAACTAATTTTTTATGTGTTTGAGTGTGTATAACTGGCTCTTGTAGGAAAGAGGGTTTTTATATGTGTTTCGTACTATATTAAAAAAAATGGTATACATAATGCTTTGGGTATAAACACTGAACTCAAAAATAAGATTTATGAATCCGCACAAGTCCCCCTTGTGTGACCCTGAGTGGCTCCATAAATCTCGAGTAAAGCAATGCAGAGCAAATCGCTGCGTTGTCTTACTCTGCGCTAGGGAGGCGTTTCATGGGCGTTGCATTGGTGTTCCCACACAGCACCCATGGGTATTGATGCATTGCCGGAACTTGTAAACCTGGGAATGAGCCAAAAAAATATTCCTTCCCAGGAGAGGCGTAACGAGGAGAGATATCTTTATTTCTCTTTGTTACCTCCTTTTTTTCTATCTTTGCTGCATTCTGCAACACACATAGAATATGCCTCCCAGGATTGTTTTTGCACAGGAAGGTGCTCCTCCCTCCACAAAAACAATCCTGCATGCAAAGAAGGCACCCTTTCACTATGGTGCAAGGAGGCCTGCATTGGCGCAAGGCAGCCAAAACGGAGCCAGCGCAGGGGAAAAGGAAGGAATGCACCATATTCTTTTAAATATGGTGCATTCCTGCCCTTTCCAGGTGACTTGCTGCGCTGCGTGATAAATCTCATATATATGGCCCTGAGTAACAATTATGACTGGATTTTGTTTTATAAATGGGAAAGACGCAACAGAATGCCACTTTTGTGAAAGTGGCTTTGGAATGGGCAGAGTTCCTTTTTGTCACTACTGATCTATAGATACCCTTGCCTGTCACCCTTGATCTGGGGTTCACATTTCTTGTGACCATGTTCGGGATACCATCCTCTCTGTTCCTGCACCGCTGGACCTCATCATCAAGTCTTCTCTGTGAATCCACCAGCGACCCTCCTCTTTAGACTTTGGTCTTGATGTTATGCACATTGATGTTGTTTATACAAATGTTTTGTTCTCAGTTACATTTTTTGTGTCTGAGTTTCTTGCCATTTGTTGGGATTGGGAAAGACAAGTGCCAATTTGTGCTTAACTTTTTCCTACACATTTTTCAAGGGTAGAGAGGGTGAGAGTCAGTGGCGGCTGGTGATCCTTGAAAATGGTTAGGGCTGCTGAGAGAAAGTAAATTCAAAGTATATTTTTGCAGCTAGGTCTCGGATATCTCCACAAAACGTAGCACACATACAGACAGGCACACATTTATTTGTGCATGCTCTCTCTCTCTCTCTATCTCTCTCACTCGTACGCACAAAGCATTAGAGAAGTTTTCCTTGCATTGTACTTTCTCGTTGCTGGTTTCAGGTCCTCACAGTTGAAGTCCCAGCATTGCCAGTCATGGAGAAACTTGTGCAGTGTAATTGGAAGGCAGGACCTCATTTGGTACTGCACTGTCAATCACACTGTAAGTGTATCGCAGGCCCTTGCAACTTGTTGGAGCACCGAGAGGCAGCGCTAGATTTGAGAGCTCCAAGGTCTGCTTTAAGTCCTGCCTCTGCTCAAACAGAGCACTGCCTGTCAGCGCTCTACATACAAAAACTGTTCATAACAACCTGAACGCCTCCTCACCACCGAAGATTTGCAGTTTGTGGATGCTTTTTACACAGTCGAATTACCTTGAGTCTGGTGAGAAACTTCAAGGTTCTGGAGCAGTCCCATATTGTTGCAGCACTTTAGGAAAAAGAGCATAATCTTTTAGTCAAACAATATGTCAGCAGTGAATGTAGTAAATGAGAAGAGGGCCACATGCTGTATGATCCTGTGGCTTCTGAAGAACTTAGTGCCTATCTGTTTGGCATGGCATTTAGAGCGAGACATGTAATGGTGCAAAAAATATAATGCTGCTGATGCTTTGTCTCACTGTAAGATGCAGGATTTTCGCGTCTTCTACCCAGATGCCCTAGAGAAGATAGCCGATGTCTTGGCAGGTTTATTGAGGCTTGCTGCCCCGTTTTCCCAGGATTAATAATGTATTCACTGGCCCCTAAAATAAAGAGGGCATAGAAGTTTTCTTTTTCATCCAATTTCCTTATCAAGAAAACTGTGATAGAATGATAAATTACTTCTGGTTTTATGTAAGACACGTTAAAGACTTTAGACGTTGTTAAACTAATAGCATTATTGGGGTCACTCAAAGAAACCTGTAAATCTGTATTTGAAAACTGTATTTTAAAGCAGCATATTTGTTGGCCTTCTTTGGGACATTTCGCATCATCAAACTGATTGCACCCTCAAAACAGACTCCACAGGGCACTTACAGCTGGAAGATGTTTAGTTGACAATTTGAGGGTGATCACAATCAAATTGCCCGGGAGAACAATTGATCAGAGGAGAAGAAGGGTCATTACTTGGCTCTGTATACAAAAAGGAGTCTAGAGGGAAAGACAGAACTAGGACGCCCTCCACTCAAAGAGTCATCAAACACAACGAGTCCTAGTTCTCACTGCAATACTTCTTAGTGATACATAGATATCAATGGTTGCTCATAAATCACACCAGGGAGTTCCTTAATCTAGGGATACTCGCGACATCTCAATCTATTGCTTACTTAAAAAGCAGCCTCGCTCTGATCTCAACAATACGAGACAACACAGGACTCACAGGCACTTTGGACGGACAAAAAATTTGTGAAGAGCAAGATGGCACCTCACGGGCACACCACCAATGGGACCCCTGGCTGGTACTCACCAGGATGGCCCTGTTATCATCATTGGTGCCATCAAGCTTTAACGAAAACGTGTCTCAACCCAAAATAACAGTGCGTGATGCAGTGAACACAACTTATATGTAACAAAAACTAACAAACATTAAAACATTTAGGGCCCGATGTAGGTAGCCCTTTACCGATCGGAATCGGCCGAAAATACCGATTTTCGGCCGTTTCCGATCGGTAAAGGGCTATCGAGATGTAGGGGCACATTTTCGGTAATTTTACCGATTCGTTATCATTACCGAATCGGATTCGGTAATGATAACGATTCGGTAAAATTACCGAAAATGCAATGTAGGTAGCCTATGTTCCATCAGCACATGGCTTACAGAATCGGTATTTTACCATGGAATACAAATCCATGGTAAAAAACCGATTCCTGTGTACATGCACATCTGTGCATGTACACATGTGCCATGTGACAGACAGACGTGCCCTTAGGGCATGTCTGTGTGCCACATTGCACACATGCCCGTTTTGGGGGTGCTAGAGGGTGTCAAAGTGACACCCCCTGCACCCTTGTGAATTCTTTAATGACTGATTCGGTAAATACCGAATCGGTAATGCCTAATCATTCCTATGGGCTTCAAAGCCCATAGGAATGAATGGGCATTACCGATTCGGTATTTACCGAATCGGTAATTAAAGAATTGTTAAGGATTCGGTAACGAATCCAGATGTTGGGACCTACATCCCATTTACCGATTTTGAAATACCGAATCGGTAAAATTCGGTATTTCAAAATCGGTAAATGGGATTTACCTACATCGGGCCCTTAGACATATAAGATACTGCGCAACCAGGGCATTAAACTTTACTTATGTTCCCTTCTTTGTTGCAAACAGTAGAGCCTTTAAATATAAAACAGAGGAGTGTGAAGACTACCTATCACTTCACACCCCACTTACAGCCGACATGTTTCATTGCCGTGGTTTAGATCAGGCAATTTCCTCAGGGCCACTCACTTTGAATGCCACTGCTAGAGGCACTGTGCTGCCAATGCTGTAATAAAAACAGACAGAGATATATGGGGTTACATTCCTGGCCACCTAACTGGAGTGTAAATATTCATTCAGTCCAACAATCATGCTGTCCCCAATAAAGGATATTATAATTACCCTTTGCGTGGTTTAACCCCTCATACCAGCCGACAGGAAAACACACTGGGAAACATGCCCCCAACTTGGCTCGCCCTCAGCCAACCTACATCCCTGATGAAGGCACATTCTGAGTACCCCAGAGCGTAGAAGCCAGTTTCCCAATGTGATCTTTTAATTGATGAGAACAGGGCAAAAATGTCCAAATATCAATGTTCAAAGTGTGTGTAAGGCCTCTTCACGGCAGGGTTGGGATATTGTCAACTTGTCACCTCTCTCCTTTAGGACAGAGGCATCTACGTCAACAGAAGGCTCGGGTCTGGGTCCCATTTAAGTTCTGAAATTGTTGATTGTTCCTAGAAGAAAAACAAGAGAGGCTAGGAGAAGCCAGGTTCTAAGTGATTGCTTTCCAAACCCGGACTCTCTCCCTCTTGAAATGAGAGCCATTGATAACTACGAGCTATTTAGGAAACACTTGAAGCCCCATTTTTTCAGACCAATTTATGGTTAATCTTTTACCACAGCAGCCAGTATTTACCTTTGCGCCCAGAGACATTTTTGGTGAATGTGCGCATTATAAATCCTCCATAACATTACATAACATTTTTGCCAGTGGTAAATTTCTTTGCCAAGCTGGCAGGAAGTCCTGACTGCATGCCAAGATTTTAGCAAAAGGAGCATTGCTGGGGTGGTCCAAGTTAGTTGTTAAGAAGAGTGACCCCAAGAGGCCTCTGGATGTTGGGCGCCACATATACTACTAGTAAATGTTCCCAGCATTTGTCCCACAGCATAAGAAGAAAAACTATTTGCTGCTGCATATCTGCTGGCATTTACTGTGACGTTCCAGGTAGGACAGTTAGTTGGGAAGTAAACAATGGATCGTGAACATATGGTCCTGACCCTGGAACAGGAAGTCAGCCATTTTAGGGAGAAATGGGAGGAACTAGAGTGTGAATGTTTGGCATGGAGGGTTCAGGGGAGAAGCTATTGCTCATGAGTAATTACTGTGAGTAATGAAGATTACGGGTAAGTAACCGAGGCATTTGTCATGAAGGAGTTAATAATTGCAAAGTTGAAAACTGTGCGTTTTTTCATAATGTTACAAATTATGAATGTTTAAAAAAATGGAATAAAATACGACTTATTTTAACCCCTTAAGTAAGAGTTGTCTGCTCGGTGGGTTTGGGTGGAACCCAACCTGTACGCCCCCGAGCCTATTTCTTGATGTGCACTTGTTAAATACAATGCCACTCCATATATATTTTTTGCACTATTTAAACCACCTAACCGATGCTTTAACATGTTAGAATGCATAAAAGAGTACAAAGTATAGGAAACAAAGACAAAACAAAATCTTTAAAAATGAAGAGCATTTTCCATTTTTTGCCAAGAATTATATATTTGCTTCTGTGCAAAAACGGAGTCAATTCGTTTAGTCCAGTTTATCTCCTCTTTACAAGTGTGAACGAAGGGCACTTTGGGAGACAAAAGCATTTTTTTTTACAGTTTTATATAGCTCGACCTCGACCCAAAGGTATTGGAGCGCTTTACATGAGCACGGGTTACATTACACAAGGACACATTCACAGTTTGTTCCTTTTCTTAATATGCGAACCATTTAAAAGTGTAAACTATGTTTGGACCTATTCAAAACTTTTTTTGTACCATTCCTGGTTACAGAAGCATCAAAATAAAACTAAAGGGAAATGCACCATTCTTACTGCAAAGCCAACTTCAAGTAAACGGGATCGGCAATATGGACTCAAAGACAGGGGACTTGCAGCCTCTCGGTTGTATTAAATGGCGCAAAGGCATCAGTTGCACCTTCATCTGAAAAGCGCAAGATCTCGACAAGCGCACTCTTAGGGCCCGGCCTCCCGGATCCCCGCCACACCCACATAGTCAGTCCAGTAGTCCATAGTTGGCTACTGGCCAGGAAGTCCTTCCGGGTCGTCAATGACGCACTTCCGGCGGGACCCACAGTAGTGGAGGGCGGAGCCAAGGGGGCTATTTAGCCCCAGGTGCACAACTGCTTGCCCTCTTTTTCCTGCGCTGGACACCTGACCAGGGCAATCGTTTGAATCTCCCACCCACCCGTCCCTGAAATTAGTGGTTCTAGGGTGGGTTAAGACGGCGATTGGTGGAAAATAGGCTACAGAACATTGATTTGCAGTGGGGGTAATGGGAGGCCCGCTTACACACTCCTGAGGCCAGCACTGATGGGAGAGACGGTAAGCTCTCCGCAGACAATGATAGTGGGCTGGGGGCTCACCGCTCAAGGACGCAGATGGGTTGCTCCTTGCGTGGTTCTCAGTTTGGAGATGCGAGCCAGAGGCCCCCTTGGTGCAGGAGGAAGTAGTTATTGCATAACCGGTGGTTATGAACAGTTATCATACTTGTACATATTAAAATATAACATTTTTATTCTGAAATGTGAATTGTAATAATAATCTTGTCATGTTTATGAATGTTTTGGAAGATTAAATATGGCCGTTTTTACCCACACTCTTAGACTGGTTAGTTGTTTGTGGGGTTGCATGAGGTTGGGGCGGGGGACATGCTTGGGGGTCCGGGCTCTATAGTCTGCGAATTTCATTGGCACTCTGGGAGTTGTAGTTTACTATTCCCTTAAGAATTGGTTTGAATAGTCCTCTGTGCACAGAACTGCTGGGTTTTGCATTTGAAAGGCTAGGCCAGCAGAAGTTGGCCCACTTGTGGGGTTATTCAGCGTTATCCTATTGTAAAATAAATCAGAACACGCAAAGCAATACCTAGACTGGATGACCTCCTTATACACGCTCGGAGTATCTCGTCAGCTCTGCTGGTGCAGGGTACAATTATGTGCAAAAAGCAGTAGCTTGTCTAAAATCTGCTGTTGCATATTCTTGGCACAGACGCATAACCGTCGAGTGCCGTGCTCCCATTTCATAGCTTCCACGTGGCACCCTGTCATGTGTGATATATTAAGCCAATGCTAGCCTGTTAGTCCACAACATGTTGCATTCTGGGAATAGTAGTTTCACTTCTAACACTGTGCGCTTTGACACAACCATCCCTGCATGCAACGAGCAGTTGGTTGAAAAGCCAGAACTGGCATGTATGCGTCATGTCATGTGTAATACATCAACCGGGCCTTGTGGGATTAAAAATTCCACAAATCGAGTATTGAACGGCTAAAAAAAACGGTTGGCCTGAAGATATAATGGCGCCACACGGCCTCGAGATATATTGATACACGTTCTCGGTATATGAAATCGTTCTGCTGCGTTCATTCCCAATGGGAGCGACCATGCAGTTCAAAACAAGAAACGCAGGCAGCTTTATAGCGAATGAGTGCCCCTTGGCATATCCACCCCACCCCTGTTCGTGACTATGTTATTAGCCGCCGCTATAGCCACACACAATAAGTATAATATGGGTTCGGGTATGGCGCATTTTGGCGGGAAGACTAATCAGACCTTCTAATCAGAATATACAGACTTCTAAAGCGTTTGTCCCAGAGTAGTGACTGTGCGCCCAGCGGTTGGCCAGCGACTGCAAAGACATTGTTTGCTGACGGTAATGAGTAAAAGGTGGATTAATTTGCTAGGTGTGTGCATTGTCGCCTCATGGCGCGAGGGGCAGGAAGGGACAGATTCTGAGCGGACTCCTCTCCACCTGAAGCTAATTAGCAGCAGCGCCGCATGTAAATAGACCCAGGGGGAGGCTAATGGGAGAGGCAGGGCTGCAAACTGTTGTCAGAACACGCTGATTAGTAATATTGTGCGAAAAAGAAACAGTGGAGAACGCCTTCGCATTTCAATTGCACCCCCGTACCCCTCCCTACAATCGTCAGCCTGCATCTGACTTCACGGAGCTTGCAGAAATTCTTATATTTTTCCGATTTACGGCCGCTTTGCCCTCTGGGACCTTTTGCTTTATTTTTATCATTTGTAAGCAAGCGCCAAAATTCCAAGCACTCAAGTTCGGTTGTGTAACACAGAGATGATACACGAGTGGGGTCACAACTGTACATTGATGCTTTCAGAGTTAAGCGTGATGTTCTATGCTTTTTGTACTTGTTTATGACGCATGGCCAGGGCTCATGTGATTGGCCGTCTCTGAAGTCATACCCCCTTGGCTGTCATGGGTGCACCCATACGTCACCATGCCATGCTGGTTCAGGGGCTAAAGCTTTGATTACTTACTGGGAATCTTCATTTCTCTTAGTCCTATTTGTTATCCTTGTGTTAGTAATTATTTTGCAGTGAACACACCTCTAAACAGGAAAAAAGAACTCTAGGGAAATGTTGTGAATGTTAGCCTTGCCATCCCCAATGAGCCCCATAAATGGACTAGCAGGTTCAGCATCCTGGCGGGAGGGGTCAGTAGTTCATAATGATCGGTCCAAGGACTACTGGGACTAAGATTAATGGCTGTTCACCAAAACTCTTCTCATCACTGTCGATGCCTTCAAGGGTATAGTGGTGAACGTTTTTGGAGATGCCCAATTAGCAGTTCTACAATTCTGAGCCAAAAGAACTTCTCTAACGTTTGCCCCAGACGCCACCAACCCCCTAGTGGATATCTCTAGGACCCCACCCAAAACGGGAAATCGGACATAGAGAAGGCTAAGGCTATTGTAGATCATATCCTTCTGCTAATAGACCTTTTTCCCTGACCCGCAGCCCCAAAAGATGATCTGAATGTTTAAATGGACAGTAAGTAATAAGAGCTCTTTTCACATCTAAGAGATGTTACAAGTCTTCGTCGCGAAAAGTTCGATGGGAACAGAAAACTGGCAAAACTACTTGTGTTCTATATTAAGGTGTGACAACCTTCTGAAGGGACTTCAGATTTGAAAATAAATCACTTTGTCATACAGAATAGAAGAATAGACAAAAAAAGTTACTTCCCTTTGCAAGTGGTCTTTCTAGGGGACACTCTACCTGCAGATTCTTCACCTTTAGAACATCCCCAGATGCTAGATTAGATCCAGAAGATTTAAACATCACTGCTCGCAGGAGATGGTGGATTGCACTCTGTGATGATTTCATTCTGCCCTGTAAGTGATGAAGGAACCACAATTATTAGGCAGTTTCTTTCTTGACACTGTCGGACATGGAACCCAACAAGAATCCGAGGTATTAGCATGCAGATCTATAATTTGGAACCTTTTTAGATGGCAAACAGAGACCATTCCAGAGAACGGAGAGTTGGGAGGGCGTGAGGAATCTTCAGTTAGCTGAAGTATCCATCAGAAGGAGTGTTACTAACTCTTAAGTAACTTGTTCTTCTGATGGATACTTCTAACCACTGATTCCTCACTTTTAGAATACATACCAAAACATTACCACCTTCCAAGGTGGTGGGTCTTTGGAATGGCTAATACCAAAAAGTGCTGCAGAACCGAACAGGCAAAATACCCTTCTCGTCAAACCTGACTGTCAAGGCAGAAGTGCTTTGTGAATGTGAGTACTGATGCCCTTGACAGATGTGAAGGACAGGCAGGTACTCGATGTGCCAGCACAGTGGTAGCAACATTGGCCCTATTAGAATGAGCTCTTAACCCCTCCTAAGACTGCTTTCTGGGCAGTGCATAGCAGATCTTGATGAGGTGGTCTATCCACCTTGACATAATGTTTTTCTGCACTGCCTTGTCTTTCTGTGCCCCAAAAAGCTCCAGAAAAAGCTGACCATTCACCCAATGGTGTTTGGTGCAATTGATGTAAAAGCTTAAAGCTTTTTTGGGGTTCTGCAGATGGAGTCTACCCAACACTTGCAAGTGATGAGGTGGAGTACAGAATGTTGGCAGTGTTATGGATTAAATACTGAAAACAGAAGATCCCTTTGGGTTCTCTTTTTATGCACACTTCACACATATATCATTGCCAATCATGACACACTCCAATTAGAACTCAAGAATACAATGTCAAAAAAATCATAAATCTTTTTATTTATCTATATTAAAAAACACGTTTGATAAATTGGTTAAAAATAAGTTTCTTCAGAAATCTCATGACACAAGTATTAAAAATACACAAACTTATTTGTCATGGATTGTGTTATGGATTACTCACTGCACCATGGGCCAGCTTTCTTTAAAGTGCTCTAAGGCGGATTGGGCTTTCTCACAAACAGGGAAAATCCATTGCATTGCATGCTGATCAGAAGGCTTGCACATTTTCACAGAAGACCATGGGTCACATTGAAGCACCACACCAGTGTCAGCTGCTCTCATGAAGCCATTACAGGTAAGGGGTGACCCGATACATGCTTGTGGACCTGGGTAACGTTCAATATAGAAAAACAATGGTCCTCAAACCAAACATTCACAGTCGCAGAGTCAATCTATAGTTCTTGATTCTGAGCAAAAAATGCTCTCATGAAGCAGTCAGTAGTGTTCAATCCGTAACAGATTATGAATTTTGCAGCACCTTGACCATCCTGCATGTTTTCAATCAGATTGGCCCGAAATTCTTTGTAGACTGCTGGCAAGATCTCACTAACCATGTTCCATGAAGCATGAGTATATCTCCCCAGCAGGGAGCTGGCATTAACTGACTGGAGCACTTGACTGACCGAGAAAAACATCTGCTACACAAATGCCTTGATTAATTTTGACTTTCTCTTTAGAGGAGTCATGGGGAATGAATTTGATTTCATTCTACTGTTGAAAGCCTGAACCACCAAACTTTCTGGTGTAGGGTGCCGAGTCAAGAAGTCAGGATCACCGGGCCCTGGCCTGTGACATTTTGGCATGGAGCTTGTTCACTGGTAGACTGGAACAAGGATGAAACTAGGCACCCATGAGGGTAGGGTATTAGTCAGGGCTTCATTGAATAGAAGTAAAGATTCTTCTGCAACTCCATGAACATAATTGTCGTCATCCTTGTGTCAGGGAAAATAATCCCCTTATATCCATTGCCATCTCCAGAGGTTGGAAGGCTCTGATCAGAATCCAAACAGGAAATTTGTTGGAGCATGGAATGTGGCTGAGGTTTGTGAGGTGGTGGAGGTGCAGGCAGGCAGAGTGAAGCCGCAGCACGCTGAAACCGGAGGAGCAGAGGAGACGCTGGGGAGACAAGAAGGAGACGCAGGCGATGTCCTCGACAAAGGCGAAGAGTGGGGTGAGGACTTGTGGATTCCCCCTCCCCCAGGAGGTGCGACAATGCCGTCGCAACTCAGGAGAGTTGCGGCCCGAGGGAAGTCACCTTACACCAATACCAATCCAAGAAGGATCTTTAGAAAAAGCTTTCAAATAAAACGTAATAATTGATAAACACCGGCACACCGGTTCATATGGCGAGGGGGGCAGGCAGCCTACATTCCCCAACAATGCCCGCGGCTACCCCCGAATGCAGAGGACCATGTCATTCCGCGCCCGGAGGTGCTCTTGAAGAATGCAGGTCCCCAGCAGCGCAGGTCATGCGTCGGCGTTCCTGGGCCAAGGGCGGGCCCGTCAGAGCCTGAAAGAGGCTGGGCTGGACCACCCCTCAAACCCCTGTGATTTGGGGCAAAGTGGATTGCAGAAAGTGTAACGGGGAGAGGAAGGATAGGGACCCTAGAGGGGGAAAAATGGTTTGGGGCAGACTGTTCTAAATCCCACAAAGCTCTTATTAGTGCTTTAAAACATAAAGCCAAGGACAAAAAACAAATTAAGGCATGTAGGAAGGCCTATAAACTGGCCATAAATCAAAGGAAAGACAAGATACGGGAACAAGCGTGGCACAATATGAATAAGGTTAGTGTTTTGTCAAATAGTGCAAAAGTTTGGAAAATCGTAAACACTCCTTTTTTCATAGAACAGCACTCCGTGAGCACAGATTGTGTCATCCCTGCTCATGTATGGGTCAGTTATTTTGAGCAGATCTATAGAGGAAAGAAACGTAACCCCCCTGGAAACCTTGCATAGAGACGCGTCTGCTATGCTTTGGGTTAGCTGAGGTCCAGAAAGTCACCATGGTCACATCAGGAGGAAAAGCTCCTAGGCCTGATTGGGTCCCTGCAGATCTTTATAAAGCTGACCCAGGGACGTGGGCAAAGATCTTAGCTAGGGTCCTTAATGCAGCAACGGTAGGCGGTTCACCGCATTCATGGTCTACAGCGGGTTTTTTACCTATATTTAAAAAGGACGCTAGGGATGACCTACATGTTATCGCCTGATCTCATTATTAGGCTCAGCTGCAAAATTTATGGCGAAGGTGATTTTACGACCCTTAACAATATGGTTAGACACAAGTAATATAATATCTGACCTGCAATACAGTTTCAGGAAAGGGATGGGGAGAGTGGACCAATGCATAAATCTACTTATGATTATCGGCAAATATTCACTTGCTAAAAAGGGACATATGCACATGGCTTTCATGGACTTAACGTCCGCTTTCGACCAAGTGAATAGGCCAAATTATGGCCATTATTATTAGAGACTGGAATGGATGCGTATCTAGTGGCTTTTCTGCATTGGTCCCACCTAAATTTAACAGATTCGGTCATATACAATGAAGAGAGTTACCTTACAGAATCCTGGGATGTTGAGCAAGGGGTGAGACTGGGATGTATTTTGGCCCATGTTTTGTTTGCATTATATGTTAATAATCTTAGGGTTGCCCTACAAACGGCTAGCAAAGTCATTCCTAGAGCAGCCACCAAACTTATCCCTGCTCTTTTATATGCTAATGATGCAGTTTTACTTGCAAGGACACCAATGGCTCTGCAAAGACATGTAAGTTTGTTTATTGATTTTATGGTCTCACTCGACCTCTCTATCAATTTCTCAAAGTCCCATATAATGTCGTCTGGCAAAACAAAGTGTGACAAGCGTACGGTCTTATTCAGAGGTGGAGAACTGACAAATGTTGCTACATTTCCCTATTTGGGTATCTTGTTTGACAAAAAAGGACTTGGGTAGCTCAGTGAACACAAAAAAAACCCACCCTGTCTAGATAAGCAGGAGCAACAATGTAGTTTGCCAGGAGAATGGGGAGCAAACCACTACGACCATTACTGAAGGTCTATAAAGAGAAATGTATACCAATGGCTACATATGGCAGTGAGGTATGCGGCTAAAAGGAGGTTGGTGATCTACAGGTGGCTGAAGATAAATACCTGCGGAAACTATTATCTGTACATACCAGCACCTGATCTTTTATGGTTCATGAAGAACTAGGACAGGGTCACATCTCTGACTGTATAGCAGTGGCCCCTTTAATATGGTGGTAAAAAATATGGTATAGCCCCACACCTACGCTGAACCAAACTGTTTTAGAAGATTGTGTGAGACTCGACAGGGCGGTTGACATTCCATGGCTGGGTTACATCTCACAGCAGCTGGCGAAAGTAGGGTACCCAGAGCTTTTTATACATCCGAGACAATAGCACTGTGGTGAGTTAAAAGTAATTAAAAGTAAATTTTTAGCCAAAAGGATGGTGGAAAGGGGAAAAATGAACTTAAAAAACCCACGATAAGACAGCACATAATCTTGAGTCCCGGGTCTTTAGAACAACCGCATTCATGGTCTACAGCGGTTATTTTACCTATATTTAAAAAGGACGCTAGGGATGACCTACATGTTATCGCCTGATCTCATTATTAGGCTCAGCTGCAAAATTTATGGCGAAGGTGATTTTACGACACTTAACAATATGGTTAGACAGAAGTAATATAATATCTGACCTGCAATACAGTTTCAGGAAAGGGATGGGGAGAGTGGACCAATGCATAAATCTACTTATGATTATCGGCAAATATTCACTTGCTAAAAAGGGACATATGCACATGGCTTTCATGGACTTAACGTCCGCTTTCGACCAAGTGAATAGGTCAAATTATGGCCATTATTATTAGAGACTGGAATGGATGCGTATCTAGTGGCTTTTCTGCATTGGTCCCACCTAAATTTAACAGATTCGGTCATATACAATGAAGAGAGTTGCCTTACAGAATCCTGGGATGTTGAGCAAGGGGTGAGACAGGGATGTATTTTGGCCCATGTTTTGTTTGCATTATATATTAATAATCTTAGGGTTGCCGTACAAACGGCTAGCAAAGATATTCCTAGAGCAGCCACCAAACTTATCCCTGCTCTTTTATATGCTAATGATGCAGTTTTACTTGCAAGCACACCAATGGCTCTGCAAAGACATGTAAGTTCATTTATTGATTTTATGGTCTCACTCGACCTCTCTATCAATTTCTCAAAGTCCCATATAATGTCGTCTGGCAAAACAAAGTGTGACAAGCGTACGGTCTTATTCAGAGGTGGAGAACTGACAAATGTTGCTACATTTCCCTATTTGGGTATCTTGTTTGACAAAAAAGGACTTGGGTAGCTCAGTGAACACAAAAAAAAAACACCCTGTCTAGATAAGCAGGAGCGACAATGTGGTTTGCCAGGAGAATGGGGAGCAAACCACTACGACCATTACTGAAGGTCTATAAAGAGAAATGTATACCAATGGCTACATATGGCAGTGAGGTATGCGGCTAAAAGGAGGTTGGTGATCTACAGGTGGCTGAAGATACATACCTGCGGAAACTATTATCTGTACATACCAGCACCTGATCTTTTATGGTTCATGAAGAACTAGGACAGGGTCACGTCTCTGACTGTATAGCAGTGGCCCCTTTAAAATTGGGGGTAAAAAATATGGTATAGCCCCACACCTACGCTGAACCAAACTGTTTTAGAAGATTGTGCGGTTGACATTCCATGGCTGGGTTACATCTCACAGCAGCTGGCGAAAGTAAGGCACCCAGAGCTTTTTATACATCCGAGACAATAGCACTGTGGTGAGTTAAAAGTAATTAAAAGTAAATTTTTTGCCAAAAGGATGGTGGAAAGGGGAAAAATTAACTTAAAAAACCCACGATAAGACAGCACATAATCTTGAGTCCCGGGTCGTTAGAACAACCCTTCTGGTCTTATATAAAAAAAATCTACACTACCATTTTCTTTTAATTAGATTTAGGTTCAATTGTGTTCACTGGTGCCGTACGGTTCCTAAGGGTTTTTCGAAGCCTGGGGCTTTAAAGCCCTGCCCTTGTCATGATTTCTCGGACCAAGATCTCCTATTCTTTATGTTCATCTGTGGATTTTATAATGATCTTCGGTCAAGATACATTTTACCACTTTTAAAGCATTATAACTTTGCACAAGTGAGGCCAGGTCTGATATATCTGCAAATGTTGTCCTCACCTTTGATATGATTCAGGGTTGCGAGTTTCTTATCAGGAGCCCTACGGCGAAGGAAAAAATTTGATCATGCATTGATTTGTCCCTAGATTTGTTATAATTTAGTGGGCATTGTTTTTAATCATTTGTTTGTACTGTAACAGAATACACTTGGTCCAGGTCTAAGAAGACGTAGTAGTTTTGACATGTAGTAGTTTTCTATATTTTTATAAAACTTAATATACACTAGGGCTTTGTCATTTACACATGGAAATGTGTACATGAATTATCGGTTTCACCCCTTTGTCAAATATTGTATACATTTTTACTATTTAACACTTGGGGTGTGCAATTGTGCTTTTATGGTCAATATTGGCAAAATAAAGTTTTATTTGTCTTGATTTGGCTCTGAAGCAAAGTCATGGTTCTGTCTGTATCAGATGAACCTAGGCGAGGTGCTTCAGAACAGCTTAAAGAAGTGATATCATTCAGGCTATGATGGATATGGCTCGAAGTTGTACAGGACTATAGTAACTGGGTCTTGCCCTGGGGTGGCAGCTATTTAGATGCTGGATTGGAAGTTGGCTCCAGCATCAGAGCAGAGCCCGAGACAGGTTCAAGAGGCACAGACACCACTGAGGTGAGACCCGCAGGTGGTAACTTGACTGGAGGGATCCACAGATCCTTGTGGTCAGAAAGCATGGTAGAGCCAGCTGGTAGAGTGCCAAAAATGAGCAAGATGGCTTCTCTAAAGGCCTCAATTTGTTGCAACGTCACCGATGGGCCCGGAAACTTGGGCTGCATGGAGATCAATTGTTGGACCTGCTTTTCAATAGATTCCCAGTAGTCAGACTGAGAAGCATCCTGATGTCTTTGTGACTTATCAGATTGAGTGGTGGGACTAGAAGGAATCCCTCTTAGCCTTTTTGTGCTTCAGCTTCAACTTTGAGTTACTGGAAGAAATAGACCGTGACAGGACAGGTCTGTGCCCCTGAGTGGGAGTAGGACTGTTGAGACTTCTTTCACTGTTCAGTGACATACAGCTTCACTTAGCCTTTCTGCATCGCCTTTGGATTCATAGGTGCTCACTCTTTGGATAACGTGGAGTTTTGCATCAAACTCCAACCGCAGAGGCATACCTTCTGGGGATAGGTAACATACATTTGTTTTACAACAGTCCCCACAAAGCTTAAATCCTGAAATTGTGGGTGGAGGCACCAGAAAAAAAGAACTTTGTAAGAAAAGCTTATCAGCTGAAGAGGAAAAATCGGGGGGTGACATCCGAATCCGCCTACAAAGGTGATAAAAACAAGGAAGTGATGTTGATGGGCAGGGGTCGCACTTGTATGCAACCCTATTGTCACCTCTGCTGCAGAATGAAGTCAACTTGGAACCGCACAAGGCCACCTACCAGCGTGCATGAGTAATGCTGTTTAAATCTTCTGGATTCAGTCTGGCATCTGAGGATATGCTAAAGGTGAGGAATCTGTGGTTAGAAGTATCCATCAGAATAAAGAATTTCTACATTATAATGCTATTTGTGTTCCGATTGTTCTCACTGAAGTTATTGATACCAAGCTGGTTAACTTCATCATTGAGCAATTAACATACACACATTCCAGAGGCTCAAAGAGATGCTTTTATAGAGCTTGGAAGACCAATGGTAAATACCATAAAGGGTCTAAAGGATAGACCACAGGACGAGTGAAAGTAAAGCTCTTTAAAAGACAGGATACTAGACATTACTCATCTCCCAGATTGTTCCAAAGCTCTATCACGGCTTGAATAGCTGCTTCCTGACAATGTTTGAAGGGTTGAAATGAAAAAAGTCACAGAAAACCCATGCCAAACAAAGTGTGGAAAGGATAGAAGAAACAGTCTAAAGTGGAAAGTGAGTTTGACCCACAGTACATTTGAAATGCTTCCCAACGATGAGCATTAGATTTTAATGTGAAATGTCTACAAGATGGAGAGATCTACCTTTCGGTTTTAACCCTTCGCTTTCTATTACCGAGCCAATAGGGAGAAATGTCTTGATGGAGGATAGAACATGTGTTGTAGAGGAGAACAATCCTGCAGCATAAGCAATGGTGACAGGATTGCTAGATTCTTCTCTAGGGGAAACAAAAGACATCAGAGGCCAGATAGGAAGCACTACAATTACCATGGATCATCCTCCCTGGTCTATTCCAATGGTTTGTGAACTAAATAAATTGGAGGCAAGGCACATCCCATTGTTAGAGCATCCACCCTTGTGCTCCTTTCTTTTCATTGTGAGAGCAAATCCTGGGGATTTGCACATTGCATTGGGATGCAAATAGGTCCAAGGAAAATGTCATGATCTTCCTTCAAGTTGTATGAAAAATGGATGGAGTTAGACATAGATCCTGAGATTATGGAAATAGACTGTTCAGATAGTCTGAAATTATATTGTCCACTCCCCTGATGTGTGTTGCTTTTTGTGGCAGAAGATACCTTTCCACCAAGGCACTCAGTAGAAGTGCTACCAGACCCAGGGACCTGGGTCTGGTAGCACTTGTCGATTTGCAAAAGCCACTGTCACCACATTGTGCTATCGTATAAGTAGAGGTTGGCAAACCGGTTAATTAATAGGGAGAACTCAGCCAGATCAGAGCAAAGGGTCTGGCCTAGTTCAATATATTAGGACTGTAAATCATGCAACAGACATCATTAAAATAAGATAACGTATTCAAAATTGACAAAAGTGTGTTTCACTTTAGTATGTTAGATTGTATCACTTCATTGAGTGGTATTTATGAGCAGTGATAGTTAATTCCCCTCCCCAAGGCCCAGATGACAATGGGATCGGTGAACCATAAGGCAACTCAGTTGTCACAAGTACTCTACATGCAGTATGTGTTTTATAGAGAGAGCAAAATTATAATCTTTTAAAACATATGCATTACTTTTTTGTACCCTAAGACCACAACAATTTGTCAAGTGGGAAAGGCAGGATAGAGCCCAGTTTTCCTGGTTTCATGTTGAGTAATTGAATGTTAGAGGGGTTTCTTTTTCTTTCTCCTGTTTCACATCAAAAGGTTAATACTTTGTCTTTTAGTCTTTGAGGAACTACAGTTGTACACAGTGCTAAATAAATACATGTATTTCATTTGATATTGAATTGAAACAATGTGTAGTTCTAGATTAAATGTGTAGTTAAGTTAAGGGTATGCGGAGTACTTAATTTTAATATTTATCTCACCTACTTCCCCATACTTAATAGAGAGCCCGATTTAAGAGATCCTGCAGAATTGCAGGTCTTCGTGTATGGCACAAGTGAAGTGCAGAGCTAGGTTTCTTGTAGACATTTAGAGAGTGCCCACACTGTGCTTTTAGAATTTTTTGTTACCTCCAGAGGTGGGGGGGCAGCATTTCAGATGGTCTGACAATCAAGATCCTGCACAGTACTGTGAAAGTACTGTGCGAAGAATAATTAGTATAACAACTCTCTCTGAGCACTTTAACAGCACTCTGCAGCATCTTCAATATCACCCCGCCTGCAGACCAAATAGGGTGTAGTGCAGGGCAGAAACTCCTCTGCTGCAGCAGTGGCGGGGCGGGCCCATGGGTCCGTGGTGATTGAGTTAAGAGGGTGGGTAGCAGAAGCCACCTCAAGGCTTGTCTCTTTTATGGCCCGAAGTGCAAAGATGACCTCAGGCTGAGCAAAACATCTGGCTCAAACCTTGCGTAAGCTTTCAGTGCCTAGCCCACCTCTACACGCTTCCCTTTCACTTGAGATGAGAAGTATTCCAGAGCTCTAAACATGCTGTTAGCTCCATCCATTTGGAAAAATGGAGACTTACTACTAGTGATCAACTCCCCATGATTGACAGGTATATCAATGTGGCTCACCATATGAAGTGTGTTACTTCCACCAGTAAATTCCCTGGATGATGACTGTTCTTGAGAAGGAATGTTTCTTGAAGTTAAAAAGACCATCCTCTCTTTAAATTCAGGGTCAAGGAGAAGGACCCTTTCGAATGGCATATGTAATGCTGCTGATCTTTCAGAAACAGGTGCATGGCAATTCTTTAATAACTAGTTTCTGCAAGCTGACATTGTTGCTCCTCTTGCCAATGCTCATGTTTGCGCAACTTCAAACAGCAAACCAGACAAATGTTCTATTTGTCTGTTCATCCCTTCCTGAAGAGAAGAACATTCAGTTTCTTCTGTTGCTTTAAGTAAATGTTTGAAATCTGAGATCAAAGCACCATAAATGCTCTCTTATTGCTAAATGGGTCCAGACTACGCCCTTTTCAGACAGGAATTCCCTTCTGTACAGTCTCTCCAAGTGCCATCATCTGATATAGAAGTTTACCTCACTAGACTCCCAACCAATGTATCAACGGTAATGGAGTCTGGTAACATGTGTCCATATCTTCTAAGAGGTATAGTCAAGTATACTAGTGGTGCAGAGTCTCAGTAGAAGTTTCTGAAATTGTAGGAGCTGGAATCCCATTTTTTCCGTATATTTGACACAATTACTGGCAACATGTCTCTTTAACTATAAATTTCTCTTTGTTCGTCAGGACGAGACTCATTTTTCCTCACTTGACCCGGTCCAATCTGAGATTGTCTTTTAGGGGTTTCCTGAAAATATTCATTTGAAACCTCTTGCTGAGATTTTTTCTTCATAGCAACCATTGTTCCAGTGACAATTCTTCTCAATCTCTCCTATGGTTATCTTCTATTTTTCTTTTCAGGAAGAAAATATCTGGATCTTGACTAGCAGTAAATTCAAAGCTGTCCTCTAACATCCTGGACCCCTGTAGCTTATGAGAGGCCAAAAATAATTAAAATGATCAACCACAATGCAGGGAGATACCAAAAGGTGAACACTGCTGTACAACGGTTACCTATCGATGTTTGCTGAGCATTATATACCAGAGCCTCCTCCCCGGTGAGACAAAATCATTCACACTTGACACTTTTTCCCCAAGTGCAGATGTGTGAGAGACACAATTGCTACTAGCACTATTCCCAAAGTGGCTCTGATTGTCTTTACTTTCAACCACTCTGAATGCCTCAAGACAAAAATGACAAAGTATCATATCTCTTACCAGGTTCTGACTATCAAAGCCAGTAACTTCTTACCACGATTCCAGTGCGACATGATAACCTGAATCCAAGTTTATTAATATGACAGGTTATTCCATCTCCATCCACAAAGTGTGTAGCCTCAGCCTTCCACCTACGGTCTTCCTCTCAGTCACAGATAGGAAAAAGAACAGGAGGATGCTGTTAATACCAGTCCACTGATGGTGCCTAGTGGGAATGGATGGGACTTTCATTTGCAGTATTTTTGTTGGAGTTTTTTCCTGTCACATAGCAGGTTTCACCCCAGGATAAATGACAGGGATTAGGACGATTATGAATGGTCCTGAGTTTTTAGGATCTTTAGGCAGGAATTATGAGAATTTGTGTTCCTTCCAGCATCAGGGTTTCACATTCAGTGATTGATGAAGGTGCATCTCAGATGTGTGTGCACCTCAGGCCTCATCATCTTGTGGCTTTGACTACTGATGTCATTAGGAGAAGTTGGAGTATGAAGTTCAGCACATCTTTTATACAGGGTCATGGGTCCCACTTGAGGCTTGCATGTCCTCGAACTGGAGGCAGGTGAGAGCAGCCTGTATAACTCTGTATAACTCTTCAGTGATTGTGTGTTTAACTCAAAAGGAGTCACATCTGGTCAAGACCGAAAAACTGGTACCCAAGAGCTCAATTTAGACAACTAAATGAAGGCACAAAATTCCATATTTTCCTTATTGACTAAGTCCTTCATCTGAGTTATATTCTCACTTCCTTATCTTTTGTTGGTCCATTGATGTAACTTGGTTGTCAATGCTCTCCCGAACATCAACATTGCAGGATTTTCGCCTGTAGTTGAGTGAGGTGTTGAACAATAGGGTTGGAGGTTGGAATTCAAAACAGCTTTTAAACTGAGCTTCTCAATGCGTCCTCGAGCCTGCAGCCATAAAGGTGTACTCTTCTGATGCTTTATGTTTAGATGCTTCAGGAAATCCTTGAATTCTCCAAAGTTGAACGGCAGACCAATCATCAGACTTCAAAATGGCTGGAATGTACCATGTTGCAAAAATACAGTTGAGTCTCTCAATGACACGCTCATGAGTTGTGAATGAGAGATCCTCTCTTAACGGAAAATGGGGGAACTCATCCATATGTACCATCAGATGATGTCCATTATCGAGTGGACCAATGAAATCAATGACTATTCTCTCCCAAGCATGCTTAGGGAGTTCTGACATGGTATGAGTATGTTGAATAATGTTTGTGGAAAGGTAGCTACATAGATGACAGGCCATGAGATCTTTTTCAACCCTATCAACTAAATATGGAAACCAAACTCGCAAGAAACCATGTGCCATGGTGGGGTAGAAGGTAGAACGTGGTTTAAGGTTAGTAGAAGGCTCATGGTCGTATGTGATGCCTAGGTCATCTAATTGGTCATGAATATTGCGGGGTTACATTTTCCTCTCTTCCCCTATTCTAACTCATGTGAGGATGGTATCAGTGTCACCTATATTAAAATTAAAAAGGCACTGTGGGTTCCGGAGTAGCATGCTACTCAACGACAAGCATATCAATGCCTCATCAGTGGTAGTAAACGCTATGCAAATACAATTACAACACAATTATAATACAATACTTTTGTTTTTACCATCATAAGTTTAATCTAAAAATCCCATCCTTCAAAGAATTTATTAGCAATGCCGCCCTTGACATGAGGCCACTTTACAGCTTTGTTTAATAAAAATGCATGGCTGTGTCATCAGCATTGATAGCACCATTCAAATTCAGAACCAGGGTGGTGTCCTGAGCCTTGCCTGGCATTACATTGTCTACATGGTGCTTCTGGGCATGGACAACCTCCATACCTTGTCGCACTGGAGCTTGCATCAATCCTTAAGCCAAAATGACTGGTCCACAGATTTGATACTGTTCACCTTTCATTGCTAATTAAGGCCCTTCCCTGTTTGATAGGTGTCAATTTGCTTTGAAAAAGCACAATTGCTACCAGGCTTCCAACAAATGGGGGAGTCAAAGGTAAGAGCCGAGTCTGAGGGTGGTGTGGGGGGCTGTCCTTAATTGCGTCCTCTTCTGTGGCAGCCATATAGATCCATTTGGCTTCTGGCAGATGGTGGTATCTGTTGGGACCCGCACTGGTAGGAGCAGCTGTGGGCATGACCCAGATTCCTTTATAAATTGGGGGTCAAGGGATGTGCGGACTCCCAACCTCTTCCCTCCCTGCTACACACCAGCGCTGTCAACAGATTTGACTTCCTGTACCTTAGATGGAAAACTAAAGCCTCCCCCTATTTTACAGTTGACAACTTTCTTTAAACAAGCACAATTGGACCTTCAAGGTTTGCTTTGAATTGCACATTTTCTAACTATGGGGCCGATTATGATTGCGGTGAATCCGCATCCTCAGGGCCGGCGGAAGCCACCACCGGCCCGGAGGATGCGGATTCACCGCTGCGGTGTTTGTAAAAACCCCCCACAGATTAGGATGGTTGGGGGGTCATCGGCGGACGGGGAGACCGTCCGCCGCTTTTCTGCTGCGGTCGCCTTCAGACCGTGGCGGAAAAGCTCTAATATGGTGGCGGTGTCTATCAGACACCGCCAGCCATATTAGGATTAGCCTTGGGACATGCCTTTCCGCGGCGGCAATGCCGCCACGAAAAGGCATACGGTCTTTTCTTTGGGGGCCCGTTGCGGGTACCCAGGGTGAAGGGGGGTGGGTGGGGGTGCACATGAGGGGTACCTAAGGTACCCCCCTGCATTTGCTTGCACAAAGCGGTAGGCACCGCGCGGTGCCTGCCGCTTTGTGCATGCAGTTTTAACATTGCGGCGGGTGCTGCTTCAAGCAGCGCCCACCGCAATGTTAAAAATACAGGATGTGACCGCCAGGGTGGCGGTCACATCCTAATTCGAACGGAGGGACCACCGGTGCCCCTGCGGATGGCCCCTCCACCTCTGGGGTGGCGCACGGACGCAGGTCCGTCCGCCATCCTAATAGGCCCCTTAATTCTGAGTTTTTTTTACCTTTCTTAAGGTGCTGTCTACCCAAGCAAATTTGTTTTTCAATATGATTTTCCTCAACAGTTCCTAATTCCTCAAGACTAGGCTCCACTTGAGAAGGCATTCACCTTGGGTATTATAACCATACTGTTGGCCATGTTCCTGTTGACATTGTACTGTCAACTGTTACAAATTAAATAGCTGTTCACTCGGACAATAAAAGAGGTCTTGCTGGACATAGCTGGATGCTTTACAGGTTCTTTGCATTCTAGGAAAGATCATTTGTTTATATTCTCCTATTCTTCTATCATAAGTTAGGGCAAGCTATTTGAAACACATTATAATGTTTCTCCTGATGTTTGTCTGAGCAACCACAAATTCTTCCTTCCTTAAGACCAAGTCATGGATGCTGCTGAGGACACGTGATCATGTTTTTTTGCCAATTTCCCTGCTCTGTAATTTTATTGGGGAACTGAGAATTGTGCATTTTGCGGACATTAAACTGCATTTTGCTGTCAAAATCTCTTCTGCAGTAACTGTGCACTATGGCAGCCTGGCTCTGCTTATGCACTGAAATAACAAGAAGGTATAATAGAGCTGTATCATGGCAGTATTCCAGCACTCCAAAGGCTTTAATTCTGAAAACATGTGCCTCATCTAAAGAGTTCCTCCTTCGTGCTATGTGCACTCTTCTCAAAATCTCAACTGAGCAGCAGAAGGGATTTTCATGCGCCGATTTCCTTTTACCTGCCACATCGCAGAAATATGGAAATTCGAGTTTCAAATCTCACATTTTGTTTCCAGCTGACAACGCAGTCTGCTTCCTGCGTTTACTTTATTGTAACGTGTGCTTTTTCCTAATGTTGAAAGACAAAGACATGCAAATTTTAATCAAAAAATATGCACGAGTGGTGAAAGCGATATACATGGGTAAATTTAGCTGTAAATTCCATTTGTGGATTTTGGCTTTGTATATTATTCCAAGTCAATAAGTCTGCAGAGAAGCCACCCACTGTGCAGGGATAGGAGACAGCTACTTGGAAAGGTGAAAAGTTTAATTATGAAAGTTTACATTGCTGCAGGGGAAGAAAAAGGCAAATAAAAACGCTCTCCTTTTTTTCCTCTTTACTATTTGACTGGGCGGAAATTGTCTTTTACATTGTTTACATTATTTGTTGTTTTGAGAACAGAGAAATGAGTAACGTCTGGCCGGCCTCGTTTCAAGAGAAATTATTTATTTGTGGTAAAAAAAACACACAGCAGAGGAAATACTTTGTTGACTGCTAAAGACAAATGCAGCCAGCTAATGGCATTTAATAAGACATTGAACATGTAGAAAAAGACCTCTTAAGAAGAAAACTATTTCTGCAAATTATTGCATAGTTATTCTATGAAAAAATAGTACACTTCTGCTGGTTGTCATGGTCAGCAGCGCATTCTGAAAGCATTCTGAAAAACACTCACCTATTTGAGGGCCGTACAAGGGAAAGTGGAAATCATATCAAGTGCAGCCAGTTCTTTCTACTTCTCCATGTGCGGAACCCCATTTTTGCTGGTTGTAGAACTGCCCCTTGTTAATTACTGATAAAACGCCTGTGCCCTTTGTTTTAACATGATGAACTTGGCCCACCCCTACTTGGCATATTTAACTTACCTATAAGTCCCTAGTACATGGTACAAAAGTGTACCCAGGGCATGTAAGTTAAATGTCAGTGGACTGCAGCACTCATTGTACCGTGCCCTGTAAACATGACTGCAGGCCTACCATCTGTAGATAGTCTGTGCAGTTTAAAATGCAAATTCTATCAGTGAAAATAACCCCTTTTGACAGGCCTAAACCTTCCTTTTAAATATGAATACATCATCCCTAAGTAGGCCTTACGGCCCATCAGGGATTGTGCATGGTATTTAATCGTAGGTCATGTAAAGGTTGAATGTTAAACATGTTCTTACAGTGAGAAAGCCCCTAAAGCTATTTCCATTGTAACAAGGAAAGCATTGGGATGCAGTATTACATTGAATAATGCTATCTCCACATAGGACACAGATAACATTTCATTCTTGGATTTTTTTTATTATAAACTTAATTCACTGAGGTAAGATTTGTAGTAAATACATTGGAGAAGGTATTAAATAAGTTATCATGTTGCTGTATACTGCCCCTGGAGGCCTATTTCATGAGGTTCAAGTCTCACCTTCCAGTTGAATAGCCTTCATGATGAGGTGTGAAATTGGTCAAAGAGCAGGAGAAAGGCCTTGGCTGTGGGGAGGTGTCTGTTCCTCTGGCAAGATAACCATCTAGGCTGTGCCCAGAAACTTGATTAACTTTAAATGGCCTACCCAGTCACTGGCAAATGTTAGCTGACACCTGGACAGTGCCCATCTTTGTCCCCCCAGTCAGACAGGGACTAATCCCAGCAGGATAGGAGCTGCCCCCAAAATGGGTTTAGAGTGACGACAGAGGAGAGGTTGCACATTTTCCATGGCCACACCACTGGGATGGGCATTTAGGTTCTGCACGAGGGGAGGTTTTCACTGTCTTGGATTTGGGCATAAAGGAGCACTGTGGGAATGTTTGCAGTAGGGCACACAGGAAGTGCTGCCAATGTGGGCAGTGTTGTCCCTGGGAACCGTTACCCTATTTGTAAGGGATGGACCAAGAGTCACCCTCATGCTGGTGCCAGGCATTAATGTGGTCCCCACAGTACCCTCCTCAGAATACTTTCTGGACCTGTGGGAGAAGAGAAAGGAGACTGACCCTGCTCTCCATGACCTGGGAAGAGCCTAGATTACTAACTGGTCTTGCTCTCCGTCTTGTACCCAGGACAAAGAAGTAAACTCTAGGGGTCATAAGGCTGACCTACTGCTCACACTACAAGGACATGCAAGCTACAAGAGCCATTTTCTGCAACTGCCCAGCTGACCAGTTCCAACTTGACCTGCCCTGGACCATGATGCTCACCTCCTGTCAGTCATGACCCCCAAGTGCTGTCCCCAAGGCTCTGAACCCTTGGCTGCTGTGAAAATGTACTCTTCCTATCATCTCCTGAAACCTGGCACTTAGAAGCATTTTGGCTTCAAGAATCTTTAGAGGATACGGATCAGCTTCCCAAGCCTATCAGATGAAGATGTGTTGCTTCTGGGCCAAAGATTCAGGTTGCTCCCACACAGAACTTTACCGTAGCAGCAAATCTGATTCAGTGGGACTCCACGGAGCAGGTATCTGGCCTCAAAGAACCCACTTCGGCAATAGCCTGCAGCCTTGCAGTGCTGGAGAAATCTGAGTTCCAAATAAGTGAATAAGTCCAGAGGTAGAACTCTTCACCAGGCGAGATCACCAAATGTATATGGCTAGTAAGGAACCTTCATTGGGCACGAAATTAAAATTTGTCATGCTTGGAGCTTTCCCAGAAAATGTCAACAGCTTCACTGAGACCTCTTCTAGCGCCTATCCAATGTCATGGAGCCCACTTTGGCCACAGCCTGCTGCTTTGCCCGCGGAGTATTTTTTACTTCAATTTCAGAGATTAAAGGTCTGATTTAGAGTTTAGTGGAGAGGGTACTCCATCGCAATGATGACAGAGTACCCCTCTGCACCAAACTGAAGGTCCACCCACCTCATTTAGAGTCCAACAGACCTTCAGTATGTTGACAGTTCAGACTACTCCACTGTGTAATTGCCCTCAGAGGGTTTGCTATTTAGCCACGCGCCCTATTTAGAGTGATCCATCAAACATTCAATGCATTTACTGGAACCAGCTGTTGCTGGAAATGCAGGAGCTGTCCCCTGGGCTGGGGTACATCTCTAAATTTGGCAGATGCAGTACCCTCACCATGGCGGGAGTAAAGTACTGTAAATAATGCCCCAAGTCTGAAGGTAAAGCTTCCGACTGGGTTGAATCCAGTTTCAGTATCCTGTCATCAGTCCATTTTGGTTGTCCATAACTGCTCCTAGGCACCGGTCATGTGCAACCAGATGACCACGGTTGGTGCTTAACCCTTTTTGACATACCGTTGAAACTTAAACTTTAAAGTTTCATAACTCTGGATTCCTTTATTGGATCTTCATCATTTTGGTGTCAGTTGATTTATTGCAAAAATGACTTTATTTTTATAAATTGGTTTACGATTTTTCTTATACTGTGTTTTGACTTCATTAATGTTTTAGTACTGCCTAAATACTTTACTCATTGCACACACACATTTTAAATTTTACTCATTGCCTCTAAGTTAAGCCTGTCCGCTCTGTTCCATAGCTATGAGGGGTTTGAACTCAGGTTAATTTAGGGACTTTAAGGGTGCACCCTGACAAGGGCTGTGGCTATTACTTGAGGTGGGCACTCACAACCTCAACTAATACCCCAATTTCCTACACTTACTGGCTATATTTTCTGCTTAGTGAGAAAGATTTTCTTCCATTTCTGGACTCGTGAATTACAAGCTTTTCCGAACCTTTTTATACCATTGCCATATGCACTCCTTTTGGTGGGATGTTTCTCAGATCATTGTTTACTTTTCACAGGTATAGGAGAGGTATGTTAATGTTAATAATTTTAGCACAGTGGTTACCCCGAAGATTGTTCGGGGACCATAAACAAAATAATGGCAAGTATATCCCTTGGGTTTAGCTGTAAAAGCCATGTTTTCAGCTTTTTCCTAAACCAATCAGGGCACAAAAATCATCCTTAGAGCAGTGCTTATTTTGTGGTATTGTTGCCCGTTATTTGGCACTGGCACTAAATTCTTAACACCAGTACTTATTTATGACAGCTCACCACAATGATACTAGCATATTCCAGGCCATTCCTACCTTTTTGGGTGACCTGAAATAGTCAAAATTCTCACATTTCTAGGAGTGTGAAGGTTAGTAGGTAGCATTTGCACTCACATTTGGCAGATCTGGTAGGGACAGTGGGTGGTACAAGCTGCAATGGGCATCTATGAAATATATGGGACCTGACACTTATTTTTTTGGCAAACTAAGCACTACCTAAGAGAAACCGGCAGGCCATTCCAAAGCTTAGCGGGTAAGTAGCAGAAAGAGTGACCACAGCCTCAAACTTTCGTTATGTTGAGAATCACGATCAAGGTGGCAGTCGAGGAGTGCAGAGAACTGGGAGGCTTGCAGATTTGTTAGAAGGGGCCTGAGTTGAAAACTGAACTTTGAACTACACACAGCGATTTAATCTGTGCACAGTTTTTAATTGGGAGGTAATGAAGTTGGCTCAAGGCAGTTGAACTAGGAAAGGTGACAGGAGCATTAGGAACCAGGCAGATGGCAGAGCTTTGAATAGCTTGTAAACTGTACAGAAATAGTGTAGGATGCTGAGATGCAGGGTATTCCTGTGATCTAGCTGAAGTAACGAGGGAAGTAAATCACTGTTTCCATGATGAGACGGAAACCAGGGGAAGGATTATTGTAAGCCTTCTAAACTGTACAATAGAACAAAACATTAGCTTGTAATCAGATTAAGCTGAATGGAAAAGGCAGGTTGTGATTAATGATGAAACCCAGATCTTTTGCAGATGCATCTGTCAACAAAAGAGGACCTAGTTCTTTGGGCCACCAAGGGCATTCCAGCTGATGTGTTGTTGGCTTAACAGGACTACCTCAGTTTTATCACTGTTAAATTTGAGGCAGTGTTCCATAATTCAAGTGGCCACCACCCTCATACAAGAGCAAAGGTTGACTAGGCTCAATGTGGGATTGAAGATCCAAGATCAAAGAGATGGAGATGATTATCTTGGTGTCATCGGCATAAGAAACTATATCAACACCAAATGAATGGGGAAGGCTGCTGTTAGGAATGGTAGATATGGAACAGAAAAAGAGAGAGAAACATGTAAGTTCTAAAGGAGAGAAATGAGCAATCTATTTGAGTGCCTGTTTGAAGATCCCCAATCCTCAAAGTCAGTTTAGAAGGATGTAGTGAGAAACCATTTCAAAAGCGGATGATAAATCTTAAAGAATAAGAGTGGCTGAGCCATCCTGGTCAAGAGGAAGTGTGAGATTGTCTGTGATGGATATCAGGGCAGCTTCAGTAGTATGGTCTGGATGAAAGCCAGACTTAGATGGGTCCAGCATGGCAAAAACAAAATGCGTTAAAAATGTATCAGGAAGAAAGCATCAGCTGAGAGGTTTTAACAAGGGTAGTCACCAGGGCATTTTCCAGCTATTAGGGTATGAAGCAGAGCAAATGCACTAATTACATAGCTTCATAATAACATCTCCCATGATTTCAGGAGTGAGAGCAGCCAGCCACAGGGGGCAATGAAAAGGTGGATTTAACGGAAGAGAGGAAATTCTATGTCTCATTAAGTGAGATCTTCACATTCTTACAACGTATTTGTTTAGAACTGTCTAAGGATTTCAGGGCAGAGAGTGTGGAGTCGTGCCTGTTGAAGGGGAAAGCTAACTTGAATGGAGGCAATCTTCTTGTGAAAGAAAGTGATAAGGCTGTCACAGAGTGCTTGTGAGTGGAGGGGTGGATTTACCACATGACTCTGACTGTAAAATATATTTTATAATGGCAAATACTGTGCAGGCAGAGTTAGAGCAGGACTCAATTCTCTGGGCATAGACATCAATACGAGTCGCCTGTACTAAATGTTGATATTTCTCAATAGTAACTTTTGAGGTAGTTCTAGCTTCAAAGGCATATTGTAGACACTGTTGCTTTTCGGGAGTTTTGCATTGTCACTTAGCAACTCTAAGTTCCTCTGGTTCCCAAAGGACCGGTGGGTTGCCATGGTGGGAAGTAAAGATTTTAAGAGAAGCGAAAGAATCTAGAGTAGTGGAAATCGAATTTCTAAATGACTCTGCTGACGTGAAAAAATCTGAATTGATAAAAAAGGATAGAGTCTAGATGGAGACACAGAAGTTTTCATACCCATATTTTTTTCCATGATAGATTGGGTAGCAAGAAAGGGACTGCAATATTATTGGTCCAGTTTAGCAGAAGAGGTTTGAAAGCTCTGTTCCCATTTATATAGGTAAAAAACGGGTTGGGCCGGGGCCTTCCAGTATAAGTTGGGTTTAGGACAATCTGCACTAGTCCGATGGCTTTTCTGGTGTCTGACAAAAATGACAGCATAGTTATTTGAATGTGTCATCTAGATGTGAATCAAGAATATTTAAAACGAGGAATCTATTGAATTTAATTTTTGAAGGGACTAGAATTCGCTTAAGGCAGGGAAAAAATGAAGGGTCTGATTATGATGGCGGACAAACCACCACCATGACACCTTTCATTAGCAGGAAATAGAGTTTAAAAAAGGCTTCAATTGGAATGGGAGATAGGGTACAATTTTTAGAGGCCTTACCTGCTTGACTGAAAGCAAAGAGCTCTTTGGTTGAAAAGCGAATTCTGGTGCTGTCAAAAACAAATGAATTGGAGTAGGTCTAAGGGTCTTGTCACATTCCAGGTGCGGATGAGTATAGACAGACTTGCCTCTGCCACCCTTGGTGTGATGCTGGTGTGCTGGTTTCTTGGGCACGCTGACATGTTTATTAAATACTAGCCAGTGCTCATTTGATTAGCTGGTGAAGCAGTAAGCGACAACTGCACAAGATGGCTGCTCCTATTAGACTATTCTAAGTGGGAAAAATGGCAGACCCTGTAGTCAGGTGGTCGACCACTCTGAAGTAGTGAAAAATAAGACCAAGAACATTAAACAGACCAAAAGATAAAAACCAGTAAAAGCTGCACACCAGCCTCAAAGTGAGACCTAATATGTAAACAAGAGAATTTCTTGCAACGTGTTCAATAAGTAATTGCCCAGCGTTCACCTGTAATGGCCCACAGAATGAATCAATTGTACCCCACTCTAAAAAAGTGGTAATCTCACAACAGCAATACATTGGTGGAAAAACTAAATTTCCTTTGCTTTTATCTTAGAACAGGGACACACTGCAGGTTGAATTAAATACAAGCCCTTGCACATGTGAATATAAGGAAGAGAAGTTATTGTAACACCCACGAATAATAGCCTAGTCTCCCCTTGCCATCACCAATAGAGTCAATCAGTAGTCCCTCACAGTAAAACAATGGTAAACTCAAAAACATCAATTCAGTGGCAGAATAATCCACTTTACTACGCTTGTTAGGTCTCACCTACATAGTGCATGGATTGTGTTGCGAGACACATTGTTTTCAGTTCTGTGAGCTTACAAACTGCCACAGCATACCATTAGTTGTTTTTGTTGTCGCTCTCATTTTCAATTGTTCGATTGCTTAGGTGTCATAGGCTTCCCTTCCTTTCTTGTGTTAGCTCCTTCGTGGAGCACAGACCAAGTACATGTGTTCTTCCTTGTCTTTGTTCGTCCATGAATTTTTGCAACACACTAGTTTTTTTATAAGCAGTTCAATATTATGATGCTCAATGTGCTTTTCCTACTTTTAACTTCTTATTTATGATGTTTTTAGTCCATCTCCGGCCCTTATTGATGCTTTAGTTACTTACACCCAAACTGCACTACTCTACGCCACAAAGCAAACACAAGGAGATGAGGGCCGGAGCACAGACACTTTTCAGACACTCACCCCCAGGCACAATTCTGGGCTGAATCCATCATCGTTCTTTATCTCACTGGAAAGTGGGAAGTTGTACTTTATTTAAGAATACAATTTGGACATCATCCATTATTGACTAAGCTCCCATTGGCTTTTGATTGCTTTGAACCTGACTCCTAATAGTGAGGATACAACTTTTTGGGACAACTGAATAGTTCATGGGATTTTTGGATACTCGACCTGATTATTTTTTATGTTTATCGATACTTTTTAAATCTTGACTCATTTCTCCACAAGATCAAGACTACTTGACTGAACTATTAACCTTGAAGAAATCACTTGTGTGAAGAAACAAGTGTCGGCTGCTCTGTGAATCCAATACAAACTGCATTGCAACACCTTGTTCCTTACTCTTGATTTGTTGGGTGGAAAACCATATGTTGACTGCTGTCTGAGTGCTGGAGTACATGATTTTCTAACAGATCTGGGTTGAATCCATCATCATTCTTTAGCTCACTTTGCCACCCCAGTTCAGACCCAGCTACATGCAAATCAGGCTTGACTCTGTTCCTCATGTGAACAGTCTAGGCCGAACTGCCGAGCCATGTCTTCCCTGGACCGTAAACAAGCATCCCGGGACCAGTTTTGGGGTAACACCTCTCATCAGCCAGGCTAGCTTGAATCTTTTGGCAAAGTGAGCATGGGACCCACGTCTGGGCTTGTCTACTGCCTCCTGCCCCTCCTCACTCATTTTTTAAATCTTTTTTTATTTATGAACCCCATATCCAGCTCCTCCACTGCTTACTCCCGCTGTTCATTTGTGCTTACTTTGCCTGCCCTGTCTGAACCACTGTCTTGTTTTTTATGTTTTGCTGGTCTGTTCCTTTCTTAAGGACAAACCAAAAAAAAAACCACTTTGGCGCACTTTTAATTTTTTTTTTAATTGTACTATTCCAAGATGGGTGTCTACCATCTTAGAGCAGTAAATTAAAACAAACAACACATTGGCTGCCGCATAACACTTGAGCCGCCGTTGTGTCAGGACACATACATCATGTGTCCTGCTAGAAAATACACGCACATGTCTATCACATTGTGCTCCCTCCCCCCCCACGCTGTTCAGCATCGAGAATAACCATTTTTTCCCTTTTTGTCGATGGTAGTGTCGGTAAAAAGCATCAGCAAAGCCCGAGACCTATTGCTTTTGTAAATGCTTGTTTTAACAGTATACACCTGTCCTTAAATGTGTTTACCAGAGGTGTGGATGAGTTATATGCCCCAGACACAGCCAGTGCTTAGAGTTCAGGCGTCTGAGATTTACCGTTCCGATGTACCTTGTCATTCCGAGTCCTATAATTTAAATAAAAACACACGCCTCGTGGCTATCACGTTGCAGTTGCTAAAAACGTCCTTTTATTATGTGTATTAGCGGAGGAAAAGCATGGGATTATGTGTCCCGGAAACCCAAAAGTGTTCCGGATCTCCATCTGTAATTATTGTTTACTTGATCAGACCTTCAGGAAGGTACGGTGGCCCGTGCATGATTTGATCTCCCTCTGGCAGACGGCGTCAGCTTCTTTTCAATCTGGACTCCATACGTCTTCTGATGAAGACAAAGAGGACAAGCCTGCTATTGTGAGGAGGTAGAAAGTAAAATGAGTCATTTAAATATAAAGAGAAAAGCTTGCTTTGATTGCGTTGGATGTTTTAAACGGATATTTCCTCCGTGCAGGAAGTGTAGACATATACCCGCAATGTATCTCCTGTTTTTGATCCAGGCAGCTTTTTGGCATGGTGACAAATCTTCAGATATTTCGCAGATGAGAGGAATTTCCACGATAAGACGTATGCGGAACAGAAAGGCCATATTAGTACCTTTAATAAAAACCTTGAAAAGGTATATCTGATCTCGCGGGGCATAAGTAAACACAATTCCAAAAATAAGTAAAAGAAGTTTATATGATCGCTTTGAATATCAGGTAAATCTACACGTCTAACTTGTTTTCTTTTTATTTTGCAGACAGTAAAATCATATGACATTAATTCTCTATTTTAGCAGGGAGTACAAGCAGGGTGTGACCAAGGTCCATTTCACAAAAAGGTTGTGCGTGTGGGCTTGCAGGTCTGACCTAGCATGCAGAACAAAGAGTCCTCCCATGCTCGAGGGGGTGGACCGCACCAAGCTACAGAGGGCGGCTCTCTATAGGGGAGGACAGCTAAGAGAGCAAAGGGGCCAGCTTCGTCCCCAGTTGCGTGACACGCCCATTTGACCCTTCCATTCTCGTGATTAAAGCGGTTATCGTCACTGCATGTGTCCCCCTCACACAGAGCCAATCATGGAATTAGCAATAGTGCATGTGAGGTCCCCGAGCGCACCTTGATCATTGCATCTTTAAGTTTTACATAGATTCATGTGCTGCTATGCATGCTGTGGATGGTACACTTAACTACTCAACAACCCTCTAGCACATGGATGTCACCAAGAATTGCTCCATTGAACTCAGTAACCAGGTGAGGAGCCAGCGACATGTTTCGCTCTCCCTTAAAAGGGAAATAATGAATTCAGTGTGGTGGTGGCAACATTGCAGGCGTATTTTGAGACTCAAGTAAAAATTGATTGTGAACGATTTATTCTCTGCTCAAATAGTAAACCAATCAATGTATTCCAAAGGAACCTAGTGAACAAAGGCCATAGTGACCAATACAGGGCGGAAGTGTGAGCAGACACAAATCAGACGTATGAATCATTCAAAATACCACAACCTTTCATGCTCCATTAGAGCCTTTCAGAATTGGAGAGTTCTCTTAAATTGTTCGAAGTACAAGTGGCATACAAGAATGCTGTGATCATAAGTCCATGGACAGGAGAGACAAGACTTCAAGCTTAGTCAGCAAAAGGAAATCCTGGGAGAAAAGGGAAACGGTTAACGATGCAGCAGGAGCCATCTACCCAAAGAGAGTGAAAACACAAACCACAAAGAGTGTAGGTAAATGTTTTCTTCACAACAATGTGTTTCAAACTTGATGTGCTTATTCCAAGTGCCTACACAGTCATTCATCAAACAAGGAAAGACAAACTATTGGAAGTCTTGCTATCATCCATAAACAACAAAGCCATTCACCCCTTCACACCCTCCACGCAAACACCACCATATTCCACCTCGTCTACAGACTACCCATAGACAGCATAAACTGTCCTTACTCACAATGTACCTTGTGTGCTCTACCCTTCCAGGAGTCCCTGCTATATGGACAATGATATATACTTCGAGGTCATTAAGTATATTAACCTCATGGAAAACGACCACAATAATATAATCCAGAAGTAACATCATAATGTTTTCTACAACCTTATTAAACTAGCCATTCTACTACGCCATTCTTTGGACAAGCCACTGAACGTTCCCATTCAATGTGACACTCTGTTACCCTTACAAGATAATCAACTAAACCTGCCTTATATCAGATTATTCCAAAACCTCCCCCCTGATATGCTCTACAGGCTATGATCTGTATACCAGTCACCATTCACCTCACACTGCCCAACTGCTCAATACACCCTTATAACTGTTGGCACCAGGGCCAAACGTCATGCATCATCCACCAGTTAACCCCCTACACTAAACCATCTGTGCCATACCACTCTCTCTCTTTCGATGCAAACAAATAACAAACCCACAACTTTCAAATGCGTTACACAGCGCACCCCCAACAAATGCTTACTCTCACATCAGCACACCAATAGTACTTTAGCAAAGTCAGATCTGAATTCTACATCAACACCACAGTCAATGCTTACAAGATGAACAATTACATTTTCAAGGACATCAAAAATACATCATCTGACCCGCCCGTGCATCCCATACCTCAAACATCATCTCATATCAAGTACTACTTTACCATGCTATTAGCATACTCGAACATGAATGAAACACTCCCATTGAGAACTCACAATCTCACTGTGTCATCTTCAGCTATCATTTATGCAATCCTCTGAACGTTCATGCCATTGTCTAACTCATCAACTCAGTGACAACACCAGAATACTTTCCTCCTTTCTTCAAATCATTCTTATGGTCACTCACAGCCATTCCCCACTTACACCCAGTTCAACCTTCTGCATCATCTTGAAAGTCATCAACAGTGATTAGCCAGATTTCTTCGCTGAGAACCTTTCCACTCAAGGCTGACTCCACACCACACAGAGTGCCTCCAGGCCAGGCAAGCTGATCCAGAGACCAAAAAGGAAGGATAAGAAGACAGACCTCTCAGCTAAATCTTTGCCTCAGGAAAGTCCTTTCTTTGAACATGAGATGGTCTTCTCCAACACTTCAAGAAAGGGCTGTAAATTGTAAAACATTGACTTCCTCTCTATAGCTAACCCCTTCTTCCCCTCCGCCCGACGTACAATTATTTTTGACCCAATTAGTAACTCTTGAGCTATTGATAAATAATCCTTTTATTGAACCCTGAGTGCTACCAATAACCAGGCATCAGCAGGTGCTTATGTCCACTTGCTCTGTAAAGTGATTCACTGGCTTGCCTGGAAAGATCAATGTAATACAAATAATGCTAATAAGGTAATAAAATGACATAATGCATTCTCCTCGATGACAATGATTTATCGAAAGAAAGAAACACAATGCACAAAAGTTTACCTTTGGCTGGTCTGCTTTCAATGTAAGGGGTGTAAAATGGGGTGGAACTCGTTGCTGTGCACATAAGAACAGAAACACGCTCCCTGTTCATCTGCACATGAGATCACCTGCAGCTATTTGGTGGGGGAGCAGTTCGCTGCAGCATATAGTTATATACAAACAATATTATCATTATTTTAATAATAGCATGCATTCAGTATGTCTCATTTATCAAAAAATGTACTCTTTTTTTAAGGTATAAGTTCCAACAGACGTCAAGTAATGTGGGACGTACAACAGCAATTTGTGGCCTCCATTGTTTCAAAGATGGCCGACAAGAGTTTTCTCTCTTAAGCCCCATGTGCAACAGAATGCTTCTGTAGTGTACCTGATCAATAAAGTATTAATGTGGGAGGCTCATAAACCGAAGCTGTGGAAAACATACCTCTTGCCTACCCGGGCTTGCTGAGGTAACTATAATTTAAATACAAACATTTTAGGGAGTCTCCAAATTATACATATGAACTTGCACCTTGGTTATCCCTTCATACCCATCTACCCTTGCCATCATTGCCATCATTTTTTATTTCCATTCACTTTTTTTACTGCGTACTGACATTAGACAAAACTCCTTCCTTTCTTCTCTGCCTCACCATGTTCAGAGTGTAATGGTAGAAATGAAAAACAGATCACTGTATCTCTGTTTTTAGATTGCGCCTATCAGACAGCTTAAGTTGTTTGGTTGCGAAATGCTTATTGAGGACTTACCAATAACATGTAGGCGGCTTGGAGCCCACTCGTTGCTTACCATTGGTTGACTTTCCTGTCACTCTCATTTGGCTGCTCCTCACTTGATGGCTTTTTGTCACTCTTGTGTTTGTCTCTCTCATGGAGCATAGGGGCACATGCATCATTGAGACATTTTGCACTTCTTAATTTGCGAAAAATAACGAATCGCAAATTAAGAATTGCAAAATGCTATGCATCATTTTTTTCGGTATTCATTTGTGATTCGGAAAAATCGCAATTTTTACCGAATCCCAAATAAATACCGAATTCTTAAGTTAATTTTCGCAATTCCCATTGATTCCTATGGGCCAAAAGGCCCATAGGAGTCAATGGGAAGGCATTAGCAAATTGCGAGTGGCACTTTGAAAATTTCATGGGTGCAGGGGGGGGTCCAAAGGACCCCCCCATGCACCCCTGAAATGTATTTTTCGCATCATGTTTCACACACACATGTCCTAAGGACATGTGTGTCCGTAACATGAATGTTGAAAAAAAAGCATTTTCAGCATTTTAAACACTTTTTCCAAATTTACCGAGTGGTTCAACCACTCGGTAAATTTGACACCCTAATTGCGATTTTGCACTTTTAAAAGTAATGATGCATTGCTTTAAAGAAATCGCACATTTGCGACTTCTTAAAAGCAATCGCTATTTTAGAACTCGCAAAAATGTTACGAATTCTAAAATTGCTTCATGCATCCCAAAAAGCACTTTTGGAATCGCAAACGGCCGATTTTAAGGAATCGCACCGTTTGCGACTCCAAAAATGCTTGATGCATGTGGGCCATAGTCTCTTTACCACCTCTTTGAATGATTGGATTCTATGCTTCCTCTTCTCACTTTTAGGGAACTACTTTTTCGATTTATTTTAAGCACTACATGAGAGTGCATTTGTTTTCCAGCTGCCTCCCTTCTGTGCCCCCCCCCTCACTCTGCCCAGGGGCTTCTTTCCCCCATTCACACTCATGTTTCTCGCCCTCATCCATGTGCTTCTGCGCTCGAGCTCTCTCTTGCTGTGTTCTCTCCTTCTTGATGCGTCTTCCCTGACCACTGTGTTGCTTTTCCCCCTGCACCATGTTGCTTCACTACCACCATCTCCCCCTCCTGTTCCCTCAGCCCGCTCAGCAATTAATGAAAACAAGAAAAATAAACATGCTAAGCTTTAAAACCGCACGTTAACACAAAAAAAATAAGTATTTTTTTGTAGGCACCTGAATGCATGCTGTCCGCATGCATGCTGTCAAAATAATTCAACGGTTCTGCTGTTCCAGCTTTGTGTTACATTTCTAAATGTAGTGCGTTTCAGCTAATTGGTGTGTTGTTGTAGGTCATTCTACGAACCCTTACCAATTTTTTTTTTAAATTGTTAATACTTTTCCCCTGCAGAATCAGTCTGTCTGTCTGCCTTCCTGCCTACCTGCCTGCCTGCAATGCTGTACAGCATGGCTAAAAAACATTCACAAAGCCAATAGGTCTTCTAGGCCAAACCTATTGGTTTTGCCACTGCTCGTTATTTTTTGCCAATGTAATCTCTTCTGCTTCTTTTATAAACTGTTGTTTTACCATCTAATTCATATACTTGCAGCAAATACAAGAGCGTCAGCATATTTTCAACCTTTAGACGTGTTTGTGCAGTGCTCCAGCAAAGCCTAAGGGGCTCCGACACCTGGGATGCCTCGAAAACCGACATTGTACCTTTGCCAGGAAGTAAGATTGAGGCCACTGCTACTGGTTATGTTTGGGCTGAATGTTACTGGATGAATAACAGCGAGTGCTTGATTGAAAGACAGACTGCAGAGGCATGCCAGAGGGTAATGTAGGTGAGAGTAGTTTGGAAGGTGCACCCTGACTGCTGCTGGAGTTCAGAGCCAGCAGTCTGGCAGCCGGAAGAGCTGTTGTGGGGTTCAGGGGAAGAAGGGTCCCCTTCGAGTGTGCCCTAGCAGTGATGGGGCTGTCTTTGTGGGTGGGCAGGACTTTCAACAATCCAAGTCAGTGGCCCTAGGCCAGTGGCTAGCCACAGAGGGGTAGGTTCCCTACATACACCCTACATCCAGACACTCACATCTGGCACCTAAGCTTTGGAACACATTGCCACGTGAATTAAGACTGGTAGAAGTGGAATATAGATTCAGGAAAAAGTTAAAGGCATGCAGTATTTTTAACATACAGTCACTTAGCGCTGGAAAGCCTTCGGGCAGCTATGAGCTATAGAAATCCATTTAACATAACATAACTCCTATGGAGACACAATGGAAGTTGGCAGGAACAAGGGCTCCAAGGCCAGGGACTCCAAAGTTGCAGTAAGCGGGTTAAGCATTACATGTCACCAGCCACATAGGGGGAGATAGGGGCCAGGTTGGTCACTGCAGTATTGTCCAGCATGTGGACTCGCCCCCAGACACTGGACAATGGCCCTTAGCTTAGTACTAGCTGAATGTTTCTCGACAGCGCCAGATTTCAATGGACTTTTAGAGATGCAGGAACGGAAACCCCTCACACTGTGATAGCCTCAAAGCGGAGAATATATGAGGTTAGATACAAGTTTCTTGAAGGACTGTCGTATGTACCCTGTGTGTGACATGGCAATATGGAGTGTCCTCAGCCTTGTGTATATACATTGAATCAGCTTTTCTCTGTAGCCAGTAAGACATGTTAGGAGCCACCTCTAAATCAGGGAACACCTTTCACCCTTTATGAAAATAAAGGACAGACTATACTACCCCAATAGCTATGGGTGAGTCTTTTTTGGTGTGTGCCTCACGTAAGTGGGGTTCCTTCACCTGAAGATCCATGTGGAGACATGCGTGCTAGTCATGAATCATGATATGAGATGAGTCATTTACGAATGCATGTACACACATCATAGTGACCTGTGATCGCATGTTTCCATCTGCCCTGCAAGATATCATTTGCAGCTGTCCCTGCTGAGCTTAGTGCCAAAGACTGACACAGCACCACAGGAGAGGGTGTTAAAAACAGAGAAACCGGGGCTAATAAGTAATTCCTCAATGTAGTTGTCAGATGAGTTTGAGGTACGTCATGTAGGGCTTTTCACTATACCTTTCTGCAAAATAGAATCAATTATTGTGAGCAAAGATGGTCTTCAGTATAGAAGTAGTGAAAAGAAAAACCTTTATGAGCTTGGCGGTTCTTCTCTGTCATCAATATCAGTGCACCAATTACATTGAGAAAACCACATGGTTTCACTTGTACAGAGGGCACTGGAGTTAAGCCAAAGGTGTTGACTTTGAGCAGGGCACAAGTCGTAAAAAAAGAAGTGGGGGGATGCTGTCACAGGAAGTGACCGTCACGACAGGAAGTGACGTCACGAAAGGTACTGAGCTCCTTGTCCCAGAGAGGCCAAAGAGTGAAGTCCAGCTGTTTGGCAGGGGGGACAACGTCCCCCCAATAAAATAAGTGGGGGGACGCCATCCACCCGCGTGGTACCCCGACTCTAGCCCTGACTTTGAGACCCTGCGTGTTCATAAATCTCATGATCTTACCTACTCAGTGTGTAAGCATCATGCAAGTTATTTTTCGGCTAGACTAGACACATATGATAAAACGATTTTATTTCAAAATCACATTTCTGGCTCAATTATAGGTGACACTACGAGCAGCTGTGCCTTGAGGGAACATGGCTTCCTTTTAAATGCGCGATCAATTATAAAACACAATGTTGTTTTTAAGAATTTTGTCCTAGACAGAAAACCCGCTTGGGTTTTTGTTACCGAAACGTGGGCTAAAGAGTCCTCGGGCCCTGACCTGGTGGAAGCTGTTCCCGAAGGTTATACACTGGTCAGGCAGGATAGGGTCGGACGGATAGGGGGAGGGCTAGGTATTCTGTTTAAGGAGGGTCTGGTATGTCACACCACTACTTTAACTGATCCTCAGGAAACCTTTCAGGCCCTTCATTTCTCCTTAAATGGTCCTTACGTGATCCCATTTACGGGTATCCTTCTCTATCGACCTCCGGGGTCTAGAAAAGATTTTGAAAAAAATCTGCTTGGCATTTTAGAACCCTATTTTGGTTGCGAGCACCTAACGATTCTGGGGGATTGGAACTACCATTTGGAGGACCTGGAGTCCACGGAGACCCTCTCCCTCCTGGATACTTTAACTGCTTGTGGGTTACATCAGCGAGTAAAGGGGGCCACCCACCAGGCGGGTCATACGCTTGATGGAATTTTTTCGCATGACGGGAGGCTGAATGTCAAAGATCCGCTTCCTCTCTCCTGGTCCGATCACTTTGCTGTCCCGATAGAACTGACCTTTACCTCCACGAACAGTAAAATAAAAGATGGGAGTAAGATGGAATCTCGGAGAAATTTTCAGAATGTCTCAAATGAGTCACTCGCCCCGAGGATCCCTAGTGAGGCTATTGTCCGGGAAGAAGATGTAGGCTTGGCGGTACATCAACTAGAAACCACCGTCAAAATAGCAATGGATGAGCTGGCCCCGGCCTCTCTGCGTTATTGCGCTAGGAAGAGGCCGTCGCCCCCCTGGTTTTCTGAGTCGCTAAGGCTTCTTAGGCAGGGAGTCAGGAGACAGGAACGCCTCTGGCAGGCCTCCTGGGATCTCAGGGACAAAGAAGCTCATAAAACATTACTGAGGAGGTACAAGGCGGAGGTCATCAGAATCAAGCAGGAATATTTTTCAACCCTTACCACCTCCCTGTCCTCCTCGAAAGAGCTTTTTAACATCGTTGACTCTCTTACCTCCCTGCAGATGCCTGACCCCGTCATTGGGTCGCAACAGCTCTGTAACGACATTGCCCAGTTTTTTCAATCAAAAATTGGGGATATTTACACTGCGTTAGAGCGGCAGAAATCCTCCTTATCCATTCCCCCTCCTCTTTTATCCCCCCCATATTGGTGGCTGAGGTCTCCTCTCAGGGCAGTCTGGGTAGCTTTCCTCCCCTCTCCCTTTTAGACCTGGAGAATCTTCTTGGCAGGATTAGGTCGGGCTCCCCGCTTGACCCCTGCCCTCTTAAGCTCCTAAAGCAGTGCAAGGAGACTCTGTTGCCGCCACTTTTGGAGATTATGAACAGGGCGATGAGGGACGGGATTTTTCCATCGCAGTGGAAGAGGGCAGTGGTGAAACCACTGCTGAAAAAACCCACGCTGGATCCGGGTGTGTTAAAAAAAATTCGCCCCATTTCCCTGCTCCCAGCGAAGATGCTGGAAATACATCTGAACCAGCATCTCTCAGCCTTCCTGGAAAACTCCGATCTTTTTGAGCTGTCACAGCATGGTTTCAGGAGGGGGCATAGTACGGAGTCTGCCCTAACCATTGTGCTTGATAACATCCGCACTAGAGTGGATAAGGGCCAGACTACCCTGCTCATCCTCCTGGACCTCACTGCTGCGTTTGACACCCTCTCTCCCTCAGTATTAACATCTCGACTGAGGGAGATAGGGGTGGAGGGGGCTGCTCTCAGCCTACTTACCTCCTTCCTTGATCGGAGAGAACAGAAAGTCAAGCTGGGTGAGTTTCTATCTCCATCCCTTCCTGTGCACTGTGGGGTTCCTCAGGGGTCGGCATTAAGTCCGACCCTCTTCAACATCTATGTAACCCCACTGGCCAGGCCTATTAGATCTTTTGGGATGGAAGTAGTCTCCTATGCCGACGACACCCAGATCCTGGTCTCTCTCGCCCCTTCTGTCACTCTGACTGCCTCAAATTTTAGACTATGCATGGAGGCAGTCGCCCAATGGATGAATAGCAATTCATTGAGGCTTAACGGCGAGAAGACAGAGATTCTGGTGTTCGGCGGAAAGAAGGAGATATGGTCGGCGGAATGGTGGCCCACCTCGTTGGGAGTCTGCCCAGTACCCACGGACCTGGGCAAGAACTTGGGAGTCCTGATCGACCCTTCGCTTAGCATGCAGCAGCAGGTGAACAGAACAATTGCTACCTGCTGGGGTGTTATTCACATTCTTAGGAAGATCAAACACTACCTGTCTTTGCAAGCGAGAAAGCAAGTCGTTGTAGCCCTTATAGGGTCGAGATTGGACTATTGTAATGCGTTGTATGCAGGGATCAATAAAGGCCTGCTGCAGCGCTTACAAATGGTCCAGAACGCCGCAGCGAGATTTGTTTTAGACCTGCCCAGACGTTCATCAGCCTCCGCTGCCAGGAAACTCCTTCATTGGCTTCCGATGGAGGATAGGATCCGTTTCAAAACTCTCTGCCTGACATACGGAGCCCTGGCGAGTAATAGGCCGGGAGGAATAGGAGACCTTTTTGTCCCTTATAGCCCTTCCAGAAATTTATGTTCGGCTAAGAAGTCCCTGCTACGAGTACCTCGCATTCGTAGAGCTAAGTGGGGGGGGCAGAGCTTTCTCGAGTCTTGCGCCAAAATGGTGGAACAATCTACCGGAAGAAATTAAGTCTCTGCCCACTATGCAAGCCTTCAAAAAGGCCTTGAAGACTCGTCTTTTTGCCAAAGCCTACTTGTAGTTTTGTTCTTGCCTTTTTTTAAGACTTTTGTCTGTTAGGCGCCTTGATGCCTCCGGGTTTTAGTTGCGCAATATAAGTTGTTTTTCATTTCATTTCATTTCAATTATAGGGCAAGAGACGGACAGACAGAAATCATGGGTATGTGACATAGAGACATTTGTGAAGATGCAATTAAAAAACTCATGTAAGTCCTAAAACAAATGATTGTTCAAGATATTTGCCTTCCCAATGCTATATTGTGCTCAGACCTCTCACCTAAGTTTGACCCAAGCAAGTGTAGCACATGTGGATGTAGTTTCCAGCACATCGGGATGCCCTGATTAATAACTGCAATACTTAATTTTGGCGCGCTTAACAAATCTGACGGTTACTGATATTTCCCAAAAAAATGTAGGCGTTCTTAATGGTAAAAATATCAAAATTAAAGGCCTGATTGGCCGATGTCTTGCTGGCCCTCTTTTCACTACCAATTATTCGTTTACTGATAAAGGGGACACAGTTTTCTTGAAAGATTAACTGCTGATAGCCCAGCTGTTGTAAGATCCTATGACAGAGGCAACATGGATAGAAGTGGTAGTGAAGGGCCACCCTATTTAGGGTTGCCATTCAGACGCCATTTGCATTTGCTTATTTCCTGTCTAGGACTGTAAATCACCCATGGCGGTCACTAACTGAAAAGTCCACAAAACGCTTCCATGAGTTGAGAGAAAGCTCCCAGCACACAAGGGTCATTTATTTTGTTCTTTCCAAACAAAATCACTGCTTTGGAGTCTTGCTTAGGAAAAACACAAGTGTTGACCGGTGTGGTGTGCTGCTGTAGCATGGCGATTCTTCAGTCGCTATTTTTTCCCCGTGAAGTAACTCCTGTAATAAAGATGGAAGTTGCTTCGGGAGATAACATTGCAATAACCTGGCTGTACACTGTAACAAGCACCGGCAAAACCAGAACGTCTCTTCACCAAAGAGCCCTCTGCACATACAAGGGTACACTGGGTGCTATATGTTTAAAGTAATTCCCTATCTTCTTGGCTTGGGACTTTCTTTGATAAGTTACTGTGTGTGCCTTTCTGACTGCACAGTGCTGAGAATTTGTACATGACTTTATAAATAAGATAGCATGATATTCCTCTGACAACAGGATGACTTTTGGGCTGGAGGATCTTACAGTTCACACCACGGACAGCAAACCTTACATAGCAATATTTATGGAAACATGACATTTTAATCAATGAAATGACTGAGGGGGGATAGAAAGCATTGGCAATACGAAACAGACATTAATTACCTTTCAACTACTGATGCCACCAACCCTGGTCACCTTGTCACGTCTTTATTTTGTGTTAATGCTTTTTCAGCACATTATTCTGCATCTGTAAACATAATTTCTGTACTACCCTTCTAAAGAAGTGACATTTCTTCATTTGTAGAATTAACCTAAAACCTAACTGCTAATGCCAAATGCTGCTATTTATGATCCTGCACATCCACTACTTTTAACAACAATCTTGCCACCCGAATATTAGCTTTCTTAAAATTGCTGATGCAGACACCGACAGATGTGGTGCGGCCTTTACTTGAATTATTCCTTTATGCAAGTACATTTTAAACTCATTGTTACAATCAATAATGATGTTGTAGAACTTACTTTTGGTTCTTATATCTCATGAGAGCCAAATATTTTCACGTTGTCAGCTCGAGCATTTGGTTGAGTGGACTACTGAACCCTGACCATGTCTATAAAAGGTGCATCCGTCTCATAACTGCATGCATGTCGTGACTGTCTTTGCGATTTGGGGCTTCACTTTGTTTGAATTTAACCTGTAGCATGTACGACTGGCCGGATAGTGTTTCTTTCTTTCTTTCTCTCTCTCTCTCTCTCTCTCTCTCTCTCTCTCTCTCTCTCTCTATATATATATATATATTTGGGTCTCGCTGGTTCCTGTTCGCTTGTGTGGGTTAATTGCTGCGCTCGAGGACTCCTTGGAACTTTACATACCTCATATATATATATATATATATATATATATATATTTATTTATTTATACAGTTCTCGATTCACAACCAAATAATCGAAATTAAGAGGCGGCACACCAGGAAACGGTACAACAGATTTATTGTGCACCAAACTTAAGGACGACGCGTTTCGGCGTTAGCCTTTGTCAAGTAACTTGGCTGGCACCAACATTGGAGGAAGGAGAACCGCTATTGCAGCGCTTTTGGGAAACTGATATATATATATATATATATATATATATATTTATTTATTTCAGCTCCAGGAAACACCAGGGCGGAGCACTCTCAGGCGGGTGCTTTCAGTGTGAGGGTGCACCCACAAATCAATTGCCGCTTCGCTTTCTATACCTTCTAACATAGATGAAGGTCTTTACCGAAACGCGTCTGTTTGTTACCGTGTCTGTTTGTTGGTGAATAAAATGACCCAAATGACCCTCCGAGAGTGCTTTTTTCTGGTGGATTAAAACCCGAAGGTACAGAAAGCGAAGCGGCAATATATATATATATATATATATATATATATATATATATATATATATATATACGAAATCCTATCAGCACGGCAGCCACGTCTTCACTCACGTACGCCAGCAAATAGGACACAGACCCAGAATTCGTGCTTCAAATTTTATTCACCCAAGGGTCATATATATATATTATAGATAGGACCTAGTTTTAGGTCCATCGGAAAAGCGTTTTCAACTTGCCTATATCTTTGGCGCTGGTTCACAAATCTTCACGTACTTTCCCCCAAAAAATATGTGAGTGATTCAAATTGTGCATGGAAAGGTTCAGGACAAACCATCAGACATGGGTAAAAAAAAGTGTGTTTTCCATGTTAATTCGCATTGGGATTTCAGCCCGAACTGCTGGATGGAATGACACCAAATTTGGCAGGCAGAAAGCTAGCTCTTGTTCCAGAAACAGTGCTGGTATTTGGTATAAATCCGTTTGGAAGTTTTTGAGATATTTAAGGTAAACCAAATTTGTATATATAGGGACACAAATTCTCAGAGTATCCGACAGTCCCCTTGCTGATATCTGATTGGCTGCCAACACATCAACCAGGAAGTGTTGGCAGCCATCTTGGACTTTGCTTCTGCCGAATTCTGCCTAAAATATATTAAAAAAAGGAAAAGTGGCTGGGTAAGAATGGTGCACAGACATAATATCGACTCCAAAATATCGTTTGGACAGAATATCGAGTCAAAAATATCGTTTGGACAAAATATCGACAGGACAGAATATAGACAGCCAAAATATCGTTTTTAAGGTAAGTGAAGTAATATCGACTGTAAATAATATAGAAAGTGAAAATATGTAAGTATATAATATAGATAGTAAAAAAAATCGTTTTTATTTTTAGGGTTCAGGGTCAGTTTTGGGTTTTTGGGTAAAGGGGTATTTTTAGGGTTCAGGGTCAGTTTTGGCTCTTTGGGTAAAGGGGTATTTTTAGGGTTCAGGGTCAGTTTTCAGTTTTTGGGTAAAGGGGTATTTTTCGGGTTCATGGTCAGTTTTCAGTTTTTGGGTAAAGGGGTATTTTTAGGGTTTAGGGTCAGTTTTCAGTTTTTGGGTAAAGGGGTATTTTTAGGGTTTAGGGTCAGTTTTGGGTTTTTGGGTAAAGGGGTATTTTTAGGGTTCAGGGTCAGTTTTGGGTTTTTGGGTAAAGAAGTATTTTTAGGGTTCAGGGTCAGTTTTCAGTTTTTGGGTATTATTTTATTATATTTTGTTACTATATATATATGTTTTAATAAATATGAAATAAAAAATATTTATTTAACTTTCATTAATTATTTAATTATTATAAGTTAATTTAAGTAATTTTAAGTATATTTTAGTAATTAATTATTAATATTAATTTAATTTAACACTGTTTTTAGTAAATACGATATTTTTTACAACTATATTTTTGTAAACGATATTTTTAACTCGATATTTTTGTACTTACCTGTTTGTAGATAAAAACTCGATATTTTGACTGTCGATATTTTGTCAACGATATTTTTGATGGTCGATATTCTTTCCCTCGATATTATTTCAGTGATCCGGTAAGAATACCTTGACCCCTTAGCCCTGGGGTCCCCTGGGACCCCACCTGGGCAAATACAGCATTAGTTTGACATTTTTGCTTGAAGAAAATCGCAACAGAGTTGCAAATCAGCCGCAATTTCTTTTAAAAAAAAGTGTGGTTTTCTGAGCTTGTTTGAAAAAAGGCCCCGGGTGGGCAAGGTCTCTGAGTCATGAGGGAAATTAAAAACACATGCGGATTCCGACAAACTAAAGCGTTGCCACTACAACTGTAGATACATAAACGGGTCTCCCTCAACTCCTGAAGTAGCCATCGTGCGTATGGGGTGCAGCATTGCATAAACCGATCTTGGCAATAAGTGCATCTCTTGTGAACCCTTGGTCGGGCTCCGACCTCCCCTAGGCCAATAGTGGTGTCTCCCCGAAGCAGACCGCTCTTGAGCTGTGTAGTACATTGTTAGTATATTGTTGACGCTCTAGTCCTCTTAGAATGTCTAATGTTAGGAATGCTCCTTGTTCTATGCTTCTCTGTTCTGTACTTTGGCAGTTGACTGGTTATTGCTGCTGAGGACAGTCTGTTCTTGTCCTACTCTGTATCCTAATAAAGGACATATTCAACTACTCTACACTTGCCTATGTACCTATTTACAACAACTTTTTGGCGACGAAGACGGTGTCCTGGAACCCATGTGTGCCGTTCCCTGCGTACGTTGACAAGAACAGACAAGATCGAGGCTGACATCCCTTTCTCCACTTCCAGACTTCAGTAGTTTCCTAAGGTGAGATGTGTCGTTCGCTTTCACCTTCTTCCCTGCGCTGATGGATTTACTGTGGAAGTTTGCCCTGGATAACTGCACCCTTAGGTCCGGCTATGAAGTCTAGTGCGTGACTTTCTCCTTTAAATGAAAATTTACCCGTATCACTTCAACTGCTGTTACTGTACAGGTTTAGTTGAGCGCTCTAACTTTATTTACTGAAGAACTTCCTCTGACATAATTTAACTTACTTGGAAGTTCGTCACTCTTATTGAGCGATCAACCGTCTTCCTTACTTAGACGTTCCTCCCTCTTTGCTCTCCGCTTCTCGTTTGATGACGCATGAGAATGTTCATGGGAGTTGGTGGAAATTGTGATGACGTATTGCAAGCCTCCAATCAGGTTCGAGGAAGCAGTTGTTAACACGACTTGTCCGGAGGTGGTCACATTGCAAAACAGGTGTTGTGACAGTCTTTCTTCTACTTCTTTCTTTCCCCCCTCTACCAACAGTGTACCTCCCTTCATAGTGGGTGACTTTGTTAAAGTCAAGAGTGGGAGGGTTCAAAGAGGACTTTCGAAGTTCAAAGGGCCTTTCAAGGTAATTAAAGTTCTTGATCATTGTGTGATACTCAACAATGGGGAGTTTTGGAACTTCAGAAGGGTAGCTCTTTACAAGAGATCTAAAACTGTTTCTTGTGAGAACGACTCTTCTTCTTCTCTAGGAACCTGTGATTCTTCAAGGGACAATTTTGATTCTTCTTCTCCTACAAGTGGGTATTTATTAGCCACTCAGTCTCAGGTACAATGTATCCCTCAAAGCGAAAACAATCTTTCAGGTGCTGGAGATGCTCCGTTTTCTCAAGTCCAAGGTGTGTCTGAAGGTGGCTTGTCTAATGATCCTCAAAGGGTCCGCAGAGTTCCTGTTTACTTACAGGATTTTGTTTGTTAGTTTTTTCTTTTTGTTTTTTTTTTATTTCTTTTGTTTTTTTGTTTTTAAAGAAGGAAAGAAGATGTGTAGTACATTGTTAGTATATTGTTGACGCTCTAGTCCTCCTAGAATGTCTAATGTTAGGAATGCTCCTTGTTCTATGCTTCTCTGTTCTGTACTTTGGCAGTTGACTGGTTATTGCTGCTGAGGACAGTCTGTTCTTGTCCTACTCTGTTTCCTAATAAAGGACATATTCAACTACTCTACACTTGCCTATGTACCTATTTACAACAAGCTGCTGGAGAGTGCCCTGACCCCAACTCTCTCACCCTCCCAGAGCATATGGTTCATAAATGCTCCTAGTGTTTTCATACAGCAGTTCTGCACCTAAAGCCATTCTGCTACAGAAGCAGTGTGCTTATAAACCTCTTTTTACCCAGATATAAGTTGACATTACTTCGGCGGGGAATCCCGCTGCAGGCTCCTGAGAGGCCTTTCATAAATCACTTCCTTACCGCTTGTCTCCACGTCCAGATCTAAGTGTGTGTGTGGGGCACTGTGATGTGGATTTATGCACTGAGCAGGTTCCTATTTCTCTGCACATGGGGAGGCCCAGCAGTTGCAAGGTCTGCTCCTTTACATATAGCATTGTTTATTTGCCTTTGAATGTACCATGACACACAAACACCCAACCAGGCCCCCAGAGGAACACTGCCTGGGCTTTCATTTGTTTATTGTTGCAGTGTGAACTTTCAATTGACGAGGCAAGAAAGGGTTCCAGTTCGACAAGGGTTTATATTAGAATAAAATTGTAATTACAATAAGTCCACATTGCAGATACCTTATCCCTCACATCACCCGTTCACCATTCACACTGCATCACACACAGAATGCCTTCCATTCAGCTATACATCTGCTGTAATCTTTCTACAACTTTCAACATTAAAAATAGACACAAGAAAATGCACCATATGTTGAACGAAGCTATATCATGCCATCCACAACACAAAAAACCCTCTGAAACTGACAGCTGCACTACGTACACCTTCAGTACCAACCTCAAACTCCATACACCACATCTTTCTCTATGTAGTCTTTATAGCTCAAAGAACACTATGTAAACCTATGTAAAGCATTCCCTAACACAGCCCACTAAACTGATTCTGCCACAATACTCCAGACTCCACCATGCCTTTCTCACAAAACATTAACACTCATGCATACCACCCGAGGACAACATCAAACACTACCACCACCACTTAACAACACACATCCATCACAACTAGTTCTAAAATGTGCAGCACACCTCACAGTCCACTTAAACCCAACCACAATTTAGCATAATAACAGTAGGAAGAATATATACCTTTACTCACAGAACCTCTCAAACTCTCTCACAGCCACTCGCAGACCCATTCAGACACTCATGCGCCGACTGGCAGACCCACTCAGACATGTACAACCACTCACAGACCTACCCATACACTTATGCACCCACTTACAGAACCACTTGTACTCCTCACCCCCATGCATAGACCTACTCAGAGATTCACCCAACAACTCACAGACCCACTGACTCACACACTCAATCACAGACTCACACACTCACTCACAGACCCACTCAGAGACTCAAACACCCACTCACTGACCCACTCAGATACTCATGCACTCACTGACAGATTACAAACACTCATGGAGGTACTTGCAAGCCCACTCAGAGACTCTCATACCCACTCAGAGACCAACTCAGACACTCATGCACCCAGTGAGACACTTATGCAGTCACTCCCAGACCCGTTCAGATACTCATTCACCCACTAACATGCCGATTGAGGCACTCGCCCACTGAGACACTCAGGGACTCACTCACACACTCACTCATAAAGGTTACAGTTTACAGTTGGAAAATAAAATTAAAAAAACATAGAAATTCACAAAAAATTCCAAAGGTTATTGGGATATTATAGTTAGCAAATCGCATTAAAAAAGCCTTAGAAATGTACTGAAAAACAAAGGTTACAGAGGCATTACAGTTTAAACCATTTAAATTCAGCAGTTATAGTTACCTGAGCTAAGTATAACACATGCCCCAGCAATGCTCTGCTTATGACCTCACATATTACGTCATTCATAACATGGTCAGTGACATCACTGATGACAACTTTAATGATCTAACTGACGACATCACCAATGGCATCATTCACAGAACCACTCATGCACCCGCTCGCAACTCTATACAACCTCCCATATAACAACTCTCACACCCATACAACCGCTCACATACCCATTCACAGACTCACACAAGTACTCACACAACCACTCACTCATACATAAAGCCACTCACACACCCACTCACTCACTCATACAACCACTCACATAACCACTCACTCACTCACTCATACAGCTATACATACATCCAGTCAGTCACCCATACAGCCACTCACTTAGCCACACACTCACCCATACAGCTAATCACATACACACTTATTCACCAATGCAGCCACTCACACACCCACTCACTCACCCATACAGCCTCTCAACACAGCCACTCACCCATACAAATACTAATGCACTCACACACACTTACACCCACTTACATACCTATTCACACATCCATACAAGCACTCACACATCTGCTCACTCACCCATGCAGCCATTCACACAGTCCCTGACTCCCCATTACAGCCACTCACACACCAACTCGCTTAACCAGACACTAACTCAAACAGTTACTCACTCACCCATACAGCTGCTTACACACCCAGTCATTCATGCATACAGCCATTCAGAGACCCACTCACTTACCCATGCAGCCACTCAGAACCCACTCAAACACGGATACACACAGCCTCTGACATATTATGTTAGAAGTAGTATCACTCATTAGTAGTGCACCTCATATACTAATCTAACTTTTGTAGTAGGTTAGAATATATCTTTGTAAGAATGTTTATGTTATGTATGCTTGTAAAGCGCTTGAATGCCGAGGCGTCTTGGCGCTGTGGTGTGTGGTGTGTGGAGGGGATGGCTGAGGGGGTGAGATCTTAAAGGGCTGTAAACAGCCAAGTCTTTAAGCTCCTTCTGAAAAACTGGAGGTTGGGTTGGGTCCTCAGAAGGAGTGGCATCTTGTTTCAGAGTTTGAATGCACAATGCGTGATTGCTCTGCCCCTCCATCTTGCCCGTCTTATCCTTGTGGTATCGATGAAGCCCTGATTGGCTGATCTGAGGTGACAGGTAGGAATGTAAAGTGTAAAGAGAGCTTGGAGATCCTCGGCACCAGCGCCATAGATTGCTTTATGTACCACAGTTAAAGCTTTGAACTCAACATGTTGTTTGATAGGCAGCCAATGTAAAGTTTTTATGCGGACCGAGGTTGGCTGACCTCTGGGAATACCCAGTAGGGTTCTCGCTGCGATGTTTTGCAAAGACTGCAGTTTTTTGCAGCTGGTACTTATCAATTCCCAGAAACAGGGCATTGCAAAAGTCCAGTTTCGATAATAGGAGAGCGACCATCACGGTCTTCTGAAGATCTTTAGGAATGTACAGGAGTATTTTCCTCAGAAATTTTAGAAGATAACAACATGATGAGGTCAGACTGTTTATCTGTGGGCCAAAGTTCAGTTTGGCATAAAAAATGATACCCAGATTTCTGACTTTTTCTACTGGAGAGGGGCAGTCTCTAGCCTCCATGGGCCACCAGGACTGGTTCCAGAGTGGTTGTCCCGACCCGAACTTCATCACCTCCGTTTTGTTAGTGTTTATTTTCAGATGTTTCTGGCTCATCCAGGCCATGATCTCGGAGAGGCAGATGTGAAAACTGTCTGCTGTGGTCTCTGGTCGATCGCTTATGGAAATGACAAGTTGAGTATCGTCGGCGTACGAGACCATATCAAAGCCATGCCTTCTAACGAGATTGGCCAATGGGGTGACGTACAGATTGAACAGGGTTGGGGAAAGGGCAGAACCCTGCGGAACACCACATGGGAGGATGAAACTCTCAGATTTTAAATCATCTCAGAGCAGCCGCTGCTCTCACGCCTTCAAGAAGGAGGACAGGAGGTCTAAAGCGGTCCCCCATATCCCTACGTCTCCCAGCAGCTGTACCAGAGTGGTATGGTTCACGGTATCAAATGCAGCTGAGAGATCGAGGAGCACGAGGACCGCTCTCCCTCATCCACCACCCTGTGGATTTTTCTGTGGCAAGGATTAAGGCGGATTCGGTGGAGTAGTGCGAGCGGAAACCGTGCTGGGAGGCATCCAGTAGTCTGTCATCGTCAAGATGTTTAGTTAGAGCCGTATTTAAGTGTTTTTCAAGAACTTTGGCCATCATTGGCAAACTGGCGATGGGTCGGTAGTTGTGAGGGTCAGTAGGATCTAGACTGTTTTTTTTAAAAAGGGTAGTAATGGATGTTGTCTTCCAGATTGCTGGATTGCAGCCGGATGTTATAATTTGGTTCAAGACAGGAGTGAGGTTTTCACAGACTGTATGGGCTGCCTGATGCATAATAGAAGGTGGGCAGGGGTCTGTAGGTGCCCCAGATTTTATAGAGAGTAAAAGTTTATGAGTTACTTCGTTCGTAGGGGGCTGAACGTATCAAAGAGAACTAGCTACCAGGTAGGAGCTCCTAATGTGTGTATGTGGAACAACACATATGTCTTTTAGGAAGACCCTCACTCACCAACCTAGTTGGTGACATGCTTCATCATGGGTCCCATCCAAGGTACCAAGTGCACCTTGGGTGTGCCTCAACGCCTGGATAGAGCACAGCTGGTTTTGTGCAGTGAGTGTGCAGTGAAGGTGAAATGAATGTGGTTTAAAAGGCTGTCTGTAGGGTCCAATTAAACAACAAAAGACTACTGGGCTAGCTTTCTTCGGGACCTTATGTGCGTTGACGGAGTTCTGATGCCGCCAGAATAGGTACTGCGATGGGTTGTTGATCTTAAAGAAAGTATGACAATAGGTCAGGCCCCCACACAGAACTCATGGGGCACTTTCCAGAGAATCTCTGAAAATGTGCCGCTAGAGGCAACCATCCTCTATCACATAAAGCACCTGAGAGAGTGCGCCACGTAGATGGTATCTAATACACTTAGTTTTAGACCACCTTTTTAATTTCACGCACATAAGGTCCTGAAGAAAGCCAGCCCAGTATTGAGAGACTGGCAGAAACATGTTGACTGCATAGGATATCGGAGCATAAACACCTCCGCGGATATCCACCTCTCTCCTTTTTAACTACTCCAGAGGGCCCATACATTGAAATAGTCTTTTGTTGTTTAACGGGACCCTACGGACCAATTGCAAGTTGAGGAAAATAAATACATGCAAAGGATTTAAAAGTCCCTCAGTACACCTCAGCTGTAATTGTACACAGTGAATTGGGGAGTCCGTTTATCAAGGACAGATTAAGTTAAGACCCATAATGGCATGGCTGAAAATCTGGTCGAATCCCAAGGCAGTCTTAAGTAGACAAATCATGGAAGACTGCTTGCACAGGGATATAGGGTTACATATCCCTTGGTTAAATTATGTCAAGACTACCCTGGAGGGTATCGACCGGAAGGATCTGTTTATTAACCCCAACTCCATTTTATCTTCGGATAAACCAAAAATTAAAAGATTGTTATCCGATCATTTTGAGAAGTGTAGATCAGTAGGGGAATCAACTAAACAATCTGTAGCTGCCCTTAGCCTCATAAAAAATGAGGGCATGGAGCCATAGCTGTATCTGGTCCACAACACACAAGCCAGATTCCTAATAACCCGCCTTAGGTTTAACCTACTACCACACTAATTGGCGGTTCCTGCAGGTTTTACACTAACAATTGCTCAGAAGGGTGCCTGCGGCTGCGACAATAGGTCTCCCCAGGACACCCTTCATTTTGTACTTTTGTGTCCCTTTTTTAAGTTCCCCCGGTGTAAATATCTGGTAAAAAGTTTAAAAAATGAAAAATGTAGGCACACTAAAACAGCATTACTCTATCTGCAAAGAGCTAATGACCCATGGACTCTCTTTTGTATTATGAATTTTTTGAGGCTCACCGTGAGGATAAGAAACACAAGAGGAGTCAGTTAATCATGTGGTTTTTTAGTATGTATTTTTTCATCTGCTTGTATTGGTAATTCGAGCTGATTCTCAGATGTATTTAATTTCATTTTAACCATGTAAATATATTTGTACTTTTATGATTTTTTTAATCATCGAATAAATAATTACTGAACTGAACAGTCTTTTAAACCACATTCATTTCACCTTCACTGCACACTCACTGCACAAAACCAGCCCCGCTGTATCCAGGTGTTGAAGCACACCCAAGGTGCACTCGGTACCCTGGGTGGGACCCGATGATGAAGCATGTCACCAACTAGGGTGGTGAGTGAGGGTCTTCCTAAAACACATATGTGTTGTTCCACATACACACAATAGGAGCTCCTACCTGGTAGCTAGTTCCCTTTGATACTTACATATAACCCTAGGGGAAGTTAACTGGCTTCTACCTTTCCTCTCTCTTCATCTTGATTTTGATCATTGAATATATCTTTAACACTCATAAACTCTTACAAAATACTTATGCGCACTGGATGATGTTTTATCAGTGAGGTCACCAGGGATGTAATTTCCGATGCCATCAGCGATGTCACTGACCATGTCATGAGTGATGTAATATGTGAGGTAATAAGTAGTGCATTGGGGCTACAGAATGTAGTTATAGGTAGGACCTAGTTTCCATAGAAATTTTTTTTTGACTTGCGTATAACTTTGGTGCCATTTGACAAATCTTCTCGAAAGTTTCCAAAATAGTGCCCTGCTGTGTCTTGTTGTGCATGGAAAGTTACATCCATTCAGACACCCACTCACTCACCCATACCGCAATTCACACCCTCACTCACACACCCAAACAGTCACTCACTCAGCCACACAGCTACTCACACACCCTTATACACCCACACAGCCAGTCACACACTCACTCACACACCCATTCAGCCAGTTACACAACCACTCACACACCCATACAGCCACTCACACACCCACTCACACACTGATACATACAGTCAGACAGCCACTCACTTAATATATGTTAGAAGTAGTATCACTCATTACTAGTGCACCTATTATCGTAATTTAACTTTTGTAGTAACTTAGTATATATGTTTAACAATCATAAGCTCATAGAAAATATGTACACCTAGAAAACCATTCACACCCCCATTCACATACCCATAGAGCTGCTCACACACCCACTGAGAAAGCAACACAGCCACTCACACACTCACAGACCCATACAGCCACTCAGACACCCATACACACTCATACAGACATTCACACAGCCACTCAGATAACATATGTTAGATATAGTATCACTCATCAGAACTGTAAAAAGTATACTAATTTAACTTATGTAGCCGCTTAGTACATATTTTTAAATTGAACAAACATTTATGAAACATTCACACTCACTGGATGATGTCATCAGTGATGTACCTGATTATGTCATGAGTGATGCAATATGTGAGTTCATAAGCAGTGCATTGCGGGGCATATGTTATAGTTGGCTCATGTGACTATAACTATTGAATTTCAATGGTTTTGTACTAGTGAAATCTGAGCCTAACTTTAACGTCCCTGTTTGAGGGAGTTAAGGCTACCCACTATGGCCTGGGATGCCACTTCACTATCCATTATGGGGGATACACACGTGCTAGGGCCCAGTACCTTGTTACCCAGTACACCAAAGGTTCATTTGAGGAGGAGGAGGGATGGATATGACGGTAAAATCACATCAGTTCTTGATGTCAGGAGATATGGAGGAGTGCTTCTCTGCGAACTACTGCCCAGTTTTTCCATCTTGTTTTTAATAGTTATGTGTATATTGATAACTGTATTGCTGTTATTCACATATCTAAAAAAATCGGGATGTGCAGACTTTTTCATATTTTGCCTGTAATATATGCTTTGGCATACAATTTTCTCATGTTCAAAAAAAGAAAACAAACAAAAACAATTATGTCCTGTGTGTGTGTGTGTGTATATATATATATATATATATATATATATATATATATATATATATATATATATATATATATATATATATATATATATATATATATATATATTTATATATATATATATATATATATATATAAGATGCATGATTGTACTGTATATTGCTGCTATCTGTATCCCGAAATGAAAAAACAAGTTTATAAAAAAGAAACTAAAACGTCCCTGTAACCTTTGGATTTTTCAGCGAATATATCTATATCTATATACATATAGGCTGAAAGCTGAGTGGCTTGTTGTAAGTGGGGCTAGACTTGCAGATGGCAATATAGAACCATATTACACATTACGTGTTATACTTTTTTTTATTTTACATGTTTATTTTGAGGTAGTTAGCTTGAAAACTGTTTTTCTTAAAAGCGAAGCTACATCTGGACACTGATTGTAACTAGAATGCATAGTTTTTTTTTCCATTTATGAAATACATTGTTGATAAACACAATAGCATGTGGTGAGGCCAGTGCATTTATTCGATTCAGTGGCAGCAGCATTTAACCAAAAGGGATAGATTTAGCAAGTTTACTGCATAGTGTCCCACATAATTTGCAGATTTCACAAAAGATGTTGTTTGTAGCTCAAAGAAATGTGAATAATGACAAAGAATTTGCAGCATAATTAGCATTTTTGCTGTATAATTTAGACAACTTTAAAAAAACGGTTGTCTTCTATGCCATATAATCATAATAGCCCTAACAATAGTAAAGCTCTACAGAGTGGTTTGGTGGCTGTCACAGGAAACAGTGAAATAACTTCCATATTTCAACATTCTATGCAACATTTCTATAAGACTTAAGTTTGTGCAATAAAGTACCAAAACATGATTTATATGTACACATTACTTTTTGCTCATTGTAGTTTGCTTTTTTGTAGTTTTGTAATTAGCAGAAATTGTCATGTTGGCATGACACTGCAAATACTTGATAAGGTATATAGGGTTGTGTCTGAGGTAGACGTATTTATGGAGCTGTGTGGTGTATCATGTTCTCTAGTTCTTTACAGGTGCCTTTACAGTGTGTTTTATTCAATAATGTATTTGTACTATAAGTGCTTGAAATGCCAAACATAAGTGTTTCAATAAGAAGCCACTACACAGACTAGAATCCACAGAGCCATCTTCGTAGAACTGACTAGTATTCCCTATGCTGAGCAATGGGCTGCACCCGAGGCAAACTGTAGGAAAGAGGTCACCATGGTATCCATGGAACTTTGTATTTGAGGGTAAAAAGACCTGTGTTTTTTTTTTAAACTAGGGCTCTCTGATCCTGTCTTAGTCAAAGTATTAGCAGACCTTTCCAAGCTTGTGTATTTAAGAAATGTATTTATTCAACTCAACCAAATGGAATCTTACCACGATAGCAATACAAATTACAAAGCAAACATTTGCGAACAATCTGTTCAGTGTACAGTAAGCATTCATTTACCTAGCTTTGCAGATGGATTAGGCAGAGTGAATAAAAAAAGTCATATTTTAAAGCAGTGTTCCAAAGGCTAATGGCGCAATGCTCGGTAGTCTTTTGTAGTTATCATAATCTCAACCGAAAGAGAAGTGTATGAATGCTAACAAAAAGGCTCAACATACTTACTTCGCTTTATGGTAGGTACTACGGGCAAGATGTAGGTAAATTCAATTTAGCGAGTCCTTAATAGCGATTTTTACCGAATCGCTATTAAGGACTCGCTAAATTGAATGTAGGTAGGAATCGCTAAAATATTAGCGATTCCTTAATATTCCTTAATAAGGAATTGCTAATTGAGATTCGTTAATAAGGAATACCTAGCCATTCATTCCTATGGGCTAGGAGGTCCATAGGAATGAATAGGAAGATATTCACTATTTGCGATACGATATTAAAGAATCGCAAATAGCGGGAGCTATTTCAAGGGTGCCAGGGTGTCCAAAGGACACTCTGTTGCACCCTTGAAATGTGCATGTGTGCACATGTGGCGCACATACATGCCCTAAGGGCGGTGCACAGACATAATATCGACTCCAAAATATCGTTTGGACAGAATATCGAGTTTTAAATATCGTTTGGAGAAAATATCGACTAGACAGAATATCGACAGCCAAAATATCGTTTTTAAGGTAAGTGAAGTAATATCGACTGTAAATAATATAGACAGTGAAAATATCCAAGTATATAATCTAGATAGTAAAAAATATAGTTTTTTAAATAATATTTAATTATTTATAGTGTTTTTATGTTATAATATGTGTGAAAAGTGTCATTTTTTTAATTATTGTGTCATTTTATTCTGTAGCGGGTTGTGGGTTTATAGGGGAATAGGGTGGGAAGTAATTTAATTATAATTAATTAAATATGTAAATTTATTATTTGGTAGTAATAATTAATTAATTGGTAATTAAATAATATATGTTAATTATTTAAAATTTAATTGGTAATTAATTTAATTTAATTGATTAATTGCTATTTATGTAAATTAAAATAATGTATTTTCTGTAGCGGGTTGTGGGTTTATAGGGGAATAGGGTGGGAAGTAATTTAATTATAATTAATTAAATATGTAAATTTAATAATTGGTACTAATATTTAATTAATTGTTAATTAAAAAATATTTGTTAATTAATTAAAATGTAATTGGTAATTAATTTAATTTAATTGATTAATTGCTAATTATGTTAAATTAAAGGGGTATTTTTAGGGTTCAGGGTCAGTTTTTAGTTTTTGGGTAAAGGGGTATTTTTAGGGTTCAGGGTCAGTTTTTAGTTTTTGGGTAAAGGGGTATTTTTAGGGTTCAGGGTCAGTTTTTAGTTTTTGGGTAAAGGGGTATTTTTAGGGTTCAGGGTCAGTTTTCAGTTTTTGGGTAAAGGGGTATTTTTAGGGTTCAGGGTCAGTTTTTAGTTTTTGGGTAAAGGGGTATTTTTAGGGTTCAGGGTCAGTTTTTAGTTTTTGGGTAAAGGGGTATTTTTAGGGTTCAGGGTCAGTTTTCAGTTTTTGGGTAAAGGGGTATTTTTAGGGTTCAGGGTCAGTTTTTAGTTTTTGGGTAAAGGGGTATTTTTAGGGTTCAGGGTCAGTTTTTAGTTTTTGGGTAAAGGGGTATTTTTAGGGTTCAGGGTCAGTTTTTAGTTTTTGGGTAAAGGGGTATTTTTAGGGTTCAGGGTCAGTTTTTAGTTTTTGGGTAAATGGGTATTTTTAGGGTTCAGGGTAATTTTTGGGTTTTTGGGGTACATATACAATATTGCCTATTATTTAATTAAATTTTGTTACTATATATATATGTTTTAAGAAATATGATTAAAATAATATTATTTTTTTACTTTCATTAAGTATTTAATTATTAAAAGTTATTTTAAGTATTGTTAATTATATTTTAGTAATTAATTTTTTATATTAATATAATTAAACATTGTTTTTAGTAAAGTCGATATTTTTTACAACGATATTTTTGTAAACGATATTTTGTACTCGATATTTTTGTACTTACCTGTTTGTACATACAAACTCGATATTTTGGTTGTAGATATTTTTTCCTCGATATTTTGGGTAGTCGATATTTTGGTAGTCGATATTATTTCAGTGATCCCCTAAGGGCATGGATGTGTGCCACATGGCAGTTTTAAAAAGCAAAAAAGTGCTCTTTTAAAGGAAATCGCTACTTACCACCAACTTGAAGTTGGTGGTAATTAGCAATTCCTTAAGGCTGAAGTGCACTTTTTCTACTGCTATTTACATTGCATTTAAGGAATCGCTATTTCGGAATCCTTAAATGCAGGAGCAAAATAAGGAATCGCAATTTTGCGATTCCTTATTTTGCAAGTGGGTTTCAACTCACCTACATTGCTCTCAGTCAAATACCGGTTGGTAACGCAGAAATTCGTAGAATTTCTGCATTACCTCTCTGTATTTGGCCACCTACATCTGGCCCTACATTTTTTAACTGTTCATAAATGTGCCTTCTTAATGAAAAGTTACTAATGCTGGTAAACTAGGAGTAAGAGAGAAGGAGCGTAAAATTGGACAAAAAGAGGTGCCCTGACAGTTTACCCTTCCCAGGCTTGTAATAAGTAGAATGTGAATTTCTCATTGACATGCTAGAGTAACTCCTCACCTTTCTTCAGGGAGAAGGTGTATGATGACTCATTCAAACTCTTCTATTAGAGACAAGACTCCCCCTTGGGCCAAAGGTCTAAGGATATAGTGGAGGGCAGCAGAGCAGGGAAAAGAAACTACTTGTTATATCGCACGATGACCTTTCTAACAAAATGAGAATTCCATCACTTCTGGGAATGAAGGAAGGAATAGCTCTTAAAAGTTAGTATACAGCCAACTCCTCACCAAATACCCTCTAACAAGGACTGGACACTGGTCACTGGTTAGGAGAAGACCTAACCGAATTTCTCTAGTAGGGAGTCATGTGACAAAAACCTAAACTGTGTTCCCATTATCCTTCTATAGGCATACAGACCCCTAGCAATAGTAGGGGGTAGGAACATGCTAATGTACGTTTTCAGCATTATTTTGAATATTGACATACAGACAACTGTTTTTCTTACTTGTACTCTAAGCACAAATCATGAACCAATGATCAAAGCAGGGAACTGCTTGGTCAGAAATATTGGTTGCCATTTGCAACTAGTATTTTGCAACGCGAAAGCTTGTTTGCAAACTGACCTATGTATAAATAGTCTGATTCACAAAAAAGGATTCGGATATTCATCAGGTAACTCACTCCGATTGAAAGACATTACAGGGACGGTGGCTTGCAAGGGTCATCAGACCGCTATGACTGTGATTGCCTCTCAAGAAAGAAAACTTTTTTAATAAATGCAGTCCAGAAGTTTTCTTTTTTTTCAAGTTTGTTTAAGAATTGACGGTGATCCCCTAGACCACAGTGTGCTGCTAAATATGTTTTTTAAGATTCACAAAGGGGAAGAGGTTGAAGCTGGGTCTTTCCTCTTGAGAAGGAATTACCACCCTAACTTCAGAGTCAATAATCTTTCAATGTTTTGTGACCGGATTTCAGTTGCAAAACATTGATATAACACATGCAGTTTAAGGGATACGTACTACACAGACCTCCCAAATTGCGTATCCATTCGGAAAGCCATTTTTGGAGGGAGTAAAACTTTATCAACTCCTAAAATTGCTTTATTGCATTCAAAAAACATTTTAACAGTTTCAAACACTGAATTTGAGCATTTGCGACCATTAAAGCAGGGATGGATATCTACAATACCACTTTTGTGATTTATGTTATCATGTGTTCTTGCTACCAAATATACATAGTGAGTACCACCAGGCCACTTAAAGTAAGAGCACTACTAGAATATCACAAAACCAATATCAAGGCACCTTTGACAGAACACTTTGCTAAATCACAAACACAATAAAAACTTCACTTTCTTTGGTAAGGAAAACATGCTACAAAAATCAAGTGGAGGGAGATGTGAGCTCAAATCGAGGAGAAAGGAGAGTGAATATATTTCGAGAATGGATACAGTTTAGATTGGCCATAAAAAAGAACCCGGAATGCACTATTGGTTATGCTAATCAAGTATCTGTATCACATAGAAGGATGGCTGAGTACTGTGGATGCTAACACAACCAGAATACTAACCAGAGTGTTTTGCTGCGGAATACTTATAACAATCAACCTACTCACAACCTGCTAACTGCTATGGCTTCATAAAAGCATTCCCCCCCTTTAATATTATGACCCTCCCGCTTCCTTTACACCACAACATTTCTTTGTTAATCAAATCGCCATAACCTGTGTGCTCCGTCCATGCCATTCTATACTTCATTATTGAGATCATTAACTGAACTCCATAGCCCCATAAACTGTAACGTGAATTTCATTATACTGTGTTAAAAGGATGGCCCTTTAATATACACCTGCATTCACTAATACAGGTCATTGCCTGGGGACCCTCTTGGGTGACAAGCAGCGCTCTACAAATTCACCTGACATTACACTACATATGATTAAGAGGTATACATTGCTGATAGAAATAATTATATCTGTATAACAAATTGTGTCAAATATCACCTGTTTTGATGTCCATGTTGAACTTTTTGGCGTAATGCAGTGCTGTTTCTTGAAGTTCCTGGTTGTAAAGTCAGCCAAGGCCCGTGGAGGGAGTTTCGGTGGGGCGGAGAGGCGGGGCGGGGGAGGGGCAGGGTGGGGGGTGCTAAAAACCGGAGTATGGATAATTGAAGGTAAGTAAACAATGTGATACATAAAACGAATGTCGTAGCGCACCCTGCATGACATTTTGCGATGCAGGGCGCGCTACGAAATTCGTTTTTATTAATTACATTGTTTGCTTACCTTCAATTATCCATACTCCGGTTTTTAGCACCCCCCGCCCCACCTCTCCGCCCCACCGATACTCCCTCCACGGGCCGTGGCTGTGTAAAGTACTCCAGAGTTGAAAACATCACACACGATGTAGTATCATCATACAAACACGACTCAGGAGCTCAGATAATATGTGAATAAAATACCAATACTGCAGATTGCTCAAGTTTAGCACTAACTAGCTCTTACATTAATATGGTATTTCCAAGGGTGTACAGTCATAATATCGAGTCTCTTATTTCGACTGGACAGAATATCGAGTAAAAAATATAGAATGGACATAATATCGACTAGACATAATATAGACAACAAAAATATCGACTAGAGAAAATTAATATCGAATAGAATGGACATAATATCGAATCAAAAATATAGAATGGACATAATATCGACTAGACATAATATAGACAACAAAAATATCGAATTTAAGGTAAGTTAATAATAATTTTTATTTTTTGTGTAATATAAGTCTGTAGCGGGTTGTGGGTTTATAGGGGAATAGGGTGGGAAGTAATTTAATTCTAATTAATTAAATATGTTAATTTATTTATTGATATATATTTAGAATTAATTGTTAATTAATTATTAATTGGTAATTAATTAAAATATAATTGGTAATTAATTATAATTGATTAATTGATAAATATTTTATTTTTAGTAATTTATTTTCTGTAGCGGGTTGTGGGTTTATAGGGGAATAGGGTGGGAAGTAATTTAATTATAATTAATTAAATATGTTAATTTATTTATTGATATTTATTTAGAATTAATTGTTAATTAATTATTAATTGGTAATTAATTAAAATATAATTGGTAATTAATTATAATTGATTAATTGATAAATATTTTAATTTTAGTAATTTATTTTCTGTAGCGGGTTGTGGGTTTATAGGGGAATAGGGTGGGAAGTAATTTAATTATAATTAATTAAATATGTTAATTTATTTATTGATATTTATTTAGAATTAATTGTTAATTAATTATTAATTGGTAATTAATTAAAATATAATTGGTAATTAATTATAATTGATTAATTGATAAATATTTTAATTTTAGGGTTCAGGGTCAGTTTTCAGTTTTTGGGTAAAGGGGTATTTTTAGGGTTCAGGGTCAGTTTTCAGTTTTTGGGTAAAGGGGTATTTTTAGGGTTCAGGGTCAGTTTTCAGTTTTTGGGGTAAAGGGGTATTTTTAGGGTTCAGGGTCAGTTTTCAGTTTTTGGGGTAAAGGGGTATTTTTAGGGATCAGGGTCAGTTTTCAGTTTTTAGGTAAAGGGTTATTTTTAGGGTTCAGTGTCAGTTTTCAGTTTTGGGGTAAAGGGGTATTTTTAGGGTTCAGGGTCAGTTTTCAGTTTTTGGGTAAAGGGGTATTTTTAGGGTTCAGGGTCAGTTTTCAGTTTTTGGGTAAAGGGGTATTTTTAGGGTTCAGGGTCAGTTTTCAGTTTTTGGGGTAAAGGGGTATTTTTAGGGTTCAGGGTCAGTTTTCAGTTTTTGGGTGAAGGGGTATTTTTAGGGTTCAGGGTCAGTTTTCAGTTTTTGGGGTAAAGGGGTATTTTTAGGGTTTAGGGTCAGTTTTCAGTTTTTGGGGTAAAGGGGTATTTTTAGGGTTCAGGGTCAGTTTTCAGTTTTTGGGGTAAAGGGGTATTTTTAGGGTTCAGGGTCAGTTTTCAGTTTTTGGGTAAAGGGGTATTTTTAGGGTTCAGGGTCAGTTTTCAGTTTTTGGGGTAAAGGGGTATTTTTAGGGTTCAGGGTCAGTTTTCGGGTAAAGGGGTATTTTTAGGGTTCAGGGTCAGTTTTCAGTTTATGGGTAAAGGGGTATTTTTAGGGTTCAGGGTCAGTTTTGGGTTTTTGGGGTACAGGGGTACTTTGTAAAAATAAAGTAAAATTACATTTAAATTAAATTTATTTAATAAAATTAAATTATATTAAATTATATTATAATATTTTTTATTAATTTATATTCAAAAAATTATTATATACTTACCAATACTTACGTTGTAATGGTATGCGTTGTAAAAGTATATGCGTTGTAAAATCTTGCGTTGTAAATGTATGCGTTGTAAAAGTTTTTGCGTTGTAAAAGTTTTGTTGTAATGGTAGGCGTTGTAAAAGTATGCGTTGTAACGTCATACATCCCTGGAGTGGGAATAGTAATTTTAACCTCTACGCTATCCAGCGCTTTCCCTACTGTTGCACCCACTGGAGTGGGAGTAGTAAATTTTACCTCTACGCTATCCAACACTTTTGCTAATGTTGAACTCACTATAGTTGTAACAATAAATTTTAAACATTTTCTAAAATGTTATATATGTTTATTTAATAATATGTTTATATATATATATATATATATATATATATATATATATATATATATATATATATATATATATATATATATATATATATATATATATGAACATACAAACAAACAGCTTCTTCTGGAGTGCTGGAACCTAAAGGAAGTTGGCGCAGATACCGGCGAAGCAGTCTGGGTCAATAATATCCAAAGAATCCACAAAAATGAATGTCTTGCGCTCTCAGGCAAAAAGGCAACAGGGGATCCCAAATATCTGGAAAGCAGTTTAATACACAACGCGTTTCAGCAAAAAGCCTTGTTCACGTGTACCTTCACACAGAGAACACCAACTGTTAAATAAAGTTTTCATGCTACAAACCAATAGTAAACATAAAAGTCGGACTACATGAAAATACATGGCAGACATGTTGAAGTGGTGAAAATGCATGATTCTCGACTTAGTGCCACAAAAGCATTCGCCTACGATTGTTGGTAGTCACTAGTGGGCCCCTTGATGGGTGGCAATACATTAGCAATTATCGTTGGTCAGATTCATTCAAAATAAAATAAAACCAATATTTAACATATGGACTAACACAAATATAAATATACTTGGCTGACATGTTGGAGTAGTAAAAATTGCATGACTCATGATTTGAAGCCTCAAAACACTAGTCGGTCACCGATTGGCCCAAAATAAATGGCGATGCATGACGAATTTCCGTGTGGCAAATTCAATTAGAATAAATTATGATAAATCAACACTGTAAATTTAAGGAGAAATTGGCATAAAGCATTGGCGAATCTGTTCATGGGATACTGGGAGCAGGAAATCCATGACAGTGCGACTTTGAGGGAAGATTTTGGGAAGGTCGTCGTGTGGCTACGCTACATCGACGACCTTTTCATCGTCTGGAAAGGTACCAAAATTGAAGCACAAGACTTCATCACTAAACTGAACTGTAACAGCTACAATATCCGTCTATCTGGCAACATTAGCAACAGCCAAACTGAATTTTGGATGTCAAATTAGAGATTAAAGAACAAAAAATCTGCACCTCGCTGTATCGTAAGGCCACAGCAGGGAACAGTGTACTGCACGCTTTAAGCAGCCATCCTGAGGCTCTTAAATGGAGCATCCCCTACGGGGAACTGTTGAGGGCGAAACGAAATTGTAATACCGACGATTCTTACCTAAGGGAGCAAGAAACCATCATGACCAGGTTCAAAAGTAGAGGTTACCCCAGTTGGGTTCTCAAAAAAGCCAAAGAAAGAGCAGAGAAAGTAGGAAGATCTGAGACACTGGGAGACAATCAAGTGTCAGACACGACTGAAAATGATGAGTCTACCAGACTAATCTTGACTTTCAGTTCTGAATCTCAACAAGTTAAAAAACTTCTCACAAAAAATTGGGAGATTCTTAAAACCGATTCTGTTTTAGGTAACAGTATCCCAGATCGACCAATGATCACTTACAAGAGAGGCAGGAATATACGTGACCTAGTGGTCAGAAACGACATCACCCAATACACTAAGAAAGATACTGAACATGGTCTAGTAGGTTTCTACCCTTGTGGCCACTGCAAAGCCTGCAAACATAGTAAATACAGAGGATCTGTGGAATATAACAACATTACCAAAAATCTGACCTCTTTTTTCACCTGCAGTACCACTTTTGTAATATATGTCATTGAATGCTCCTGCAAACTTTGGTATATTGGCAGTACCAGTTGCGCTGCCAAAAAAAGAATCCTAGAACATCTTAGGGCTATCACCAACAAAGACCCCAAATACCCTGTTGCACGCCACTTTGAACAAAAACACTATTCCAATATTGCTGATTTAAATTTCTTCATATTGGAACAGGTCCCCAGGCATCCGAGAGGGGGTGACAGGGTACTGAATTTGAGACAACGTGAGTCCAAACTCATAATTGAATTTCAGACCAGATTCCCGGGAGGCCTCAACATTGATGAGGAATTAGCAATCCATTTAAGAGAATAAGTTATTTCTATGATCAGTACTTGTCCTTTGAAATCTTTAGTATTCTCTAAACTGTATATATCCTCTTCTGACATTGTATTTTCAAGTTTTGCAATTTTTCTTGCTTTTAATTCATGTAACTTTATCCATAATTCACTTTCTTGGTTTAATTTTGTTGTTTTCCGCAGGAGGAAAGGAGGGGGCCCATCACTGGACTTCACCTGCACGGGCGCACCCAACCTTTGCACTCCAGGAATCACTGCTCGTGGTTGTATCACACTTTGAGACACCGACTACTAAGGTCAGACTTTCCCATTTTTGAGACTTTCTGAACGAAGACAGCCCATGGCTGACATGGTATTCTTGACCCATCTGGTCAGTAGCAGGCTGGTTACTAGCTCCTCACTATGAGAATCATCCACGGGAACTTTTCTCGTATTGGCACTCTCAACATGTTTGACAAATTGCAGCCAGCATTGGGTATTTCACCAAGACTAGGGTACTTAGAACTAAACAACCTGCTTTGAGAGCACTGTTTTTTCACCTAACTTCAAGGTTGACAGATATTGATATCAACGCTGTATTTGACTCGATATATATCTCACCGATATATTTGAAATCGTACTGAGATACTCCGATTCGTGCACCATGCCAACTTGCGAGTTTACCGTTGTCTCACCTCTTATGCTGCATGCACATTTGCACTATGTACTTTATGTCATACATCTGATCAATAATATCGCCTGAGAATTTGCCGTATATTTACATATATAATTTTCTGCATAGGGCGTATGATTACATACATTGATGTATGAAGTTGTTATCAAACATGTAACATGACAATTAACAATGCTTTATGCCAATTTCTCCTTAAATTTACAGTGTTGATTTATCATAATTTATTCTAATTGAATTTGCCACACGGAAATTCGTCATGCATCGCCATTTATTTTGGGCCAATCGGTGACCGACTAGTGTTTTGAGGCTTCAAATCATGAGTCATGCAATTTTTACTACTCCAACATGTCAGCCAAGTATATTTATATTTGTGTTAGTCCATATGTTAAATATTGGTTTTATTTTATTTTGAATAAATCTGACCAACGATAATTGCTAATGTATTGCCACCCATCAAGGGGCCCACTAGTGACTACCAACAATCGTAGGCGAATGCTTTTGTGGCACTAAGTCGAGAATCATGCATTTTCACCACTTCAACATGTCTGCCATGTATTTTCATGTAGTCCGACTTTTATGTTTAGTATTGGTTTGTAGCATGAAAACTTTATTTAACAGTTGGTGTTCTCTGTGTGAAGGTACACGTGAACAAGGCTTTTTGCTGAAACGCGTTGTGTATTAAACTGCTTTCCAGATATTTGGGATCCCCTGTTGCCTTTTTGCCTGAGAGCGCAAGACATTCATTTTTGTGGATTCTTTGGATATATATATATATATATATATATATATATATATATATATATATATATATATATATATATGTGTGTAATTTCTGGTGATATAATTTTTTTAATTATATAAATTATTTATTAAAATTACATTTTTTTATTAATTATTTCTAAGTTTATATTAAATATATTTATTACTATATTAGTTTTAACTTAATTTTAAGACATTTAAAAAAATCGATATTTTTACAGTCTATATTTTTGTAAGTCGATATTTTGGAGTCGATATTTTGGTACTTACCTGTTTGAAGATAGGGAGTCGATATTTTGTCAATCGATATTTTTGACTCGATATTTGTGTATCTCGATATTTGTGTCGTCGATATTATGTCAGTGATCCATTTCCAAGTGCTCCCCCTGACCCTAACTAGTATTAGAAATATTTTTAGAAACAATACATTACCGCTCCAACATGGGGATCACATTGGTACTGCTTCAAATACCAATTTCAACAGACATACCTGCATCAAATTATATTCTTCCAATAATAAATAAGGGTATTATACGTTTTTGCACATTGTTCATGCATATTTATGTTTGACCTTAGTTCCAATATCTACCCTTCTACAGTACCTCTGTTCTCTATCAAATGCACCTCTGTGACGTCCTCTTATCAAAGATGGCGCCCACATCCCATGGGTTAACACATCTGTCTCAGTGCCAGATGTGCTCTGGAGGGATGCCTGACTTCCTTAAATGACTGGTCCTCCATGAGTTGGACAGAACATCTCTAGCCGGCATTGGACCAACTGCCCCCAGCCACCCCGTCCTCAGTAGACTGCAGGTGTTTTTTCCTTATTTCAGACATTGGATCTATCTTTGGGAAAAACCTGCTTGACTCTTTTGTCAAACTTTATACTGGTTTGGACATAACCTAAAGCCCTTTGCCTCCTGTTTTTGCTGACAGCTACATTCCGTCACCATAACCTTATAGTACATTTTCCAACACAGGTCACACCAACTAAGATTACCTTGCTTTTTGCTTTTCCCTTTTAATTTCTTTATATCCTGTCATACAGATTCCAGGCCTCTACCCATTGCCTATACAACTCTATCAGTTAACAATAACCTGTCCTAACTATCCAAGAATTTTTGATGTCTTGCCTATACTGTGCATGCACTGTCTGTTACAAGACCTATTGTTAGCTTACAGTTGTCTTCGAATCCACCTGTTGCTTAATATTGGTTGGCTTCATTGTCTAATTTACGCGCTCCTTATTTGTTAGCGTGTGCAGGCTTTCCTTCCCCCTTTTTGTGTTTGTACCTCTGCTGGAGCATGGAAGTATTACTGTGTTCTTACATGGCTCACTTTTTCCTTAGTGTGCGCCTCGTCCCCTGCCTGCACTTCTCTCTCTCACCTGTCCATGTTGTTCCTCCAACCACTTTACCTCATCACATGTGTTGCTTCCCCCATGCACATTCCAAAAATTAAATCACTTTTACATGTTTAATTCCTTTTTATTTGCCAATCTGGGTTCGATAGGCAAATAAAAACATAAACACAGCCACATCATTTTGTAGGAACATGTTAGTGTGGTGTGCATGCCTATACAATTACGGAATAGGCTTTTGCACTTGTTATTTAGTAAGCATGGGCGTAAAATCCGTTACGCTCGCGGATTTTTTGTATTTTCGGAGAATCCGCAATCCGCGAACTCTCGCGGATGTGGCGAGAATACGCAAATCCGCGCGAAGCGGATTTTTTGCTTGTGTTCGCACTGCTCGCGGTCGGCGGCGTGGGCAGCAACAATCTCGCACTCGCGAAAGTACAAAAATTACAAGGGGAGGGGTAAAGGAAGTGGCCCAGTCTCCAACTTCCTGTTCCTGTCCAGCAAGCTCCTCCCATAGGGGTGGGTGAAGGAAGTGCCCCAGTCTCCAACTTCCTGTTCCTGTCCAGCAAGCTCCTCCCATTGCTTATTCCATTTCCTGGCCACTTTGATTTCGATCTTGACTGGGAAGGATAACTTTTTGTGGTTGCTGCTGGATATTTGGATTTGAGGCCTTTTGGATTACTTTTGGATTCGAAATTTGATTTGACAAAGAAGTAAGTTGATGTTGTTTGTTTGTGGTGATTTTTGTGTGTGTTGCTTTTTTTTAGACTTTTTTTGGGGGAAAATCTGCACGTTCGCGAGCTGAGGATGTTTTTGCTTGTGTTCGCACTGCTCGTGTCCCGCGCAGCAACAATCTCGCACTCGCGAAATTGTAAAAATTACAATTCTGCACATGAATTGAAAACCACCAGGCTTAGTTATGGGTGCATGCATGATACAACTGTTTTGTTGAATTTTTTTTTTAACATGATTCTGGCCAGGGCATGGATGACATTGGATTGTGGTGATTTTTGTGTGTTTTACGACTTTTTGAGGTGGTGTTGGGGGCTTGCTATGTGGGTGGGGGCCATTTTATTGCCTGGTCCCGTGTGGGTGGGGGTCTAGGGGCCATTTTTAAGCCAGTTTGTGTGCTTTGTGCCATAGGCCTGCACCCAGTGTGCTCTGATGTCATCCATTATGCCCAGGGGGCCCAGAATCTGTCTGTTCGCGGATTTTGCTGGTTTTTCGCCACGTTCGCGCCGTGAAACAACAATCTCGCAATTGCGAAATTGTAAAAATTGCAATTTTGCACCGGAAAACCACCAGCAGGCAGCATAAGCCTTCTGAAACTTGATGGATGGCATTGGATTGTGGTGATTTGATTTGTGTTGTGTTTTTTTGACTTTTTGGAGTAGGGGTTGGGGGCTGGCTATGTTGGTGGTGGCCATTTTGAGGCATGGTCCTGGCCATGTGGATGGGGGTCAAGCGGCCATTTTGAAGGCAGGCAGTGAGCTTTGAGACATAGGCCTGCACCCATTGTGCCTTGCTTTCACCCATTGTGCCCAGGCGGAGTCAGGGGTACATGAAAGTACAACCCTCTCTGTGTGTGCTCTCTTGGATCAATGTTAAATTCCTGTTTCCCAAAAATGTAGCAAATCCTAATTTTGAAATTTCCATATTGTGTGGTGTGCACTGTGCACATGTGTATTCATAAATGCCTACTTGCAAACTGTTTATTGAAGCGCTACATAAGCAACATATATTTACTGATGTTCCTCTGTCTTCGTTTGCTTTTAGGTGCACAAAACTCTGCATCATCGTTGAGCATCAGTGCCAGGAAGAAGTCCTGCTGCGGCCTGTTGTTCCGACATCTGAAGAAGATGGCTCCAAAAAGAGGTGCCCGTAGGTCCTCTTGCAAGAAAGATGTCTCTACTAAGGAGAAGAAGAAGCAAGTGGCACCACTTACCAAGGAGACTGGTGGCTCAACCAATAAATTTTTTGGGGAAAAACAAAAAAAAAAACAAAGGCCCACCATGAGTGCTGCACAGGTAGCCTGTTTAGTTGTTGAATCACCAACGACCAGTGATGTTGGTTCATCGCAAGAAAGTAGCAGCACACCATCAACACAGGTTGTAACTCATCTCACAAGTACTATTCAACAACCAAAGCCGCAACAACAACTGCATGGGCTACTAGTACAAGCAGAAGTACATGCGCAAGGAGCTGTCCGAGAAGGAGCTGTCCGAGAAGGAGCTGTCCGAGAAGGAGCTGTCCGAGAAGGAGCTGGCTGTGAAGGAGCTGGCTGTGAAGGAGCTGGCTGTGAAGGAGCTGGCCAAGAAGGAGCTGGCCGAGAAGGAGAAGGCCGAGAAGGAGAAGGCCGAGAAGGAGAAGGAGAAGGCCGAGAAGGAGAAGGGCGAGAAGGAGAAGGCCGAGAAGGAGAAGGCCGAGAAGGAGAAGACCGAGAAGGAGAGGTCCATGGAGACTTGCAAGTAGAGGTCAGTGAAGATGCCCATGTAGCGGCGCATGGAGCGGTGCAAGTGCCCACAATGGTTGTTCTTCCAGAAGTAGGGGCACAGGAGGAAATTGACTTTGGAGCCGGGGTATCATGTCAGGAAGACGAAGCCACTCCTCCTGATGATTCATTTTCTCCCAGCTCCCCAGCAAGGAAAAGATCAAGGAGGGTGTGTAGAAGTTCCTCTTCAAGCCCCGCTCCATCAGATGATGATCTGGATCTAGATTGGCAACCATCTCCGACGTCTGAGAGGGAGGCACACCATGAGCTGCGAAAGGTATCAAATGTTAAAAGGTAGGGCCCCGGAAAGCTCATACTTATGGATCCGAACGTCGGACTTCATGAAGTGGTTCATTCTGATGTTGATGAACAGGATGACAGCAATGACCTAGTCATCACACACGTCATGATGTCTGCAAGGCTCATCCACCACTGCTTCATCTGGCATTGGCAGCAGTATCACCTCGTGCGGCAAAACCAGAAGTTTCCAGTCCCCAGTTTGGAACTTTTTTAGTGTCCATGAAAAGTATGATAACATAGCCGTTTGTTGCATTTGTAAGACTAGCGTGGTAAGACTGGTACCAACTATGGAACCGGAGGCCAGATAGGTCATCTTGAAAGAAAGCACGCTGTCAAATGGTTTCCGCACCTAGCAAACGTCAAGGGAAAGCGATCCCAAAGGGCAAGTGGCCAAAATATACCCATACTAGGTGTTTCATCTGAAGATGACGGGGAGGTAGAAGAAGCGTCAGACATGTGTCCGGTTGCACCCAGTACCCCTGGCAGCACCACACCCTCCGGAACACATAGGAGGCACACTGAGAGTCTGGGAGACACACCAATGCGGAAAATGTCAACACTGATCAGAAGTGGGTCGAAGAAGGCATGAGCATCATCCCGTAAATTTGTCCAGCGCACCATTTCAGGCATGTTCTCCTCAGATGTGCAATTTCAACGCAACCACCCAACTGTACGCCTGTATAACACTAAGCTGGCTAAAATGCTAGCGGTGGACCTTCTCCCTTTTTCGTTTGTCGAAGGTGTGGGTTTCCTTGAACTCGTGGCAACACTGGCCCCTAAATGGAAGGTTCCTAGCCGGTTCTATTTTGCCAGGGTTGCTGTTCCAGCACTACATAAAGAGGTGCTTGAGTTGGTTGGGGCAGCTTTGCAGAAGAGTGCTGTTCACACTATACACCTGACAACAGACATGTGGACCAGTTGCCAAGCCCTTGATTACATGTGCATCACTGCACACTGGGTCTCTTTTTCAGGAGTCATAAAACAGATAAATGCAGGTGGTGACTTGGTCGAGATTTTTAAGGGTGCTCGTAAACATGCAACATTAGCCATGTTTGGCATGGAGAAAAGTCATACTGCAGTCAACATTTTGGCTGACTTTAACAAAAAGGTCTCGCAATGGCTGCCCCCAAGACATTGCAAGGTTGGTTATGTTTCTACAGATAATGGCAGCAATGTAGTTAGGGCCATGGAGGACGGTTTCTATTTCAGAGTGCCGTGTTTGGCGCACTGTATCAACCTTGTTGTGCAAAAATTTTTGAAAAAAGAACGTGCAGTCGACAAAACACTGACCATCTGCAGAAGAATATGCACACATTTCAACCATTCTTTTAAGGCCCGGAAGGAGCTGAGGCGCAAGCAAAATGAACGTAGAATGCCAGTGAAAGCACTTATCCAGGAGGTGGCAACACGTTGGAACTCAACCTTCTACATGCTTGA